>NC_051307.1:239690899-240014410 GCF_015220235.1 Choloepus didactylus
ATGTGTGCCACATAGTAAGTGCTCTTAATTAAAGGTTTGGTAAATAAGTTAATGTATTATCTCTAGTGCTTAATACAGCATATAATAGGTGTTCTTTAAAAAGTCTATTGAAAGAATAAAAGAATGTCTCCCTGGCACCTGGCACAGTACGCAGCACATAGTAAGTGTTCACAGAGTGATTATGGAATGAATGAATTATTGAATGTCCCTAGTGCCTAGCATAGTGTTAAGACACATAGTAGGTAGTCATAAAAAATTTGTTGAATGAAGAAGTTGCCAGGGCTTGGCATAGATGCCTATTAGGGGTTTGCTGGAAGAATACATGTATGCCTTGCAAAGAGCAAAAAGACTGCTTGGCAAGGTCTTTTTTTTTTTTTTTTTAATTCAGTTTTATTGAGATATATTCACATACCATACAATCATCCATGGGTACAATCAACTGTTCATAGCACCATCACACAGTTATGCATTCATCACCACAATCTATTTCTGAACATTTTCCTTACACCAGAAAGAATCAGAATCAGAATAAAAAATAAAAATAAGAAAGAATACCCAAATCACCCCCCCATCCCACCCTATTTTTCCCTTAGTTTTTGTCCCCATTTTTCTATTCATCCATCCATACACTGGATAAAGGGAGTGCTATCCACAAGGTTTTCAATTGCACTGTCACCCCTTGTAATCTATATTGTTATATAATTGTCTTCAAGAGTCAAGGCACTGGGTTAGAATTTAGTAGTTTCAGGTATTTACTTCTAGCTATTCCCATACATTAAAATCTAAAAAGTGTTATCTATGTAGTGCGTAAGAATGGCCACCAGAGTGACCTCTCGACTCCATTTGAAATCTCTTAGCCACTGAAGCTTTATTTCATTTCATTTCGCATCCCCCCCTTTGGTCAAGATGTTCTCAATCCCACGATTTGGCAAGGGCTTTTGAAATGTCGGTTGAATGAATGCTTCCCTAGTGCCTAGCGGAGGGCCTGGCACGCAGGAAGATGCTCAAGGAGGGTGGCTGGGTTGAACTGACCTGAGCAGAGCCCTGTTTCCTTCCCAGGTGTGGCCCCTGGAGACCGACTCCGTCAGGACGAGCATCTGCCCCTTCAAGGAGGGTGAGCGGTCCTGGTCCGGGGCCCGGGGATGTGGGCAGTGCGGGCGGCCGGCTACCCCGCTCGCAGTGACCCGCTTCCTCTCCCCGCAGACCCGCGCGCGCACCAGAACCTGTGGCGCGCCGCCCGGCTGCGGCTGCTTCCCCCGCAGGGTTGGCGGCTGGACGCGCCTTGTCCGCTGCCCGCCGAGGCGGCGCTGTGCTGGCAGGCGCCGGGCGGGGGCCCCTGCCAGCCGCTGGTCCCGCCACTGGCCTCGGAGAACGTCACTGTGAACGTGAGCGAGGCGGCAAGTGGCGCTCGGGGTGGGGTAGGAGTAGGGACCTTCCTTCTTGACCCCACCCATCCCCTTCTCTCTTTCCGCAGAGGGCCCACGAGTTCCCTTTGCTGAAGGGCCACCCCAACCTCTGTGTCCAGGTGAGAGGGACCCTGCGCGGATCCCCAGACCAGTCACTGTCTTCTGGAACTACTTCATCCCCTTGACGACCCCCAGAACAAAGTGGCTAGGGGATTCCTCTTTTTCGAGTTCCACCTTTTATTTTAGCAGTGATGGGAGGGATCCTGGGCAAATCACATCACCTCTCTAAACATCAGTCTCTTCATCTGTTTAATGGAGATGATAATGATTACCTTACAGAATGGTTGTGGGGCTTGAATAAGAGAAGTGCATCACCTTAGGGTCTGGCACAGACTAAATGCTCAATAAATGTTAGCTCCTTATATTATTGCTATTATTATCCTGTTTCCCCACCAGCAGAATGGGTTGTTCTCCAACTTCAAAGGGCATTTGTAAAGATATTTATTTATTCAACAAAAATTTTTTGAGCATCTATTATGTGCCAGCACTGTTTTAGGCACTGGGGTTAGATACGTCAGTGAACAAACCAACAAATGTCCCCATCTTCACAGAGTGTATGTTCTAATGGAGAAAGACAGACAATGGACAATAAACATAACAAATAAGTAAATTATACAGTAGGTTACAATTGCATATAGATACTATGGGTAAAGGTGGGGAAGGACAAGGGAGGATTGGGGTTGTAATTCTAAGTGGGGTGTTCAGGTGAGGCCTCTTTGAGAAGGTGGGGTTAGATGAGACCGGAATGTGTAAAGTGCTTTGAAGGACATGTCAAGAGCTTTAGGAACATAAGGCCCTTTAGCACACATGATCTTACAAGGCTGAGAAAGGTGAAGTGACTTTCCTATTTACCCAGCCTTTGACCCAGATCTGCCTGGTCAGTCCAGAGCACAGAACCCCCAACTCTAGGGCCTCCTCTTGCCTGTCTCTTCTTTCTGGCCTTGGCTCTTGATTTTCCCAGTACCCCTAACCCTGGTTCCTTTCTGAGCAGGTCAGCAGCTGGGAAAAGTTGGAGTTGCAAGAGTGTTTGTGGGCTGGTGAGTGGGGCCTAAGAGAAAGCTGGGGCAGGGCCACTGCAGTAGGTTTGAACCCTGGAGGTTTAGGTCCTGGGGGTGAAAGTCAAGGCATGAGGGGGTGGGCAAGCAGCAGCCTCAGGGGAAGGCTGAGACTGACTCAGAGTGGACTCTCTCTCCTTCCAGACTCTCTGGGGCCCCTCAGAGATGACATGGTGCTGGTGGAGACACGAGGCCCCCAGGACAACAGATCACTGTGTGCCTTGGAACTGAGTGGCTGCACCCCACTGCCCAGCAAGGCTTCCACGGTGAGGGCTGGAGACCCTATTCCACAGACCTGTCTAGTTCCATCTCAAACCTGGCCTCAAATATCCATACCACTTTCCCCCTCCTCTGTGCCAGGCCCTGTGCTGGTCTGTGGGGGCGGTGGGGTGAGTCCAGTGGTCTCTACAGACAGCCACCCCAGGTGACAGTCCCTCCCCCTTGGCTTGGCAGAGGGCAGCTCGCCTTGGAGAGCAGCTACTGCAGGATCTGCAGTCAGGCCAGTGTGTGCAGGTGAGTAGGTGGCAGGAGAGTCCTGCCCTAAGGCCCAAGGGCCATAGTTGTAAAACCCTGCCCTTGGCCTCTCTCAGCCTCTCCTTGTACCTGGCACACTGGAAGGCACCAGGGAAACTCTCACTCTTTCTGGGCAGGGGCCTCCTCACTGTCCCTCTACCCACCATTGACCTGCTGTCTGCTTGTGCTGCTTTTGTGTCCATCCCAGGGGAGGTATGGGTAGAATAAGCATAGTTCCTGCCCTCAAGGAGCTCACTGAAGGCTAGAGGCCAGTAAATAATCACACCCACAAGTGTTAAGTATTGGGGTCCAGGGAGAGCATCATGGAAGGGTCTCTTCAGGTGGGCCAGATTTGGCATGGAGGAAGGCACATTCTAGGCAGTGGGTACAGCATAAGCAAAGGCAGAGCAGCTTGCAGGAATTTGCCTTGTGGGAGAAATGAGCATAGTAGAGGTTGGGAATTAGGAGATCAGGCTGGCCAGAACTTGGTGGATATTGAACACCAAGCGGGGGGCTCTGTTCATTGTTGTCTGTGTCTTACAGCTGTGGGATGATGGCCAGGGAGCACTGTGGGCCTGCCCCATGGAAAAATGTGAGTACTGTAAGAACTGCCCTTCCTCTCTGTAGCAGAAGTTGGGCTTCTGGCAGGGACCACCCCTGGGGGCAGCCCACACAATAGCCTTGTCCTTCCCTAGGCTGAGATTAAACCAGAGGGTCATTCCTTCATTCATTCAAACAACAGGGATGAGAGATTGCAAGGATCACCAATTCCTGCCCTTACTCCCGTCCTAGAGACTTTACCCAATCATGTACCTGAACTTGAGCTATCAAAGCATTATAAAGTAAGAGTGTCCAATACTGTGAATGGTGTAATGGGGACCTGGGTGAAGGGTTCAGGGAAAGGTTTGAGCTGAACTCTGAAGGCTGAGCTAGGTCAAATGGGCGGAGATATAATTTTTGAGGAACTCCAGGGTAGCCAATGTGGCTGGGGGTGGTGGTGGTTTGGAAAGTCCCCTGTCACATGATGATGTGTGTGTATTTGTGTGGGGGGGCATGCAGGGACTTGGGAGTCATAGGGAATTTGGATTTTATGTTAAGAGTAGCAAGAGCTTCCTGAAGGGCTTTGATAAAGGGAGGGCTGCAATCTAATTTATATTTTTTTAATGATTTCTGGAGCTGCCACGTGGTGAATGGATTGGAGGAAAGAAAAAAAAAAAGTAGGGACACCAGCTAGAGGCTTTTCCAGTCATCATGGAGAGCGACATCAAGTGCCTAGCAACTCTAGGCTTACAGGGCAGTGGAAATAATATCAGCTGACATTTGAGCACTTACTCTGCTAGGCACAGTGTGAATTGCTTTATGTACGTTCATGTATTTTGTTCTCACAACAACCCTATGAAGTAGGTACCATTATTATTCCAATGTTATAGAGGTGGCAACTGGGACAGAAAGTAAAGTCACTCATCCAATGTAACCCTAGTAGATGGATCTGTGTTTCTCTCCTGGCTCTGACCTTGATTTTTCTTCTCATTGAAGTAGGATGAAAGCGTGAGGTCTTTAACTTTGTCTTCTCCCGGTTCTCCCAGATACCCACCAGCGCTGGGCCCTGGTGTGGCTGGCCTGCCTCCTCTGTGCCGCTGCGCTTCTCCTCTTTTTCCTTTTCAACAAGGACAACGTGAAAGGTGAGGGCTCCCCGTAGTCTCCCCCTAGGACCACCACTCCCAGGGGCAGGACCAGAGTGGGCCAGGGAGTTCCCCAGGAGGGGGCGGCGGCTGCCGTCACAGGCTGCTTCCGCCCCTCTCCCCTGACAGGGTGGTTGCGGCTCTTGAAGGAGGACGTCCGCTCGGGGGGTGAGTGTGCGCGAGCGCCTTGAAAGGGGGGGCCGCCCCGAGCGGGCCGAGCCTTGGGCCATCTCACCTTTCCCCATACCCTTCCTCCTGCAGCGGCTGCCAGGGCCCGCCGGGTTCTGCTCCTCTACTCTGCTGACGACGCTGGCTTCGAGTGCCTGGTGGGCGCCTTGGCGTCGGCGCTATGCCAGCTGCCGCTGCGCGTGGCCGTGGACTTGTGGAGCCGTCGTGAACTGAGCGCGCAGGGGCCCCTGGCCTGGTTCCACGCACAGCGGCGCCAAACCTTGCAGGAGGGTGGCGTGGTGGTCCTGCTCTTCTCGCCCGGGGCAGTGGCACTATGCCGCGAGTGGCTGCAGGACTGGGGCTCCGGGCCCCGGGCGCACGCCCCGCACGACGCCTTCGCCGCGTCGCTCAACTGCGTGCTGCCCGACTTCTTGCAGGGCCGGGCGCCGGGCCGCTACGTCGGGGCCTGCTTTGACAGGCTGCTCCAGCTGGACGCTGTGCCCGCCCTCTTCCGCACGGTGCCCGTTTTCTCGCTGCCCTCGCAGCTGCCCGACTTCTTAGGAGCTCTGGAGGGGCCCCGCGCATCCCGCACGGGGCGGCTCGGGGAGAGGGCAGAGCACGTGTCCCGGGCTCTTCAGCCCGCCCTGGACAGCTGCTTCCGGCCGGGATGCGGGATGGGACCTGGGGCGGGGGACGGGACTTGAATAAAGGCAGAAACTATTTTTCTATCCGTGGCTTCTACATACGTCTCGGCAAAGACGCAGCCAAGTTTACCGTCCGCGTCCTGTACCACCACGACCCTTTAAACGCCGGGACAGGTGCAACCCGGCTCAGCCTCTGGTTGGTTGGCGTGGGGTGACGCAATAGCACCATGGCTTGCTGCTATTGGTTGGCACGTCGACTCCGCCCCCGAACAGAGGCACTGGCGAGGGGCGGGGGGCACGTTCTACGCAGGCGGTGGCCGCGGTGGCGTTGAGGAGGCTGAAGCTGTCGGCGCCCGCGGGCTGGGGGCGGTCGTCTCTTCCACTCCGCGGCTTACGCGGGTCTGGACGCTCCCCCGTCGGCCCGCGGGCGGAGGTCCCGAACCTAACCCCCACTTTCCACATCCGGATCCGGGCTCCTCCCCCCAAGAACAGGGTTCTGGGCTCCTCCCCCTAAGACCGCCCATCCGGCCTCCTCCCTCAACGCTTGGAATCTGACCCTTTCTCCTTAATACCGCTGACCCGGCTCTTAATAACCCATATTCAGACCCGAAAACCATGGGCTGACTCCCAGCCCGCTAAAGCCAGGTATCCAGGCCACCTCCCCCACGGTAACGTAGATAGCATTTCCCTCTTGGAATTGTATATTAAGCTTTTTTCCTCCCCCGCAACCTCACCCCACCCCTGGCACTCCAGTCTGGTCCCCCCTGTTTTTCTAACGCAGCCCTGTGCTCTGTGCCCATGGCACTAAAGAACTGACCCTTTCATTTCTCAGCTGGGGCCCAGTTTTTCCAGTAAACTCTCCCCATGCCCTCTATTCACAGGTCCGCAGCCTGGGAAAAGATGGATCCTCGGCCCCTGACGGGCCTGGTACTAGCTGTTCTCTGGGGCCTTAGCCTCTTCTTGAGTCTCCCAAGCCCCGTCCGGCCCCAGCCCTCTCCACCTCCTCAGTTTTCTCCTCAGCCTGAGCCTCATCCCTGTCATATCTGCCGGGGGCTGGTCGACAGCTTCAACAAGGTAGGTCTACCAGCAGCCTCATGGGAAGGGGGGCCCAGCTACTAGAGCACAGCTGTTGAGAATGGGGAATTCTGGGATGCAAATCTGCTTGGACTCAAGACCCAGCTTGGCTACTTATTAGCTATATGGCCTTGGGCAGATCGCCTCTCTGTGCCTCAAGTTCCTGGTCAGTAACGGAGTGACAGTAAAGAGTGTGAACTGTTACAGTGTGCTAGACATTGGATTTTTGCTTATTACTAATTTTCTATGATTCCAGGGCTTGGAGAGAACCATCCGGGACAACTTTGGAGGTGGAAACACTGCGTGGGAGGAAGAGAAGTTGTCCAAATACAAAGACAGGTAAGGGGGCTGGTTGGGTGCAGGGGTTGTTGTATACCCTACCTCCCAATCTTGACTGGTGGGGGCTGGGAACTCTTGGGGAGCACTTACTTATTCAGCAAATATTTACTAAACATCTCTTGTACAGCAGTGAACAAGGTAAACAAAATCATATCTTCATGGAAGCTACATTTCTAGTAGGGAGACAAACAGTGAAAAAGTAAATAAATGATTTATCAGGTGAAGAACAGTAAATCAGGGTAAGGGGCTACAGAATGGTGGGGAGGTGTAGTGTTTTAGCTAAGATATTCAAGGGAAGATCTCTCTGAAGTTTATGACATTTGAACAGAGACCTGAAATGAAAAAGCAAGCTGTATGACAGTCAGGGAAGGGATTTAAGCAAAGAAACTGAACTTGGCATATTTGAGAAGTGGCTAGAGCAAGTGATCAAAAGGGAGAGTGGTAGAAGGTAAAGGCAAAGGCCCAGGCCAAATCAAGTTGTCCTTGAAGGCCATGGAAAAGAGTTTAGATCTTCTTCTGGGTGTAGTGGGAAGCCATCGGATGGTTTTGAGCAGGGGAGTGATGTGGTCTTATTTGTGTCTTTAAAAGATCACCCCTACTACTATGTGCTCAACGGAATATAGGGAACCAGAGTGGAGGAAACAGGGAGACCAGTTGCTAGGTATGAAGGCAGCATGAGCTAGCCTGGTAGCAAGTGGTGGACATGGCAAGAAGGGGTCTAATTCTGAGTATATTTTGCAAGTAGAGCCAATAGGACTTGATGGATTTATTATGGGATTAGAGAGAAAAAGGAGAATAAGAGATGCCTCTAGGTTTTGGGCCTAAGCAACTGGCTGAATAGTGGGGCTATTTTCTGAGATTGGGTAAGACTAGGGAAGGAAAAGGCTTGTGGTAGGAGGAGAATCAGGAATTTGTTTGGACCATGTTGGATTGAGATGTCCATTATATGTCCAAGTGGAGTTAGATTTAGTATTGTGGAGTTCAGGGGAGAAGTACAACAAAGTGGAGATAGAAATTTGGCAGTCAGTCATTAGCATATAGTCAGATTTTTAAAGCTGTGGGGCTGGATGAGACTATGTAGAGAGTTGAGCAAGAAGAGGCCTGTACCCTCCAACTTTTAGAAGTCAAGTTGAGCAGAAGGAATCAGCAAAGCCTTGAAGTTACACCGACTTGGTGGCCATTTCTAACCCAGCCATCCACCAGCTTTGTGACCCCAGGCAGGTCACTTAACCTCTCTGAGCCTCAGTTTTCTCACCTAGAAAATAGGGGTTTTAGTACCTTCTTTCCCTATTTCACAGGATTGTGGTAAGGATTAAACTGTGATGACCACTAGATATAAAAGGCTTTGTTATTATGTGACATCTGTCATTTTCCTTTCCCTCGGTGGGCCTCAGTTTCCACATTTGGGAATAAGGGCATTAAGCAAAATAACCCTAAGGGAACTTCTAGTTTTATGACAACTCCCATTTGTTTATTTGTTTTGTTACCTCCTCCTATATGTCAGGCACTGTGCCAGACCCCTTAAATATATGAATGTAATACATGAAATATACATATATATTTATTTTAATGTTATAAAATAACACATAACATAAACTTGCCATTAGAGACATTTAGTACATTTACAGTGTTGTGCAACCATTACCACTATATGGTTCCAGTACATTTTCGTCACCCCAAAAGGAAACTCTGTACCATTAAGCAATCACTCCCCCATTCTTCCCTTTCCTCAGCTCCTGGCAACCACTAATCTACTTTCTGTCTCGATGGATTTGCCAACTCTGGTATTTCATATAAATGGAATTATACAATATGTGGCCTTTTGTGTTTGGCTTATTTCACTTGGTATAATGGTTTCAAGGTTCATCTGTATTAAAACTTCATTCATTTTTATGACTGAGTAGTATTCCATTGTATGAATAGACCACATTTTTATTTATCCTTTCATCAGTTGATGGACATTTGGGTTGTTTCCACCTTTCGGGTGTTGTGATTAGTACTGCTATGAACAGTTGTGTACAGGATTTGTTTGAACACCTGTTTTCAGATCTTTTGGCTATATAACCAGGAGTGGAATTGCTGAGTCATATGGGAATTTTATGTTTAACTTATTGAGGAACTGCCAAACTTCTTTTCCAAAGCAGCTGCACTATTTTACATTCCCACCAGCAATGCTTGAGGATTGCAATTTCTCCACATTATGCCAACACTTGTTGAATGATATGTTTTAATCACATCTATCCAACAAGGCTATTATATTCCATTGTGCTCATGCAGGAACTGAGGTATCTTGCAGTAAACCTGCAGAGGAGGTATTGTCCCCATTTTACAGATGAGAAAACAAGAGGTTCAGAGAGGTTAAGTGACTTGCCCAAGGTCACACTAGTAGATTCAAACACAGGTCTAACTCCCTTCCTCTATGTTCCATGGCCTCTCCCTTGGCATTGTCACAGGCATAATGAGGGGTGGGAGAGGAGACTTGAGGAGGGCGGCAGGGGGCTACAGCGTGGTTCCCACTACCCCACCTTGTCTGGTCAGTGAGACCCGCCTGGTAGAGGTGCTGGAGGGCGTGTGCAGCAAGTCGGACTTCGAGTGCCACCGCCTGCTGGAGCTGAGTGAGGAGCTGGTGGAGACCTGGTGGTTTCACAAGTGAGTGGTGTGGGGGCCCTCCCTGGGAAGGGACACAGGCAGGGCCTGGTGGTAAGGCCTTGGCTTGGCCGAGGGGCAAGGGGTTGCTTGCTGGGGATCACATCTGGGCTTAGCTCTTTATTCAAAACCCAGATCTTCTGAAGACTTGCTGGGGCACTCAAACTCCCACTGCACCTGTTTACCACTCTGCCTTGGCCTTGAGAGTCGTGCACCCCAGATGGGTTGAATCTCAGATTCTGTGGGAGACCAGGGTAGGGATAGTAGTCCTGACACTGTCTCCCCCCACCTCCCCGCCTGTCCCTGCCTCAGGCAGCAGGAAGCCCCGGACCTCTTCCAGTGGCTCTGCTCAGATTCCCTGAAGCTCTGCTGCTCCCCAGGCACCTTTGGGCCCTCCTGCCTTCGTGAGTTTTCCAAGTTCCTCTTGGGGGATGTCAGGGGAATGCTTAGGCCAGGGATCAGTCAGTCTTGGGTCTTCCCCTAGCTGGCTGTGTGACTGCAGCTGCTCAGATAATCTCCTTGGACCTCACTTCTCACGTGTCTCACAAGGCTTGTGAGATGAGCAAGGTTGGGAAAGGCCTTGAAAAAAGACCCAGGGGCAGATTGAGTCAGATACGGCTGTGATTATTATCTTTTATTAGGGAGATGATGGACAGCACCCTGCACCCCTGACCCCTCATTTCCCAAGCCTGGATCAGACCAGGCCCCATTCCGTGGACAAAGGTAACCTTCCTAGGAAGGGGCAGGTGCTGCCACCACCCATCCCCACATACAGTCCTAGGACGAGGCAGGAGCTGAAGTTACTGCCAGCCCCATTTAGAAGAAATCTCTCCTGAAGATGCAGATAAAGATGGTCAGCTCAGTCTTTATGAAAGAAAAGATTTGTAAATAACCTAATTGTTCCACAATAGGGGATTGGTTAACTAAATTTTGTACAGTTCTATGACAATATTATGTTGTCATTAAAATGAAGTTTCCTTTCCAAAAGGTTTAATGATAAGGGAAAAATATTCTCTCAGAACAAAGCTGTATATAAGATCTCACTCCGTGGTGTCTGCCCACAGCCTGTCCTGGGGGCACAGAGAGGCCCTGTGGTGGCCACGGGCAGTGTGAAGGGGAAGGGACACGAGGGGGCAGCGGGCGCTGTGACTGCCAAGCTGGCTATGGGGGTGAGGCCTGCGACCAGTGTGGCCTTGGCTACTTTGAGGCGGAGCGCAACGCCAGCCATCTGGTATGTTCGGGTAGGTAGCTAAGAGGCGTGGTGCTGGGTGGGGGTAGCTGGGGTACCCACCTGCCGGTCCTCATGTAGCTTCCTTCCCACCCAGCCTGTTTTGGCCCCTGTGCCCGCTGCTCAGGACCTGAGGAATCAAACTGTCTGCAGTGCAAAAAGGGCTGGGCCCTGCATCACCTCAAGTGTGTAGGTGAGTGGGGTGCTACCCTAGTCTGGGGAGGGTGGGCCAGGGCTGGGTTTAGTCCACCATTCACTCAACACTTGTAGCCTGTGCCAGACCAACACAGTCCCCATCTTCCCAGAGTTCTGATTGTGAAGGCAGAAAATTAGCCAGACACGGATGGTACAGACTGATCTGTGTACAGTGGGAGATGTACCTGATCTTGCTCAATGGTGGTGGTGGTGGTGGTGGGAAACAGATAAGGTTTCTTGGGGAAGGTGTCATTGGGCCAACTCTTGAAAATTGAGGAAGGATTAGCCAGGGGAATGAGAATACTGAACTTTGAGATCACGGGTAGGTTTTCTTCCTCCTTAGCCACCTCTATAAGCTGAGGTAAAGGCGAAACTGCTGTAACAGAAGATCCCCATAAGACTGTGGTTTAAAGGATATAGAGCTTTATTTTTTTCTCATATCACAGCCCCAAAGTGAGTGGTTCAGTCTGGCAGGGAAGCTTCGCTTGCCACAGTTGTACAGGAATCCAGGTTCCTTCTATCTTACTGCTCAGTCATCCCCTTGGGTGTTGTCTGCATGGTTGAGGTAGGGCCAAGGGCACCTCCCTATCCATGCTCCAGGCCTCAGGAAGTGAGAAGGGAAACAGAGCATGGAAGAGTCTAAGTTCATTGTTTTAAGGCTAAGTTAAAAGCAGAACACCTCATTTCTCTTTATATCCTTTTGGCCACAGCCCAATCACATGGCCACTTAGCTTCAAGGCAGGTTGGAACTGTAATCACTACCTGGGCTGCCCTGAGTCCTGCTGCAACTCTACTTCTGTGTTGGTGGATGGTTTACTGTCTCTGCCACACCACTGAATTCTGGGCAAATCCATTCCCCTTCTGCTCTGGGCTCAGCTTCCCAGTTGGTAAAATAGGGGTTGAAATCCTCACCCTGGCCGCCTCTCTGCAGACATTGATGAGTGTGGCACAGAGCGAGCCAACTGCAGAGCTGACCAGTTCTGCGTGAACACGGAGGGCTCCTATGAGTGTCGAGGTCAGTGTCCGTTTCTGCACAGGAGGGGAGGTGGGGAGGACAGGAGGAACTCCTCCACACCTGTTCCCACAGACTTCTACCCTCTAGGCTCCAGAGCACCTCTGGACCTCCTTTTCTGGAGCCTGGCTCTTCAGGCTTAGGGCAGCCCTCACACTCTTCTCCCTTCTCCTGCCTCCAGACTGTGCCAAGGCCTGCCTGGGCTGCATGGGGGCAGGGCCGGGCCGCTGTAAGAAGTGTAGCCCTGGCTACCAGCAGGTGGGCTCCAAGTGTCTCGGTGAGTCTCCTGCAGATGGGGCACAGGCATGCACCACCACAAGAAGGGGCTGTGAGGTGGGCCCGGTGGGGGAAGGATGGGTAGAATGTGGCCTGGGTAACATTGTGAGCAAGATGGAGTCAGGGGGCTGGGCTGTGGGACTTAACAGTCAGGGATCTGACCCCTTCTCCTCCCTCAAGATGTGGATGAGTGTGAGACAGAGGTGTGTCCGGGAGAGAACGAGCAGTGCGAGAACACGGAGGGCAGTTATCACTGCGTCTGTGCTGAGGGCTACAAACAGATTGAGGGCATCTGCGTGAAGGAGCAGATCCCAGGTGAGCCCCATCCTGGCCCCCAGACACCTTCTGGGAAACGGGGGTCTTCATAGAGGGGGAGGCCAGAAGAGCCCTGTCTCCAGCTAGCAGAGGTGACAGGCCCCACCCCCGCCCAGCCCTGCAATGAGGGGTGCTGACTGCAGGCCGACTTTTGGCAGCCTCACACCTTCCCAGGTGTGAAAGAGAATTGGACTTGGTGTCATATCACTCTCCCTCTCCCAGTCTGTCTCCTCTGTCCTTTCCCTGGTCAGCTGAGCTTGTCGTAGGCAGCTGGGGGTGGTGAGACGAATGATTATGACAGCAGTGGCACTAGTGAACACTTCCATGGCTCTGCTGTGTCACACACTGTTCCAGGCCCTTCATATGTATTAACTAATTGAGTTCCTACAAGTCGATGCAGTAGGCAGTTTTCTCATCCCCATTTTACATATGAGAAAGCTAAGAGAGGTGAAGCAACTTAAGTTGCTTAGGGCCCTGTTGCAAGCAGGTTGCAGAGCTGGGATCTGAATCCAGGCACTGTGGCTCTGGAGCTAGACTTATCTGTGTCATACATGCCCTGCCTCTGACTCACCTCGGGGGCTGTAGCAAGCCCCTTCACCTCTCTGAGCCTCAGTTTCCATCTGGCGAGGCAGGGGCAATAACTGCCCCATGTGGAGTTGTTCTGTGCAGTAAAGGACATCATGTGCCTGGCATGCTGCCTGGCAGCCAGGGTGACAAGATGCGTGGGTGCCCTGGGGAAGCTTGGGAACTGCCAAGAACATGAGTAGGAGTGACAGGCTGCGTCTTCTGCTCCTCTGCAGAGTCGGCGGGCTTTTTCTCGGAGATGACAGAGGATGAGCTGGTGGTGCTGCAGCAGATGTTCTTTGGTGTCATCATCTGCGCACTGGCCACGCTGGCTGCAAAGGGCGACTTGGTCTTCACTGCCATCTTCATTGGGGCCGTGGCTGCTATGACTGGCTACTGGCTGTCAGAGCGCAGCGACCGTGTGCTGGAGGGCTTCATCAAGGGCAGATAATCCCTGCTGCCCCCTGCAGGACCTCCTCCCACCCTGGCTGCCCCCAGAGGCCGGGCTTCTTTCCTGCCTGGACACTAGGGGCAGCTTGATGTATTTTTTGAGAGTGGGGTGAGTACCCCACCCACCCACCCTGCAGAGCAACCCAGGGACCCAGGCCTGGGCAGGCAAGGCTTCTGGGGTAAAAAAGTATTCCTGAGGGTGGATGCCCTGGGATCTCAGCCTGGGGGCATTAGGCAGGCTTCCCAATGTGTGAAATTTTAAAAATTAAGATTCTCCTTATGGTGGCTACTATTGAGCTTTGGTCCCTGCCCAGGATGAGGGGGGTCTGGGTAGGGTTGGGGCCATGGCAGCCCCCTCTTGCCTGCCGCTTGCTGCCAGCTCCTATTCCATACTCACCCTCCCCTCAGCCATGGATTTATTTATTCATCTCAGGAAATAAAGGTCTTGGAAAAAGGAGATGCTTCAGTCTTAATACCTGCCCTCACCATGTGGGTTGGCTAAGCTACTGAGAGGCTCCCACCCTTCCCCACTCCCGGAGAGCTGTGTAGAAACCTCCTAGAACCTTAGGCAATTGAAAACTCCCCTGATGGGGGAGTAGAGGGAAGATAGAGGAGACTTGACCCTGAAGTAGGGTTAGGAGGAGCTAGGCTTAGAAGCTAAGCTTTCTGAGTTCAATACCAGCTCCGCCATTGGCCAAAGGACCCATGACAAATGACTTTCACCTCTGAATTTCACTCTTATCTGTAAAATGGGAATCATAATGCTTTCTACTCAGCCTTAATATGAGAATTAAATGAGATATGTGAAGAGCTGAAAACAATGCACAACAGATGGTAGACATTCAGTAGTATTGGTAGCCGTTATTACTAAAGTCTCCAAAGTTCAAGTGCCCTTTCCTCTGCACGTCCTCCCCCTTCGCCATACACAAGACTTAGAATTCCTGGGGGGTTGGGAAGCTCCTACTTCTCTTGCTGTGGAGTACAGGATCCTGGCGTGGCCAGAGGGTGGCATGAGCCAAGTCCTAAGGGTTTATTTCTTTGGCACAAAGAGGACAGTCAGTCTGAACAAGCGAGCCTCATCTCTCCACCTGGAGTGGTGTTTTGGGGCACCTGGTCCCCATCCTCCATACCCAAATCCATGCACATTCACCCTGTATTCCACGCATGTGGCAGCCTCTGTGCAAAATACCGGCTGAAAAAAATAGAGATATGTTTAAAAAAAAAAACAACCAAAAAACGGGTGGGGGGATGGGTTCATTGCCGCCTATTTCCAGGGGCTGCAGTCAGGTGGCGGTCCAGGAATGCCAGTTTTCCAAACCCTCATATGGCCGAGCAGGCCGTCCAAACGGCCAGCGAAGGCGGGGTCTTGGTCCTCAGAGCTCGATGGTATCACTGGAGGCGCTGCGGGAGTCCCCCGGCTTGCAGCGCGGCTGGACGTCGCCCTGGGGTTCTCCGGGACGGGCAGGGGAGGGGGCAGGCAGTAGCTGCACTGTGCTGGGCAGCTCGTCCAGTGGCAGGCTGTCCACCGACGACAGCCCGTGGCGCCACGGGTTCCAGCTGATCTTGAGCGAACCCCGGGAGAAGCTGTCCAGGGAGCTGCCCGAAGCCACCCCGGCCGCCGCCCTGTCAGGCTCTTCCACTACGTGCTGTGGGACAGGCCCGCGTACGCGCACGTCACTGAGCGACCGGCAGCGGCCGCGGAGTAGCGAGGAGCCCGCGCCGTCGGGCTCTGCGTCCGGATGGCTGCCTCGGCGCAGCCGCAGAGCATCCCCAGGCGGCGGGGAGGCCAGGCCGCGCAGGCCGCAGCGCCGGAACACGCTGTCTTGCACCAAGTGCTCTCGGAAGAGCGCGGCGTCAATGCTACGGCTCAGGTTGATGGGCGATGGTGGCCGCAGATCCAACTCGCTCAGCGACGGCGCCGGCCCCACGCTGCTGCAGGACAACCCCGGAGCACTCTGGGGACCGCGGCCCAACGACGCAGCCGAACCCCAGGCGCCTGAATTGGGCGTGGCAGGCGGCCCACCCTCCGCGGGATTGCGGATGAGGCTCTTGCTGATGTCCAAGGTGTCTGTGCCCACGCCGCTGGGCCCCGCATAGCAGTTATTAGGGCGCTCGGGCACCTCGCTCTTGCCCGACGGCGCGGGGCACGCCAAGCGCAGCAGCTTGGCCCAGCAAGCATGTTCCGTAGGCGGCCTGGGTCGCGCGGCGGTGACAGCCGCCAGCGCCAGGGCAAGCGCCCATGTCAGCTCCAGCAGGCGCAGCCAGAAGTGGACGCCCCACCAGGCCCACGAGAAACGGCCCACCCGGCCGGGACCCGGGTACAGCCAGAGCGCGGCGGCTAGCTGCAAGCCGCTGGCCAGCAGCCCCAGCGCCCCCGCCACAGCCAGCAGCCGCGGTCCCGGACTAATGTCCCAGCCCCGCGGCCCGTCCAGCAGGCGGCGACGGCACAGGCAGAGCGTGCCCAGAGCCACGGTCGCGCCCCAGGCGCACGATAAGCCTTGCGTCAGGAGGTTGAACACAGGCCTCGCGGACAGCAGATCGGCTGCCAGCAGCCCCAAGCCGTGCGCCGACGCCAGCGCTCCCAATAGGAGCGGGTTCTGCAGTGGCTGGGGCAGCCCTGCGCCCAGGCCGAGCAGGGTCAGGGCCGCCAGCGCCGTGAGCAGCAAGGGGAAGGGCAGGTTGTAGAGCACCAGGCCGACACGCACGCCCAGCCTCGCCTGCGAGCCGTACGGGTCTGCTAGCATGTAGGCGGATCGCAGCCCAGAAGCCACCAGCACCAGCACAGCCGCCACCAGTGCCAGCGGGGGCCCCGCCGGGGCGGCTGACAGAGTGGCCAGCGCCAACAACACGGGCAGCAAGAAGAGCACCCCCACCCCGTAGACGTGCAGCTCCCAGGAAAAGCTCAGTATCCGCCGCAGGGGTCCCCACCGCAGAGGGGGTGCGGTAGCGTTGGCAGGGGGGCTGGAAGCTGGGGCTGACACCATGGAGCTGGCCGAGGGCTCCGGAGGGGGCGGCTGGCCCAGGGCTCGCTGCGTGGTGACCCGAATAAGGCCCCGCCGGGATGTCGAGGGGGCCTGGACTGGGGGTGCTGGGGGATGGCTTTGGGGGCGCCCCGGCCACTCCTCCACTTCATCTGCAATAATAACAATATTAAAATAGCCCTTTGAAAAGTGCTTTTGATTTTCCATCATTTTCTAGTTGTGTGGTGGTGGAGGGCAAGTTACTTCATGTTTCTAAGTACATCTGCAAAATGGGGATGGTAACCCCAGCATCTTTGGGTTGTGGTGAGGACTGAGTGTTTAGCATAGTGCCCCACACCCGTTAAATGCTAAATGGCTGTGAGCTTTCGTTTTTATTAATGCTAATAGGAAAGTGGTATACCAGCAGGTCTCAACATGGGCTGCACTTGAGAATCACCTGGAGACCAACCAATCAGAATATCTCTTGAAAGGGCCTAAGCATTGGAATTTTTAAAAAGTTCCTCGGTGATTAGCAGAAGTGCAGAATCACTGCATTAAATGCACCCATGTCACATATAAGAACATTCTATCCCCCAAAGGGCAAATGATTTCTCCCAGAGTCCCCAGTCTTAGTTTATTACCCCAAGTTGTTGGAAGGAAGTCCTGGCCAATTCTTCCCAGAAGATGTTTTGTCCCTATTCACTCACCTCCCCCGAAATATATTCACCTCACACAGGCTCTTAGTTATTGGACAGAGTACTCTCTCTCCCCAGCACCCCAGCCATGCCCTCACCTGGCTTCAGGGCCCCCACAGGGCTCTCTGTTCTGTTTGTAGGTGGGCCAGGGTCCGAGGGGCCAGGGGTAGGGGACTTGGGGCTGCCTGGGGCCTCCACTGCCCCTCTCACTCGCTGGGGGGAGATGGGGTCTGCTTCATTCATTGCTGCTATCTCTGAAATGACAAAAGCAGTCATCACCTTGCCTGGCCTTCCAGAAGTTTCCTGAAATCTGATTCCTAGGAGGGAGGCACAATCACCCTCATTTGCTAGAATGAAGAAAATGGGCCCCAGAAGGACCAGAGGTCACACAGAGAAAACTGGAACATCCAGCTGCCCTGGAACACTGCTGCCTCCCAGCCCAGCTCAGCATTCTCATGTTGATACCCACCTGGCTTGAGCTGCCCCTCAGGAGACTCTGAGGCTGGAGGACCTGAGGGCTTGGGTCCTGGTGATCCACTAGCATCAGGGAGGTCAGTCTGCTTGGGTGGGGGACCCGGAAAGCTGACATCCCAGGTCTCCTGAGCTCCAGCCTTCTTGTGGGGCTCAAGTGGCAGCTCCTCAGCAGGAGGGAGGCTTCTGGCCAATGCCAGGTCTGGCTGGAACCCAGGCTCCTGAGAGGATGCCACTTCAGCTGGGGCCACCAAGCCAACACCAGGGACTGCTGGATCCTGCTGGGTGAAAAGAGGGCCTCGTGCCACCTCCTGGAAGTTCTCATCCCCACCCAGCATTGGCCTCCTGCCAATGCCCCAGTGGGGCCCAAGAATGTGGGGAGGGCCCTGGTGGTCCAAGGGGGAAGTCTTTAGGACCCTGGTGTTGGCCTCACTCATAAGATACTCTTCTCTAGGTGGTCTCTGCCCCACTTGGCCTCCAGGCTCCTCTGGGGAAGGAGGAACTGTGGCTACTCTGAGTTGGAGTCCAGAAGTTGTGGGGATAAAAGTGAGTTGGGGGGAGCCCACAGGGTTGGGAGCCAGTGCTTTGTGTGTCAGGGGCTCCTGTGAGTCAGGAGGCCCTGTCCAACCCTGGGAGTTTGGCCCTTGGGCCATCTGGAGGTCATCGGTTACTGGGAGTCCTTCTCTCTGAGCCCCCTGGGCTGCTCTGGGCCCATGCAGGGCTGGGCCGAGGGGAGCATCTGTGGGCCTCTCGGGCAGCTCTTCAGCAGGGGCCTGGGGGCCATCTGAGTTCCAGGGGCTCTCATCTCTGGGGTTCTCCCAGAAGAACTCGCGGGCCTGGGGCTCTTTGCCCATAGGGCCCTTGGGGTGGGCTCCTGAGATCAGATGTGGTTCTGCATCCTCCAGTGGCATGGGAAGGCCCCTGTCCAGGGCAGGGCCAGCTCCCAGGGGTGGCAGCAGCAACAGCAGCAGGAGGGCACATCTGGGGCTGGGGGCCATGGTCCACTCCGATGCCTGGGCCTAGAGCCCTCAACTTCCAGTCCTCATTGGATGAACCTAAAAAAAGGAGAAGGGGATGACATGTGAGGGTTGGGGGAGGTAGTGGTGGTGGTCCAATGGCTGCCCCAAGGGGGCTGGTGAGAAAGAAGAGTGACACAAGGCAGCAGCTTCTCCTCTGTTCCCCCACTCCCCTTCTATTCAACCTCTCCATGCTGCACATAGTGACCTTTTAAAACTGCATATCATGCCACTCGCCCTGTTTCAAAACCTTCAATGGTTCTCCATTGCCCTTGGCAGAGAATATAACTCTTCTCCCGGCCCTCCAAGATCATACCAGGCTGCTCACTTATCCTCTAACACCCACTAGACTATCCAATGCCCCATGCCTTTGCTTCTGCTGTTCCCTCAGCCCTCTCTCTTCTTCAGGGATTGAAATCCTATTCTTGAAGAGCCAGCTCAAATATCAGTGAGGTGGAGACGGAGAGGAATGTGTGCCTGTCTTTAAGGAGGGACTCAGATGTGAATCCCAATATTCCTATTTCTTAGGTGAGTTACTTTTTCTCTCTGTACCATGGTTTTTCCCATCTGTGAAATGGGAATTATACGAGTACCTAACTGAAGGAGGACTCTTGTAAGGCTTAAATAACAAAACAGATAGATACATAGAGCCCGGCCCATAACAGAAGCTTAATAAATGTTAGAACTCTTTCATTTTTCCCTTTGTCCAGACCACCCCTGCTCCCCCCACTGCCAATTCCCTTTAAGTATTTCAACAAATACTTTTTTTAGTACTTACTAAGTGCCAAATACCGGGGATAAAGCAGTGAACAAGACTGACAAGATAACTGCCCTCATGGAGCTAGTGATCTAGGTAAGAGATGGACAATAAATAATTTTAGATAAGGTGAGCTATGAAGAAAAAAAACAGGGTTAAGAATAGAGAGATGAGGGGCTACTTTATACAGGGGGTGCTAGGAGGGCCTCTTTAAGGTGACAATAAAACACTTGAAGTTTATTCTAAGGGCCACAGAAGGCCACTGGAGAGGTTAAGCATGTGAGTGCCAAGGCCTAATTAGAGTTTTTAAAAGAGGGGAGAGGCTAGTGCAGGCAACCAGGTAAGATATGCTGGTGGCTTGTTTCAGCTTAGACATCACCTCTTCCAGGACACCTTCCTTCCCTGAACCCCCCTGGGCACTGGTTGCCCTTGTGACAGTCACAGTCTCCTGCCTCCTCCACCGGCCTTGGGCTGTATCATTTCATTTTGTATCTCCAGCCCCCTGCATGTGCTTGGCCCCAGTGGAATTCTCCTTAAAGTTTCCTATACCTGAGGGTCCTTAGCTGGGTCAGGGAGGCAGGCATGGGCTGGTCAGCCAGGGGAGGGGGTACAACAGCTGTGACAACTGAGGCCCTGGTGTGTTTGGGGGCAGAGGCCCTGCTCCTTTCCTCTCTGGGAAGCAGAGCTCCTTGGCTCCTAACCCTTGGTGGCTCACAGATACCTTGAAAATCTGGTGAAAACTCTAGATGCTCTTTCCAGGAAAATCCCTGGGCTCACCAAAGGTTGTAGACAATTTCAGGGGGTACACAGACCCCTTTATCCCACCTGGAACCCTGAGGTTAGACTCTGCCTTAAAGCTCTGTATAGTTAGTTCACTTCTCAAACATTCACTGAGCCTCACTCTCTGCTCCTGGCCCAGGCTCGGGGTGGGCACCTATAAAGAGGTCTCAGCTCCAGGGTTGGGAGTGGAGACAAGCTGAGAGGAGAGGACTGAGAGGTCCCTAACAGATATTAGTTAACAATAACGCTCCTGTGTTGGGCTCTTACCCTGTTAGTCTCCTGTGCTAACCTTAGCTGCATGTTCTTTATCTCATTCAGTCTTTTGGATACAAGCAGGTGTGGTTATACCCGTTTCACAGGGGAGAAAACCAAGGTTCAGAGAGGCTGAGTAACTTGCCCAAGGTCACACAGCCACAAGCCATACTAGAGCTTGTGGACGCCCAGAGTAGCTCATTTTGCACAGGGGATCCAGAAGGCTTTGCATAGTAGACAGTTGAGTTGGGCCTTCAACGATGAGCGTATGTCATCTGCTCACCACCCCCAATCCAAGAGATGTGGGCACCCCAGAGATGTGGGCATCTGCGGACAAGGAAGGGGCTCGCACAGTCGTGCACCCCCACTGCTGGAGAGACTTGGGGGAGGGGAGCTCCCGGTGTCAGGGGCTGGGGAGAGGCAGACCTGGTGGCAGGGCGAGGGTTTCCGCAGGAGCCTCCGCGAGCTTGCCCATCTCCGGTTACCTTCCTCCTCGGTCTCCTCTCCCCTGGCTCCGCGCCTTCCCGCAGTGTCCCGGGTGGGGGTGAGCGCCGTGCGGGTTCTGCCGCCCGCGCCCACGAGGGGGGCTGCAGGCCACGCTCCCTGCCCCGGCCACGCCATCGCCCCCTCCCCCGGCCAGCTCCTCACCTGGGCGCCGCGCCTGCAGCCCCCGCGTTCACCTTGCGCGCGTCCCTGTAGCCGCTCGCCTCGCCGCATCCTCCTGAGATGCTCAGGCTTGGCTAACAGAGCCCGGCGCTGCCGATCGCCGAGCCCGCCCACGGGAGCGCCATCCCCGCTTAACCCTTTCCCTTTAGAGGAGGACGCCTCTCTCGGTCCTGACCTCTCCTCTCTCAGTCTCAGGGCCAGCGAGGAACCGAAAGTCACCTCCTAGCTGATGTGGAAATCCCTTCTCCAGCATCACCGAAAACCGCGCAGCCAGACTCGGCATACTGGTGGGATGGGGAGCTTGCTTCTTATATACTCATTCGGATTTTTTTTTTTTTCCTTCAATGCACTGTCGCAGAGACATCTTAAATAGAAATGAGATCATACTGTTCTGTAACTTGCCTTTTTTTTCCCTTCAACTTTGCAACATATCCTGGCACGTTTTTCACGACAATATGTACAGATCTGCCTCATTTCTTGCATCCTCTGTAGAAAATTCCAGCGTGTGGGCGAACCATACTTTTTATTTATCAGGTCCCTGTGGTTGGACATTTAGGTTGCTTCCAGCCTTTTGCTTGCAGGCACAATGGGGGCAGGGACCTTTCTTGCAAAGGTATCTTTGTGCACTGGTGTACCCATCAGGTAATTTCCTAACTGGGGCACGGTTAGATCTATGAGTTGCACATTTTCAGGTCTCATAGACAAAATGTCAAAATGCTCCCTTTGGAAAGCTCCTCCTGACAGACTAAAAGTCCATCAATAGGTTCAGTTCATTAAGAAATACATGTGGTCATTAAAAATGATGTAGAATCTTCAATGGCCTGGAGAAAATGTCCAAGATAGACTGTTACTAGTTTTTTTTTAATTTGTCATTCGTCTTATAATATATGCTGCAAATTCATAAAGACATAACCTAGTGTACAGGTTACCAGGGTTGGGGTGGGGAATGATTAATTAATGTTTAATTGGTACAGAGTTTTTGTTTGGGGTGATGGAAAAGTTTTGGTGTTGGATGGTGGTGATGGTAGCATAACATGGTGAATGTAATTAATGCCTCTGGATTGTACACTTGAAAGTGGTTAAATGAGAAAGTTTAATGTTGTATATATGTTATCACAATGAAATTTTTAATAAAAGAATTCCAGGTATAATAAAAGAATATACACACTCATTGTCCCAATTCAAACAACACAGAAATGTATGAAGAATAAGTTTATTGTCTTACTCTTAGCCTCTCTGATTTTGCCCCTCAGATGTACCATTCCTTTGCTTATAAAAATATGCATGTGCATGTACTATAAAATGTGATTCTATTATGAAAATGGAATAACATTATATTTTTATAATGTTTTTAAGTAATTTACATTGAAAACATTTTTTCTAGTTATTTTTTAATTTAAATTTTTATTATGGCAGCATATATATATGTAACAAAATATTCCATTTTTATCATTTTTAAGTGTTATATTGGAAACATTTTGAAGGCAATATATAGTAGCTCCACCTCTTCTTTCAACCAGCTGCATAGGATTGCATGGTGTGGCTGTAACGTCATTTACTCAAACATTCCCCAACTGATGGATAATCAGGTAGTTTATTGCTTTTTTTTTTTCCCATACAAGAAACAATAGTGTGATAAATAGCTTTATATGCCAGTTATTTACATCCTTCCATGCTGATATTCTTACTCAGATAATTATTTGAATGACCCCCATTTTTGTTAAAAATATATATAGTCTACACATAAATATTAGGCTAATAATGATTATGTGATTTTTATCTAATTTGGCTTTTGTTTCCCAATATTCTACATAGCCATGTATTTCTTTTGTGACCAGAGGTAAGGATGATAACTATCATTTAAAAACCCCAACAAAATGAAAGAAAAACAAAGAAAATTCTTCCTCTGGTTGAACTGCAATCTCCCTCCCAGGGGTTCTCACAGAAAAGCAAAAATCAGCCGTTGGCTTTGTCTGATGTGTTGCAGTTTGAAGTACTCAGTCTCTAATAGCTAGAAAATGATGGGGCTGGATTCAGCTTTTCAGACTTGGGTTGAGGGTGTGGGCTTTTCCATTTCACTGTATCATCTGACCTGCTCTAATGTTTTCGCCATGGGAGCCCCTTCAGAATTGTAAAGACAGCTCTCATTTCTCCAGTCTTCTCCCTCCAGGCCAAACACTCCCAGTTCTTTCAGCCTATCCCTGTAGGACAGGATTCTGGGCTCATACTATTGTCCTGTTTTCTTCTTACCAGCTCATCAGTGCCCCCCTTAAAAAGTATGGCTCTTGGAATTGAGAGAGTTGGAAATAGAGCGGAATGTTCACCTTCCACGTCCTAAATGGTACTCCACCATTAATACGACCTCATGCTGAAATAATGTTTCCGGCAGCCACATCACTTTGTTGCCCAAGCTTGATCCACCAGGCCTTTCCCATGTCTCTCTGTAAAACTGGTTTCTTGACACTTGGTGTAAAATTTTACCTTTGTTTATTGTTGATTTCATCTGGTTAGATCTAGCTGGTTGTTCTAAACTTGTGGGGAGTTATCTGGATCCTCATTTTATATATAATAGATAATTAGATTGGGGGGGTGTCCAAGAGCCATTCCCCTTCCTGTAGCATCCTGTCTCCCTTTGGGGAACCCACCTCTTTCCTCCTGTGGGCAGTCTTGGTGGGACGGTTAGCCTAGGAACCCACTACAGAAGCTGAGGACTCCAGGTCCCTCCTCTCACTGCCTCCTCTGAACTCTCTGGTGAACCTCCTCTTGGAGATGCTGAGATTCCTTCAGAACTGCTCAGAACCGGTCTTGTTCCCTTCCTCAGTTTCCTCTGAGGACGGCGGGCGTATGTGTGCTAGGACAACCCACTCCCCCCGCCCAAAGTCTCACTGGCCTAGTATTCCTCCGCACCCAGCCACACAGGGCCACCCGGCTGCTCACTGGCTGCCCTCTTTGGAGCCAGGAGCCCTAATCCCGTCACGTTTCCAAACCTCTGATTGGCAGGGCTTCTGAGATGCCAGATAAAGGTGAGAGAGATTATGATCCCTTTGACCAGTGACCAAGAGGAAAGCTGATCCTTCAGAAAGAGGAGACTGGCTGGGAGAGGCAGTGATGTAAGTGGGGAATATGGGGTGCCAGGTGTAGGTAGGGAGTATCCTGGCTCCCAAAGGAGCTCCAGAATCATCCTGGAGGCTCTTGGATGGTGGGGGTATATGGACAGTGATTCCAAGTGTATGTCCATAGCTCCTGTTTACCAAGCACCGTCTTCCAGGAATTATGCTATACCTCACATGCATTATTCTTTTTAAGTCTTCGCAACAATTTTTTTTTTTTTTTTATGCTTTCCATTTTACAGCTGGGAAGCTGAAGACCAAAATGGTTAAGTAATTTGTTCAAGGTCATGGAGCAAAATAAGAGGCCAAGCCACAAGTGTTATCTAGAGCCAGTGTCCTTATTAACAATGATGGCACCATCCTGTCCCTTTGGAAAAATCTCAGAGAGGGGTGGGGGGAAGGGGAGAAGAAAACCCCAGGCTTTTCAGGTGGCCCTTGCTGTGTTAGGAGTTAACAGAGTCTATGAAAATAAAGCCCTCCAACTTGGATCTCTTTGTTGAAGAGACTTCAGGACAACATAGTTGAGAATTGTTAGGAACTCATACCGAAAAGTACTTTGGAATCTCCCAACAAAAGGGACAAAGGAGGAAATGGCAAAAGTGATGTGACTGGCAATGAAGAATTCTGTTCAGACAATGCCCAGGACAATTAGCTGGCATTTTCATTCTGGCCGGGTCTCTCAGGCAGGCTCGAGCAAATAAACAAAAGGCAGAACAGGTGGGAGATGGTGCAGCCTGGAGAAGCTTTTCTGGGCTCTGTCTGCTGCCCTGGATTCTGACGGGTGCACGTGGAATTACACTCTTTCACCAAACCCGCTAAATTGAGTCTCCAGTGTTCCCGGAGTCTTAACCCATTCTATCTCAGCTTCTAGCAGCCACCAAGCTTTTTTTAAAAAAAGTTATTTTTCATTCATAATTCTGATACATATTTTAAAATCAACAGTCCCTGACCCAATTCCTCTCACTCCCAATTCTGCCTTTCTAGAGGCAATCATTTTCAACTCTTCTAAGCTATTTCTTCTGGTATTTACATCTATTTTCTAAGCATCAGACTTATAATACTATTTGGAAATTGTTTTTCAGTTTTAGACATTAACTATTGATGACAACTAAGGAATATGAAAATTTAGTTCTTGCATTGCTTTCCACATTTTCCTCTACCATTTTTGTTTGTATCATTATTCTGGATTTATAATATTGGAACCATGAAACAATTATTCAAGCTGATTCATGAAGTGTACTGCGATTATAATTCATTTCCTAGGTATTTTGTTTTTTCTGGGGTAAGTATTGCCTGGTTTTTCATTTGCTTAGTCTCCTAGGCATCTATCACTAATTCATCTTCCTTAGTCTTTTCTTGAGGTGAAAAACAATTTGAAATTTGATTCCTCCCTCAGATAAGAATACTTTCAAAAAGATTCACAGCATTCTACAGGGCAAACAACATGGTTTCTTCAACAAATATGGCTTGAGAAAAAAGGGGGAGAGGTATGCCTGTTTGGATATATTATGTTCCCCAAAACAGCCATGTTCCTTAATGCAATCTTTTGGGGGCAGACGTATCTACGTGTTAGTGTCCATTAGGTTGGAATCTTTGGATTAGGCTGTTTCTTTGGATTAGGATGACCCATCCAACTGTGGGTAATACCTTTGATTAGATTATTTCCACAGAGGTATGGCCCCACCCATTCAGCGTGGGTCTTGATTAGTTAACTGGAGCCCTATAAAAGCTCACAAACAGAAGGCCTTCAGAACAGCTGTAGTTCAGAGAGAAGTTTTGGAGAATGCCATTTTGAAACGCAACCTAGGAGCAAGCAGATGCCAGCCACGTGCCTTCCCAGTTAACAGAGGTTTTCCAGACGCCATCGGTGTTCTTCATTGAAGGTACCCTACTTTTGTTTGCATGCTCTTAAGACTGTAACTTTGTAACCAAATAAACCCACTTTATAAAAGCCAATTTTTATTTTGCATAAGGCAGCATTAGCAAACTGAACAAGGGGAAGTTGTTATTAAAGGGATTTAAGAAGACATAGCAACCAAATGTCATGTGGGGACCTTGTTGGAATCCTCATTCAAACAAACCAACTGTAAAAAGACGTTTTAAGACAACTGGGGAAATCTGAACATGGATTGGGTTTTAGAAAATATTAAAGAATAATTGTGTCTCTATTATGAGATAATGGTAATGTGAATTATGTTTTAAAAAATCTTTGTTACAGATACCTACAGAAATATTTGTTTGAAATGATATATCTTGGACTTACTTTTAAAATAACCCAGCCAAAAAAAAAAAAAATGAATTTGGGAGTTTTATGAAAGAAGATTGGCAAAATATTGATAATTATTGAAGTAGGGCAATGGGTACATGGGAGTTCATTATTCTATTCTCTCTACTCATATGGAGACACGTTTTCCATACAAATAGAAATGAAAGAGATTCACAGAGGAACAGGAGAAAGGAAAAGTTTGCACAGGGATGGCTCAACCATTTTGTTGAGCTGATTACAGAAATGAAGTTTTTTATTTCTTAGGTATTTGCCCATCTTGGAAGGGGCACTGTTCCAGAGGCCAGGTTTCTGACCCCCTGCTCATCTTCCCAGGCTGCTCCTGTGAGGAAGAGGAGCCAGGGGACCTGGAAGGGAGATGGGGTGGTGGGGCCAGGGTGAGAGCAAGGCTAGCAGGAGGGGAGGAAGGGTGAGATAAGGCACAGAGAGGCTCAGGAACCCATCACTGACTCCCAGACTCCTCTGCACTCAGCAGTCCCAGGTGTCTCCTTGATCTTCTCCATCTGCAGACTGAACAGCCTACAAGAGCCTCTCATAGCCTTGAATGTGGCAGATCTTGACATTCATGGCTGGCTCCCATGAACTCTTAAGTCTGAACACCCCACCCCCTGACAGCTTTATTAATTCACAGACCACAAAATTTATCCATTTAAAGTGTACTATTCAGTTTTTATAATTTTTAGCATATTCACAGAATTGTGCAACTATCACCACGTTCAACTTTGGAAAATTTTTATTGACCTCCAAAGAAAGCCTGTACCCATTAGCAGTCATTCCCCACTTTCTCTTCCCCTCAGCCCTAGGCCACCACTCATCTTCATTCTGTCCCTATTCTGGGACCTATCATAAAAAATGGGATCATATAATATGTGGTCTTTGGTGGCTGGCTTCTTTTCACTTAGCTTAATGACTTCAAGGTTCATCCATGTTGCAGCATGTAGAACTTCATTTTTATGGTGGAATAATATTCCATTGTATGCATAGAGCACATTCTGTTAATCCATTTGTCTACTGATGGACTATTATGAATAATGCTGCTATGAACATTCATGTACCAGTTTTTGTATGGGTGTTTTCAATTCTCTTGGGTATATACCTAGAAGTGGAGTTGCTGAGTCATACTGTTTTCCAAAGTGGCTGCAGCATACAATCCCTTTTTGACAGATGGAGAGACAGAGGCCCAGAGAAGGGAAATGTTTTATGCAAAGCCACACAGTGAATTAGTTCAATACAGCAGGAGCTAATTATCTAAATGGCCCTCAGCTCCATCCTCTGGTCTCACTGCCATCTCTCACTCTCACTCCCACACTTCCATACCCTCTTTTGCTTCCTCTATTCCACTCTCCACATAGCAGCAAATCTCTTCACATCAGTCCCTCCCAAGGGCTCCCTGCTGTGTGGCTGTCAGGATCAAGTTCAGTCTCTTGAAGGACAACTTACAAGCACCTCTGCCCTCCTGATGCCTCATCATATCTTTTTTTCAGAATAACAACTTGATTATGATACAGTTCACATACCATTTACCCGTTTAAAGTGTACAACCTAATGTTCATCATGTATTTTTACTCTCTACACTTCATGCGTGTCTTGTTTTAGATCCTTGAAAACACCACTTCCTTTGCTTTGGGATCTTATATGCACTATAGGCTCTGCCTGGAATAGTTTTTCTTTGTATATCTCCCTGGCTAATTCCTTTTAATCCTTCACCCCTCATTTGAGGTGACACTTCTGCTAGGAAGCCTTCCCTGACCCCCAGGCTGGTTAGGCATTGTGCCGGTTTGAGTGTATTGTGTCCCCCAAATGCCATTATCTTTGTGGTTTTGTGTGGGGCAGGCGTTTTGGTGATGGTTGGATTTGCTTGGAATGTGCCCCACCCAGCTGTGGGCAATGATTCTGATGAGATGTTCTCATGGAGGTGTGGCCCCGCCCATTCAGGGTGGGCCTTGATAGGTGGAGCTATATAAATGAGCCGACTCAAAGAGGAAAGAGAGTGCAGCTGGGAGTGATGTTTTGAAGAGAAGCAAGCTTGCTGGAGAGGAACGTCCTGGGAGAAAGCCGTTTTGAGGCCGGAGCTTTGGAGCAGATGCCAGCTGCCTTCCTAGCTAGCAGAGGTTTTCCGGAGGCCATTGGCCATCCTCCGGTGAGGGTACCCGATTGCTGATGTGTTACCTTGGACACTTTGTGGCCTTAAGACTGTAATTGTGTAGTGAAATAAACCCCCGTTTTATAAAAGCTTATCCATCTCTGGTGTTTTGCATTCTGCAGCATTAGCAAACTAGGACAGATTTTGGTACCGAGAGTGGGGTGCTTTTGCTGCTGAGTTTGCAAATACCAAACATGTTGGAACAGCTTTTTAAATGGATAAGGGGAAGATTCTGGAAGAATTGGGACGAGCTTGATAGAAAAGGCCAAAACTGCTTTAAAGAGACTGTTTATGGAAATATGGAGTCTAAAGATACTTCTGATGAGGACTTGAGCAGAAATGATGAATGTGTTGTTGCAAACTGGAAGAAAGGCGTTCCTTGTTTTAAAGTGGCAGAGAATTTGGCAAAATTGAGTCCTGGTGTCAGATTGAAGGAAGAATTTAAAAGTGACAACCTGGAATACTTAGCTGAGGAGATCTCCAGACTATGTGTGGAAGATATACCCTGGCTTCTCCTTGCAGCTTATAGTAAAATGCGAGCAGAGAGAGATAAACTTAGAACTGAACTCTTGGGTTCCAAGAAACCAGAAGCTGATGGCTTGGAAAATTACGAGCTTCCAGGGGGTGGAATCCCAGAAGCTACAGCCCAACGTGAGGATGTAACCAAACATGGAACCCAGCCGCCATTTCAGTACAAGCCAGGATTGGAGATGGAATTATCCAGAAAGGATTTGTGGAAAGTCCTATTGTCTGATGGCTTTGACCCCTGCATGCTTCATGCAAAGCCAACAGAATTTTTGCGAGATCTTTATAGACAGCGCCATTGCCGGTCTGGACTGGAGGAGACAGACAAGGAAAAAATTAAAGGAAAAATCTCTTCAAAGACAGAGCCATGGAGGTTGAGGTCTGGAGTCAGGAGGTCTAGGGCTGAGAGAGCGGAGCAGCCCACACACAGGGAAAGGGTGAGTTTGCCCTGGAGGTCGAGGGCGGGCTTTCCGCCTTGTTGCTCAGGAAATGTCCTGCCACCCCAAGCCCCAAAGAGGGTGGAGCACATTCCCAGGGAATCGGGGAGAGCCTGGCTGCCACCACACTGTTCTGAAGGGGTTGAGCGTGTGCCCTGGAGATGGAAGGGAATCCGGGAGCTGCCCTGATGTTTGAGGAGGGTGGGGCCGAGAAGGTGGTCTCCCCAATGTGTGGATATATTGGAGCACTCACCTAAGTGTTTGGAGAGGAAAGGGCTGCTGAAAAGGCCCTTAGGAAGGGTTAGGCTCCCGCTCTCTCAAGCCCCAAGGATGCAACATTGTTCTGTAAATGACTCTCGGACTTTGAAATCTAATGGAGTTTGTCCTGCAGGTTTTAGGAACTGTTTTGCTCCTGTTAACCCTGTTTTCCTTACTGTTTCTCCTTATGGCAATGGAAATGTTTATCCTATGAATGTCTCTCCTTTGTATATTGGAAGCACATAACTTGTTCTAGGTTCACAGATCCACAGCTAGAGGGGAATTATGCCTTAGAACTGACCAAGCCTAAACTGATTTTGATGGGATTTTGTACTTAACTTTTGTTACTGAAATGATTTAAGTTTTTGTGATATTGTGATGGAATGAATATATTTTGTATTTGGAAAGATAATGTCATTTTGGGGTTCAGGGGGTGGAATGTGCCGGTTTGAGTGTATTGTGTTCCCCAAATGCCATTATCTTTGTGGTTTTGTGTGGGGCAGGCGTTTTGGTGATGGTTGGATTTGCTTGGAATGTGCCCCACCCAGCTGTGGGCAATGATTCTGATGAGATGTTCTCATGGAGGTGTGGCCCCGCCCATTCAGGGTGGGCCTTGATCGGTGGAGCTACATAAATGAGCTGACTCGGGGGGAGGAAGAGAGTGCAGCTGGGAGTGATGTTTTGAAGAGGAGCAAGCTTGCTAGAGAGGAACGTCCTGGGAGAAAGCCGTTTTGAGGCCGGAGCTTTGGAGCAGATGCCAGCTGCCTTCCTAGCTAGCAGAGGTTTTCCGGAGGCCATTGGCCATCGTCTGGTGAGGGTACCCGATTGCTGATATGTTACCTTGGACACTTTGTGGCCTTAAGACTGTAATTGTGTAGTGAAATAAACCCCCGTTTTATAAAAGCTTATCCATCTCTGGTGTTTTGCATTCTGCAGCATTAGCAAACTAGGACAGGCATTTTTCAGCCTCCCTCAGGTCACCCTGAGGTCACTGCCGGGTCACCACCAGGCTGAGCTTTTAAGGTCTAGGAATGCACTTGTACACAGTTCCTGGCACAGGGTAGGCAGTTGGTCAATAAATGTTGATTGAGTAGAAAGATCTGAAAATATCTAGCATGGCACTGGACACACTGTAAAAAATCTGATGTTTACAGACTGAGTTCCTACTAGGACAGGGGCAGTACCACCTTTTGGGAACATTCCAAATAGTCTGGGTGATTAAAGGGTAGAAAACATTGTTTTTTCTTGCTTGGTACCCATGCCACTCTTTTCTGGCAATAGCACCCCAGTTTTCCTTTGGGGACCCAATCCTCTTCCACCTTTAGTCCTTGTAGTTTAGGTGGGGTAAACAGTTCCTGAAACTTGCACATGACCCGATTAGATGTAATCTTGACTTCTGTAAGAACTGTTAAGAAAGAGGTGTTTTCTTTTCACTGGGGTAACTAAGCTGGTGTCTTCATGATAAAACAGACTGCCTGAGAATAGAAGAAAGCCGACTGGAGAAAGCATTTGAGTCTTGATGACATCATTTGAGGCCCTGGATCCACCTGTGCCTAACGCCTATTATTATAGAGCAAAGTGACATTCTTCCCCTTCACCCCCTTTTCTTGTGTAAGCCAGGTTGAGTTCAGTTTCTGTCACCTGCAACTGCAATATTCCTAAGTTAGTAGTCCTCCATCTCTTTCACATACGAACATGCCCATCACCTTCCTCACAGACCAGAGGAGTCATGTTGGCTTTTGCCACTATGTATAGATAATACCTACTGTCCTCAAATCTGTCATTATTTTTCTCCCTGAGCTGTGTTGTGCAGTTCACTGCCAATATTTAACTTTTTAAGCATGGTACTTTCCATACCATGATCAGTAAGTGGACGCTTAAGACTGAGATAATGGGTTTCAGGTGATAAGTCCAGGTTGCTGGAAAAGGTAAAATGCTCACTTAGTAGCCTGGTGCAAACCGAACTCCAAGAATTGTATTTAGAGGTACTGCTCCCTGAAATTGTGTGCTGGTTCTGGGAAGAGCACTTGGTTTTTCTCTTTTTCTTGCTGGTGTCAAGGACATGCGCATTTACTACCAATAATATGGGTTGGAAAAGTCTCATAAATTTTCACCACCCAACTTTGCTACAAGGGAAAAAGGACAAACTTCATGAGGCAGACTGCAGTGCTCTGAGGATACTCTGAGGGAACAAGAGTAACGCCACTGAACCACCAATGTGGACCTTTCTAGTATATTCCTTACCATTCCCCACTTCCTCTGGGAAAAATGAATTATGGATGCTCTACTCTTTGGGCCTTTGCTGATTCTGTTCCTTCTGCTTGGAATGCCTTTCTACACCAAGTCAAAAGTTAGCTCTCCAGTGAATCCTCTCCCCCTGCCATTTCCTGCTGTGGGCTTCTTTAATATTTTGTTTAAACAGCTATTTTTAAATTATCTTCAAAGGACAGAGTTTCTTAACTCAGGCCCATGGGTCACTATGAATAGGCTTTAAAGGGTCTGTTGATGCCCCTGGGATTATCCAGGAAATCTGGGTTCTTCCCCTGGAGGGAAGGGTCAGAGATTTCAACAAATTCTCAAAGAGGTGCCATGATTCAAAAAGAGGTTAAGAACCACCAATTTTTTATGTGCATCTCTCTCACTAGTTCCTTGAGGGCAGGGATCACATCTCTTTCATCCTAGACTCTCCAGCACTGGTCCATGACAGACACTCATAATTGCTGGCATAAGACTCTTAGTGACCACAGAGGCAACATTCCACAGGTAAAGAAGAGGCCACAGGATGGTTTAATCTGTAGAGTCAAGAGTTGTTTGTTCTTGATTACAGTGTTCAACATGCAAATTACATTCACCTCTTGGTACAGAAACGGCACCCTGCAACTTCCCTGGGACACAATCCAGACAGAATTATTCCTGGGCAACCCTAATCTTTGTGTCTGCCAGCAACTTCTCTCTCTCCTGTCTTTACAATGATGTGCAAACTCTGTCCTTATCCAGAATAACTGTGAAATGAGCTCTTTAGTTCAACTGAGTAGCCATATAAGGAACCATTGCTTTTTCAATGGAGTTGATATATTCTGAACTCCAAATCAAGAGCCTACATTATTTAACCTGTCGTTGATGATCCCAAAGGCAAAGGAGAGTCCAGCAGTGTCTCGGGGTCACTGATTTTCACTGGACAGTATCAAGAGATATAGTAGGTTTGCTAAGTCTGTCCTGGCCCTGGGTATTCACTCTGAAAAGAGTTTATTTGAATAAAGTTTTGACATACTTGCCTTCTATGTCATTCTACAGGCTCAAAATGAACAATACAGAAAGGTTCAATTTGCTCATCCATACTTTCTAAATGTTTGGTAATGAAAATGTTTGATAATGAAAATTTCTTCTGTAAAGAAAGCTATAAAAATAATAACACACACAAAACACTAAAGGTAAAAATGCAGGGTGTTTGGATCCCAAGAAAACTGAAATTTACTGTGATTAGAAGTCAGGCTGACTGCACAAAATAACTAGTTATACTTGACAATTCTTCCTCCATAGATTGAATTTTTGCTAAGTTTTTATATAGTATCACTAGCTTGCATTTTCCCCCTTTCCCTGACTTTCATTACTAGTCACCGGAAGGAAACTTTAAGTAGCTCTTTCCCAGCACACACTCCTCATTTCCTCTAGCTTCAGACATTAAAGGGGAACCCAGCTCAGATAAGAACGATCCTTGCCGCACGCCCGCCAGCTCATGCATCCTCCTTTTTATTCTGGGAGGCTCCAGGCCAAATGAAAGTTACAAGGTTAAGCACTACTCCAAGTTCCTGAAACGGCTAATCCCTGCTCGGTCTTCAAAAAATAGAGGTCTGTAATTCCTTTTTGAACATGCCTTCAAAGTGGAGGTCTTTGGCCATGAGCTCCTCTTCGACATCGTCTAGGGCCCACTGATGATCTGTCAGCTCCAAAGCTTCCCACTCTGTCTGCAAAGGAAGAGGACACCAGGGCAGGGAGGGGAGGGCTGGTTACTAACATCAATGGCTGACCTCTAGTGGGCACCTCGTCTGGGCCAGGAGCTGGGTTAAGCGCTTTAAGTGTATCAGCTCATTTAATCCTATGAGTTTGGTGTGTTATTCCCCTGTCAGTCTCTCGGCCCTCCAATTTACAGATAAGGAGATAAAGGCCAAGGCTGGTCAGATAATTTGTTCATGGCTATTGAGCTAGCAATAATAGACCAGAGATTTAAGTTTAGGTCTCTCTGGCTCCAAAGTCCCAGTGCTGAAGCTGTATAATATATTGCTGATATATTGCCTCTCATTCAATCAGCTCATGGTTAGGAGGCACCAGCTTTGTGCTGGAACTGGGCTAAGTGCTGGGAAGGCAAACATTAGACCCTGTTCTTAAGGGAGGTGCAATTGACAAATTGGTGCCTCATGATTCTGAGCCCTTTCATGAAGAGAGTTGGCATCTCGTTTAGGTTGTAGAGGGTCAAACGAGGATATGGCCAGGCATATCTTCAAGGTGGCTAAGAACATTTCCTCTAACTTCATGCCTGAATACCTAAGGGCATTTTATTACAGTTTGTGGGCATCCCGTAATTTGATATTCTTAATGATTTCCTCACTGGGAAAAAGATTTGATAGTATACAATGTAAAATTATTTTGGCATGTAATCATTAGCATGTAAGCTATGAATATATTAAGCAAAAATAAGTCTGCCTAATTTTCAAAGAAATTACACTTCTCAAATATTCCAATAGGGCTGTCTACTTTTGCCTTTAATTAGTAATTTTTAAAAACACTTTATAAAATTTCATGTACAATACAGCTATTGGTTTGTGGGTGTATTTTTTTTTTTTTTTTTTGAGATATAATTCATGTGCCATAAAATTCACCCTTTTGAACTGTACAAATCAGTAGTTTTTGGTATATTCACAAAGCTTGCAACTATCACCATTATCTAATTCTGGAGTACTTCTATAATCACAAAAAACAAAAACAAAAACAAAATAAAATCCTGTACTCTATAGCAGACACTTCCCATCATTAAGTATGATACTACCTGTGAGTTTTTCATAGACGCCCTTTACATTTTTAGGAAGTTCCTGTCTAGTCCTAGTTTGGTGAGTGTTTTTATCACGAAAAATTAGTGAGATTTTCTGAACAACAAAAAATTACCCAGGATTTTATAAATTTCAGGTGCATTTTGTGAAAAGCCTCTAAGAATTGATTTTTTAGAAATGCAATTCCTGGCTGATGTCTACACATTCCAAAAAAGTTCAAAATATTCCAAACGTTTACCTGATTTTTCTGATTAGACTATTTTTCCAGTTCCCTTTAAAGTGTGGATTAAATTTGGGTGAGCATTTAGAAAACCAATAAAGGTACCAAGAATCTCCAATTTACTTAGTAGATGATTCTGTGACAGAAGCAAGAGACATGTCCATTAAAATACCTTTTTGGTAAACTTAAATTCAAATGATTGAAATTCAATTTAAATCCCTCAGTTCAGGGCACCCATGTTTAAAGTTGCTCTCTGATAATCCCTTTCCAAGCCTGCCCTTGAGCTCTGGAGGGAGCTCTGAGCCTACCTTGAAAGCTTTGTTGGTGTCAGCCGGCATGGCCATGGCCGCTCCTGTCATCTGCTCCTGCATCATTCGTGACTGGTCAGCGGCTGCATCACAAGAAAGACCTATGTGAGTGCCAGTGCTCTGCAAGCACCCGAGTACCCATGGGGAAGATACTTCAAGAGGCTTACAGTCCTTAAAGAGGCTTACAGTCACCCAGCTCTAGGACAGATTCACTGACTGGACCTGTCACTCGCTGGCTAAGAGATCCTGGGCAAGTCACTTTACCTCTGCTGAAAAGTGAGGATGATAATAGCAGACTAAAGATAACTAAAGGAAATTCTAAACTTTATTTCCATTTCAAACAACATTAACAGACACCAGTTACTAATCCAGGTACTTTATTAAGTGCTTTATATATTCCACCTCATCTACTTCTAAGAACAGCTCTGCAAGTTAGCTATTAAGGTCCCAAATTTACAGAGAAGCAAACAGAGGCTTAGATGTTATGTAACTTGTCTGAGGTCCCAGCCATTAAATAAGAGGGCTGGGATCAGTACTGGCAAGAACTCTAAACAAGAGATCCATTCTGACTAATTCTACCCTTTCCCCTCTTCTTTGACCAGTTTTAACTCACTTCTCCCCCATTTTGTGGTATGGGACCATGGAATGTTCACGTTTTCAAGTCTCATCAACTGATGAGGGTGCATCTTTCATCTAATCAATGAACGAACTGATCAAACCAGACCGTCTTTCTTTAAGCTTCAGGTGTTTGGCTTACTATGCTGGGGCTGGAACCCTCACATGAGGGATCAGACTTTGGGGAACCCAGTATTGTCTCAGCAATTGCAAAGAAGAATTCAGATCTTCAGGTTGAACCCAGGAATTTTTAATATCTTTCAGAATACCCCAGAAGCATAATAATAACTGTAAGGAATGAGGTATTGTATTTTAGTATGCTGACAAACTGCACAACCTACATGATTTTACTGGCCCTGGCATGGATGACTCATTTATTGAGGAGAACAAGTGGTATTCATTAATTAAATCTAACACGCTTCTTACCATTATCTTGGCCCAGAATCAAAGAGTAAATGCTCCGAAGGCCAAATACATTGAGAAAGTACCAGGATGCAGAACTCACCCTAGCAAAACAAAAGTGAAATAGAATAGCTCATTATTTCAGAAGTTAATGTAGTTCACACGTCTACCACCCAAAGTTGTTCAGCATATATAAAGAAATCATCCAGGATAGGCTATGTTCCTCCAAAGCACAACCAAAGAAGAAATACATATTATTAAGGCAGCCTTGCAAATAGCTGTGGCTCTCTGTAGGCAAACTGCCACTTATAACTATGTAATAAATTCTTCTGCATTCAGTAACAGGAATCAAACTCACAACTGGTGTGCTTCCTTTTATCAGGGAATGTAAGCTTTGTTTATTTTAATTTTCCTTTCTACATAATGGGTTTTCAAAACATGCTTGTTAGATATGACAAATGCAAACAATACAGAAGTGTGTAAAATAGAAACAGCGCTCAGGAAATACTTGCACTACTGAAATCTGTGGCTATTAGGAAAGTCACTCAGGTTTTGAACTTTATCACCCAGCCTTCTCTTAGCTTAGGTTTCCCACTCTGCCCTCACAAAATATAATAAAAAGTAAAAGGAATATGAGAAATGATCCATAAATGGTAAGAACCAACATTTCACTCTAATACTTGGGTCACAGAACAGGAGGTGTTTATTCTGGTTACTCCATTAGGTTGCAGGGAAGAAAATGACCTCCTTGTCCCTGAGGCTGCTGATCTATATATAACTGACGCTAACTGTATACTCAGGCTCCAGTCTCCCTTTTGTCCAAGGGAGAGCATGTTAGTCATGTACCTATCCAGATGGTGACAAAAGACAAATAAGCTTTTCTTAAGCCCATGAAATTTTTGTTTAACCCGAATGTTACTGGAAGGTTGTGATATAACATATATGCTACTTTTATAAAGTATAGCTCTCTTCCTTGAGTGGAATAGTTGGTTCACAGCCAAGACTCTCTCAACGTCTAGTCTGTTTTGCCCCTCCCAAATAACCAGAAACTGCTCTGCTCAAACCAAGGATGGGAGTCAAGAATACCACTGGTATCTGCCATCCCCCATTAGCATCTTCTCTTCTTGGCTGGCTTTCTTTACCTGCCCTTCTTTGGGAAGCCATAGATTAAACAGTCTGGAGAGACCCCATGAAGAAGCTCTACTGGGTTCCAGGTACTGGAACAGTGTTTTCAAATAGCTTTTTGGATTTTGGGTTTTATTACTCTGCTAAAAAAATTGAGTAGAAAATAAGTCACAAGTGCTGGATTTGGACAGGCTCTGTGTTCAAATCTCAATTCTTCTACCTACTCCACAGGGTTGCTATGAAGATAGAATGAGATGATATATTGAAAACCCCTAGCATAGTGATTAGTACCAATGAAAATGTTTAATGTTACCATACTGATCTGGATGTATTATCTCCCCCAAAATGTCATATTCTTTGATGCAATCTTGTGGGTGCAGATGTATTTTAGTGTTGAATAGGTTGGAACCTATTGATTGAGTGTTTCCATGGAGATGTGACTCAATCAACTGTGGGTAAGACCTTTGATTGGATAATTTCCATGTAGGTACTGCCCCACCCACTCAGGATGGGTCTTAACTGAATCACTGGAGCCTTATAAAAGAGCTGACAAACAGGGAACGCAGAGCAGCTGTGAGTGACATTTTGGAGAGCAGCTTAGAGAGACATTTTGAAGACGACCTTTGAAAGTTGAAGCTGACATTTTGGAGAATGCCATTCTGAAATGCAACCTAGGAGCAAGCAGATGCCAGCCACTTGCCTTCTCAGTTAACAGAGATTTTCCGGATGCCAATGGCCTCTCTCCAGTGAAGGTACCCTATTGTTGATGCCTTATCTTGGATACTTTATGGCCTTAAGACTGTAACTTTGTAACCAAATAAATCCCCTTTATAAAAGCCAATACAAAACACACACACACACACACAAAGCCAATACATTTCTGGTATTTTGCATAAAGGCAGCATTAGCAAACTGGAACAGTTACTATTAGCAGTAATGTATTTTGGAAAAAATATTAAAAACATCCTCTCCCATAAGCTGCAGGGTATTGCTAAAAGGTTTGCCTGGCCAGAGTTCCTTTTAACTTTTTTGAGGGGTTGGCATACCCATCCCTGCACTTCTAAGTGCCAAGAAGCTAGCAAAAAGAGACTGACACATTCTCTTATTTGGCAAGACTATTGAATCATGTAAAAGTTGCTATAATCCACCTGTGGCATTTTGAGTGGGTTTTTGATGAAAAAAAAAAAAATAAAAACCTATTCCAGTGGAGTTTGGTAACTGGAAAGAGAGACTGGTTTTAGATTTTGGTTTATGTTTTTATTAAATAAAAGAAAGTTCTTACCAGGATGCATCTAATGTGAGTAGTTCGATTCCTTGCTGTAGCATAGGCTTAAACCGGAGGGTTAGTGGAAATGGTACCTTGGCTGCAGAGAAGAAAGAAAAAGTTCACAACTGCTCTGAGCTTTTTTATTTTTAGAATAGCTTAAGTGTGAATGCACAAATTCTTTCCCAGAGGAGGTGGGAACTCTATTCCACACAGCTTTTGGAAAAGGATTTTCACAAGGAAATTTGTGGCAACTTCCGAAGGAAAAAACAGTCAAAATGTCACTCTATTATAGTTTCCTTGAAAAATACCAGCTGCTCTACTGCTGAGGAAGCAGGCACTCAAACTCAGCTGTGACCCAAAATCTAGAAAAAACTTTCACTATTCCACTGTGGAATACATATACACAAAGAAACAGTAATGTAGATTATTACTAAGAATCCAAACTGATTAAAACCAAACTAAATAATCTTATTAACAAACAGGCAAACAAACTCATCCTAACACTAGCAAATGAAGTCAAAAGAGAAATAAACTTCCTTTTATCCTATTCAGCTTGTTCAACAAATTAGTTTCAGATGCAAAATAGGTCAATTGTTTGAGTCTCTATTAGTCAAAAAGTGCCCAAATCATGAGTTTAGGATCAGTTTGTGGTAAGAGCCTCATAATGATAGCATATGAAATTTTTTTGTTCTATGAATGTCATCAGTGTCCACTAGAGAACACAGGTTCTGTGATACTCCCTCAGTAGCACTCAGATTTCTCTGAATAGGGACATAGGAAAGGAGCACAGATGAAGAAAACATGAAGTTTGCTGGGTCTGTAACTTACTTGTGACAAAGCCTGAGAATGTCATATTGATCCAACCGCCAATAAGAATCATAGGGAGAACATTTGTTACATTCCCTTTCATCATGTCTGTGAGCATAGTGGGATCTAAGACAAAAACACAAGAGAACATTGGATTTTACCTCTGTGCACAGGGACTTCCTCCTGATTTTCTGTCAATGTTCAATTTATTTGAACATTAAAGTAATGTAAGTTTGCTGTAAAAAATTCAAACGACATATGACGTAGCCACTTCTGGGCCCAATCTCTAAACACTTTTGACTATTTGTTGTATCTCTTCCCATTTTTCAATATATACACAATACAGGAATACTGTGCTTACTATTTTGTTTCATGTTTTTTTTAAAAAGATTAATATACTGTGGATGGTATTTCTATGTTAGTATAAAATCTCTCTCATTCTTTTCAATGCCTGCACAGGATTCTACTGCGTGGCTGCCCCAATCACTTTCCTTTTCGTCCATGTTTTCCTTTAGCTCTTTGAGCATAATTAGGACCATTTTAAAAAGGTCTTTGTCTGGTATGTCCAGATCTGGGCCTCCTCGTTGATAGTTTCTAATATTTTAATCTTCCCCTTTGCCTGGGCCATTGTTTCCTGTTTCTTTGTACGTCCTTCTGTAACCTTTTGTTGAAACCTGTACCTTTTGATATTTTAATGTATCACTGGAATTTCGACAGAGACATCTTTTCCTTAAACTTGTATTCAGCTAGTGTTATGACAGAGCTTTCCTTGAATGCCAGGAACTAGCCAAAAAAAAAAAAAAAGGAAAAAAGAAAATGCTTTCTCCCATCTTTGCAGATTGACTTGTGTGAGAGTGCCCTTCTTCAGAGCTTCTCCATACAAAGAGCTTAGAGAATAGCTGCAAGCCAAAGTGTAGGGGCCTCCCGCTTCTTTTCTTCACTTCTCCTTATCTTGGGCATGCACTGGTGGCCCTAGGAATTCCCCATTTACACTGATATGAATGTCCCTCTTCCTTAGGAAACAGTTTTCTCAGGGTCCTAGGCACTGCATTGTATGTCTCTTGCCCCAGAGAGCATGACTTGACTGTCCTTCCACAGTGTTCTGTTGGAAAGCTCTTCTATGTGCAGGGCAAATGCCAAGCAGGGAGTCCCTCAGGCCACCACCAGACAGACTGTACCAATCATTTTTGGGTGGAACTATAGATTGTTTCCAATTTTTTTTTGGTCAATAAACAATGCTGCCCAAAACTGACCTGTATATAAATCTCTGCATGTTTATGTTTTTTTCTGTAAGAGAAATTCCTAGAAGTAGAATTCTGGATCAAAGGATTTATACATTTAAAATTGATAGATACTGTCCGACTGTCCCTCAAAAGGCTCGCCCTGTTGGCACTTCCACCAACAGTGAGAGGATCTAACTTCCTATGACCTTGCCAGTAATAGTTCTGACCAATCACTCAATCTCTGCCATTTAAATGGGCTGAAAAGAACATTTGCTTTAATTTGCATTCTATGGATTATCAGTGAAGTCAAGTATCCTCTCATATTTGTCCTTTGCTTCTTGCAGGTTTTCTAAAAAAAAAACAACAAAAAAACTTTTAAAATTAACTTCAGTATCTTCTGAATGGGTTTATTAATTAGCTGGTTATGTCACCTAAAGAAAAGAGTACTAAAACGAAAGGATGTTCAACACAGAATAATAAATTATTTTGTTTGACTTTTAAGCATGCTATATTTTTCACACAATTGGGATCAGTGGAAATAAGAAAACTGTTAGAGCAAAAGTTGTAGGTTGGGTCAAGCAATCATGTCTGACAAAGAACTGGCTGGTCTTGGGAAGGAGTGATGTCCTTATTATTCAAAGAAGCTGGGCGGCCATCTGTCAGGAAGAGGATTCAGGCAATGGGTGGAAGGTGGGACTGGAATGCTTTTCTAACTGTGTTCCACCCAGATCTTGAGGAAGAGCAAAGGGGAGCGACCCAGGGACAAGAATCTGGCTTCCCCACCACTCTCTCACCAGAGAGCTCTCTTTTTATCCACTTTTATATATTGGGGTTCCCAGACGATTTATTTGAAAAAGAGAATCCACTACCATATATTACTGTACTAGATGATCTCTAGGGTCCCTTAGACTATTACCTTCTACAACTTAACATTTTAATAAAACACTGCCTACCTCCCCAAAGCAAACAAACAAAACCCATGTTAAAAATTTTCCTTAATGATAAGAGAAAGGAATAAACATAAAAACATACCAGTCATAGGAGAAGGTGGCACTACCTTCCTTTTAGTTTTTTTGAAAAATCCATCCTCTGAGTTGTTGAAGTAATATTTTCGTGTCAAGAAGGACTAGTTAAAGAAAAAAATCTTTTTAAGTCTTAGAACTGTGGCATAGCAAATTATCACATTATTCTCCAGAGATTTAGTCAGAAGGCCCTTGGAATATGCTGTTACTCTCAGAACTGTCAGACTACTTGGCGGCTGACCTGACACTCTAGCTGAGTCACATTTTTTTTTTTTTAATCTTCATTTTATTGAGATATATTCACATACCACGCAGTCATACAAAACAAATCGTACATTCGATTGTTCACAGTACTATTACATAGTTGTACATTCATCACCTGAATCAATCTCTGACACCTTCATTAGCACACACACAAAAATAAGAATAATAATTAAAGTGAAAAAGAGCAATTGAAGTAAAAAAGAACACTGGGTACCTTTGTCTGTTTGTTTGTTTGTTTCCTTCCCCTATTTTTCTACTCATCCATCCATAAACTAGACAAAGTGGAGTGTGGTCCTTATGGTTTTCCCAATCCCATTGTCACCCCTCATAAGCTACACTTTTATACAATTGTCTTCGAGATTCATGGGTTCTGGGTTGTAGTTTGATAGTTTCAGGTATCCACCACCAGCTACCCCAATTCTTCAGAACCTAAAAAGGGTTGTCTAAATTGCGCATAAGAGTGCCCACCAGAGTGACCTCTCGGCTTAGCTGAGTCACATTTAAAAACAATTTTCTAAGAAGGGCAAGGTCACAATGACAGCAAACACCAGCAGGCCACAGTTTAATTACTGAGTTGCCAACCTTCAGCTTTTCCCAAAGAGTCCCCTTATAAAACATTTAGATATCTACTGCTCTCAATGATGAATCATGGAGCTTTTAATGAAGATAAATGAGTACCTGCTTGGGAATGTATTTTCCATTTTCCCTGAGGACTCTGCTTCGAATTAGGACTTGACTGAAAAATACAACCAAGACAAATGAGATTTTTAAAAAAAAAGTGAAACACGAGAAGAAAATGAGAGAATAAGTAGAAGACCGATTTAAACACAAGAGAGGGCCTATTTGGCAACGGGCCTGTGTGGAAACTTTTCCAAATACAGGTAACCATTAAACTAATACATACAATATATTTAACCCAACAATCAGGTTTTAAAAAGTGTGTTTTTCATAAGTGGCTACGTTTCTGAACAAATAAAGATTTATGAGGAAGGCACATTTGGGACAGTATGTTCAGCTTTTACTTACATAATAATTAGCCAAGAAGGAACTTTCTGTGAGTGAAAAGAGTAGCAGTTGGAGACTGCGCAGGAGATTTAGGGGTAAGAGGAGTGGGGCAGGGTGAGAGTAAAAGAAGGAACTTTTTAAAACCCATGGAGAAATAAGTACAGGACTTGACAGGATTGTTCTCTGACAGGCAACAAATAAAAATTCCACCCAGAATTCAGACTATTAATGAGTTCTCAATAAACATTCATTGAATTAATAAATGAAATGATTTGGTGATATTAGAACATAACTGATCATTAAAGACAACAGAGTGCTATCCAACAGGTGGATGTTGCTAAGATATAAATGTCAAACAGAACAGAGATCAAAATATTAATTTTTTTCTAGGTTTGCAAAAGTTATTTTAATGGTGGAAAAATCCACTTAAATTAATGGAAATTCTTCTTGAAACATGAAAAAAGAAGTTGTAGACAGAAAAGAACACAACTAACTGCTTTACCTTTTCTCTCTCTCTGCTCCTCAGTACAAGCCACCTTGCTCTAAGCAGTTAGCACACTTAGTGTCCCATTGCCACCCTGTGCATTCTGGCTTCTCCATATTCTGGGAATGTTCTATGTCCCTCTCCTTTACTAATTTTAACCCATCATGCTTGAACACCCTCTTCAAGCCCCACCTTCCCCATGAAACTTTTTCTGATGCCTGTGCCTTCACAGAGTTCTCTCTCATCTCCCTCCTGCCCTCACTGTGCTGTACAGCCAAGTACTATATCCACAGGCCTACCAGGCTGACATGTCATATGTTCTCTTCCTAGTCTACAGGTAGGCAAAGTGTGACTTACATACCAATATGCTGATCTGTGATGAGTACAGACATTGAGAGTAAGGGCTGAGACTTTTACAGTAATTTGACATTGTCACAACATCCAAATGTGTGATCAAAATATTTTACAAAAGCACTGGTCTGTAACAGATTAGAAACAAACAAACAAACAAAAAACTAGGCCTTCTTTGCTGACAGTTTAAGAAGCACTGAGTCTAGAATAATGGGTAAAAGTTTAAGCTCCGAGTTGGACAGATGGCTTAAAATCGGCTCTGCTACCTATTAGCTACACGGTCTTGGGCAATTTGCTTAAATGCTCTAAGCCTCCATTCATATTCTGCACAACAGATTTATTCCTTCACTGCACAAAAAAAATTTAGCATCTGAGTGCTGTATGAACATCAGTGACCAAAAAGAAAGTATTTCAGGAAGGCTGAAGTCTAGTGGGGAAGAAAGATGGCAATCAAATAACCAGAGGAGTCAATGTAAAATTCAACTACATCCTGGGAAGGAGAGATGGATGATGATATGGGAGTGTGTATCAGGGGGATTTGACTGAGTCTGTGAGAAAATCTCGGAGAAACCTTTGAAGATGACATATGATTAAGTCGGAATCTTAGGGATGAGTGGGAATTACCTTGGCAAAGTGGTGGAAGGGAAGAACATGGCAAAATGCCTATGGCAAGACCAGGCACTAGGTCTCTGAAGACCTGAGAAATGGCCAACATGGATGGAAGAAAAAGAACTACTCAAAGGATGGTGGAAAATGAGGCTTGAGAGGGAGGCAGGAGCCCAGGCTATACAAGACCCCATGGGCTCCAGTGGACTCTGATCTTTATCTCAAGAATAAAAAGAAAATACTAAAGGATTTTAAGTGGAGGTCTTTATTGATATTTAATATAATGACCATTATACCCAGAATACCCTAAGTACTAGAGCAATGGTAACTGTTATTTTCCCTATGTATTCGATAATTGTTAATTTTGTGTTTTCATTCCTACAGATATCTAAAATATCCTTGTACTGGTTAAAGAGAAAGCTCCTTTGCCAGTGGTAATTTGCCACTAAAAGACACTTGCTTAGAATAAAACTTTAGCTTTTAAAGTCAGTATTTCTCAACCCAAGTTCCATATGCCTAATGATCTGTAACGGTTTTTTACCTTTCCAAGAGTCAGTATAATTATTCAAGTTTGATAATCACTTTAATATACATTCTAGTCAAATGTGGTCTAATATATTTTATTTAGTTTTTACTTTTGGTTTAATACATTCTAGAAAAATTTTAGTAAGTTTTGAAGCAGTAAAAGCTTAATAATTTAAGAAACCAAATGTCCCATTTTGTGATCATGCAGACTAGTGGGAATTTATATGGTAAGAGGAATGTTTTGCAACTAAAAAAAAAAAAACAAAAAACTTTTGTCTTGGACTTAGGTAGGTTCAGAATCATCTACATTGACATTCTACCAGAGCTCAAACAACTGATGCAGGCAGAGCCACGCCATGCCAGAGCCAGCAGGGTATAGGGAAATCACGTGATCTAACTATCTTGCATAAGAGATGGAGCAATTATGACTAGTCATGTTTTCTCTAAAGGATTGATTCTCCCTGGAGGTAATACTGCCCTCTAGGGGCCTTATGTATATCTGTGGAGCTTTTTTAAATTGTCAAAATGATGGGGAGAAGGGAAAAAGAATCCATGACTGTCATTTGTTAGGCATTAGGGATGCTGGGTGTCCCTCAACGATGGGGACAGTTGCACAATGCAAAGAATAGTTCCATGCCCCATACTACTTTTAACTATTCTACCAAATTGTTTTTAATTATCTGAGCCTCAAACCTAATTCCATTTGATTCTCTTTCACAGCTTTTATATATGCTGAATTTCTAGGCATGCGACATTCCAGTAAAAATAAGAAAATTGCACGTTGGTTTTTTTCCAGAACTTTATTAAGAGTATTCCACCATTTAGGAAAAGTACATCCATGAATGTACTGCCTTCTGTGATATTTAAGTAGCTAACACATTTGTATCTTCTTACAACTGAACTTGTCCCAATTATGGTGATTTTATATCTAGGTGCACGTATCTGACTTCTGATTTATGCCTTCTAGAACAGTTGTGGACAAGTACTTACAAAATACAAATTATCTTATTATAAATTACTTTCCTTTGATTTCTCCTGATTGTTGCAGCTAGAAAATTTTATTGCCTAAAAAAATTTTTTTTTCTGTATAGACTGTACCAAACTGTGAATTTCATTTTGGGTTAGAAAAGGGAGCTTTTGGTATCATTCAGAACCCTTACTCTAAAACCACATAGTGAACCAGGGGCAGAAAATTGTGGCAGAGAACCCATGCCAGCAAAAATTCTGGGTAAGAGGATTCTTGGTTCAAGTATAGACTCAGTATTTTACCATTAAAGTTACTTTAGGGAGGCTACTTAACTTCCTCTGGGCTTCTTTTTCTTCACCTATAAAAATGGGTTTAGGAATATCTACCTTACAGTGTTACAGTGAGGATGAAATGAGAAAATTTATTGGAGCCAATAAATGCTGAATGTCTGAGCTCTCTCCAGTTTGCATCAGTCTATAATCTACTTTTCTGTGATGAATGGACTTCTTAAGGTTAGCTCCAGGGGGCTGGCTCAGATCAGTTCTGAAACTCATGCTCACTGCGGTGTAGTGGAAAAAGCCCTGGGATATGGGAACCAGATGATTTGGCTTCAAGTCTTGAATGTCACCACATGTGAACATGGGATAGTCATGGAACCTCTTCAAGTCGCAATTTCTATAAAATCAGACAATAGTGCCTTCCTCAGTGCTGTGAGTTTTAAATAAGTTAATGAATATAAGTGCTTAGCATAGTGATTGGCAAGGAATAAGTGCTTAATAAATGTTAATAAAATAAGTGCTTAATAAATAATAAAAATAAATTACTAAAAGTGATTTAATAAATTATTATTATTCTCAGCATAATTGGGAAGCACAACTGAAAACGATAAAGCAGTTCTTCCCAAGCTTCAGTCATTCTCATTCCATGGTTATGACTTTTGTGTTAGACACCTAGCACTTCTACTGTTCACTTTTTTTTGGTCAATTCTTTTTCTACTTATCTAAGCTTTAAAAGGAATCATCAAATTACCAGCAAATAGCAAACCTACAATTTCTGTAATAAAAAAGATGAAAAAGAAGTTACTAGCAAATGGTAACCAGTATTACTTGCCACAAATAGAAAGCAACTTGTTAAAATAAATACAATAAAAACAAAATGTTATTGAATTCTAGCTAGAAACTGCTGCTTGCGGAAAGTTATGAGCCTGTGGCTTCTGGCTTTGTTAAAGTGGGAGATTAATAAACGTTAGGGAGGTGTTAAAAGACATACCTGTGACAGCCTCTTTTCAGAAAAGATTGACATAAAATTGTTATTTATCTTAATACGGGGCGGGGGAGGGGGCCTTATGTCTACGTGCCACCTAAAATCATATCGAATTTCCTGTCTCCTCAGATAAATACTATAATGAAACATGTCCAAGGAGTGAAAATGATAATTACAACTCCTCACATCCTTTTGGTTTTTTTACAGTTTGCAAAGCGCTTTGTTACACAGCATCGGAGCTGACCTTTACAGCATTATGGTTAAAAAAAAAAAAAAAAAAAAAAAAAGGCGGGGGTTCTAGTCACCCTGTCTGAATGTTACAAAGACTAAAGAAGTCACGCACCTGTACTGCTCAGCATGTACCCCTCCCAGCGAAAGGGTGGAACGGGATAGTTCATACATAAGCCCACTGAGGGCTGGCGACAAGCTTAACAATATTAAAAACAATTTTCTGAGCACTTAACTAGTCCCAGGGCCTGTGATACAGGCTTTTTACAGACCTCATCTATTTTAATCCCCATGCCAGTTTTTATGAGGCAGGTCCTATTATCATCCCTATTTTACAAACGACAAAAGTGAAACAGAGAGCGTAACTAGAGGCAAGTAACTCAGCCAGTGGCGGAGCGAGATGCGAACCCAGGCAAACTGACATAACCTCTGCACTTTCTTGTCCAAGGTCACGGGGGAGTGAGGTCGGCGGGAGAGAGGAGTGGCGCTGACCTGTCGACACTTGCTCCTGGGTGAGTTTCTTGTCGCTCTGCAGAAGGATGGACACATAGTGGCGGATCATGCCCACGAAGAAGGTGATGATAACGATGGGCAGGACCACCCAGAGACGGATGTTGGAGTCAAGCAGCAGCTCCGGCCCCGCCATCTTCCCTGAGAGAAAGCCCTGGCCGGGGATCGGCCGCACTTCTCCTTCCCAGGATGCGGGGCCTCCTCTTTAGGTCCGATTGCGCGCCTTTTCACGCCCTCCAGCCTGGCAGGCGCGGGACCTAGAAGCGGCCACCAGTCTCGCACACCCCTTCCAGCTGAGCCACCCAGCCGCCCACTTCCGGCGCGGGCACTTGACGTCACCGCGCGGCGCGCCTCGGTGGCAACACAGCGGCGTCGCTGCGGGCGGGAAACTCGGGAGCTAGAGGTGGCTGCAGCCTCGGGGCCGGTGAGTGCAACAGTGGTGTTCTCTCAAGGCTTCGTGTCCCTGCCGCCTGGTCTCTAGGCCCGGGCTGACCCCGGCCTTTCCCTCTGGGTCTCCGCACCCCGAACCTGGGCTTCCTCGTCTGCCCTCTCGTGGGATAATCCCCTGAGGTCCCCTCCCTGCGTCGTTAAAATTACAAATGAGAAGGGCTTTTATCCCTAGTCCCTTCCCGGCTGACCTGGTCCAGGCAGTCGACCTCATCTCCCTGGCTTTTAGGTTTCCTTTTAAGCGAGAGTGTATAGCAGGCCGGTGAAGTGTCCTGAAGTCAAACGGACCAGACTTAAATCGGGTAACTTTGGAGCCTTCGTTTTTCCAGCTGCTGATAATGGTTGTGAAGATTAAACGAGGCAATGGAAAAAGCCTAGCACTGTGTCCGGGACATCGTAAATGTTAACTATTATTGGAAGCTATTATAATCAAGAGTATAAGTGATGAATGGGAGTGCAGATTCTGGAGCCAGACTGCTCGAGTTAGTCTCAGCTCTGCAACTAAATATGAGAATAATAATGGTACCTACTTCAAAAAGTTTAGTGAGGAAAAAATTAATTATTAAATATAAAGCACTAAAAACAGTTCTTGGTGTATATAGGTGCTCAGTGTTAGCAATTAGTGTTTTATCTGCCTACCAGCCATTCACATTCAGTAACTATTCTCGGAAATTTCCTTTCCTTTCCTTCCCTCTTTTCCTTCTTCCCTCCCTCCCTCCCTTCCTTCCTTGTAGGTTTACGGAAAAATCATACATAAATCAGAAATTTTCTTTATACCAGATTCTGTGCTGGACACTTGGGATACGGAGATAAGTGAGGCTTGGTTCCCGCCCTCAAGGAGCTCCACAGTCTAGTGTGATGTGATAAGGGCCTTTGTATATATTCTTTGGAGCAGGGGGTCTGGAGTAGCAAACTCCCTTAGGCATAGGAGGTAAATTTTTGAAGGAAGATGACATTTGACCAAGACACTAAGAATCTGTAGGATTTTCCAGGCAGGCAGATAAGTGCATTTCAGGTGAAAAGAACAAAGTTGTGCAAAGGCCCTGAGACCGGGAAACTTCTAGCATACAAGATAGACTAGAAAGCCCCGTGGTTCATCACCCACACCTGCTCCATTGTCAATCTCATTTTTACTTCTACAAGCCCCTTCCTGTTTCAGTGTGAATTCATCCCTACCTGGACTGCTCTTCTACTTGTTAACTTCTATTCAACCCTCAGGGAAATTATACCTGAGAAATTGTCCCTGCTTTTCTTCATTGCTTCCAACCCTAACTTAGACTAAATTTCCTTATATAAGCCCTTACAGCACCATGTACTTTTCTTTTATAGCACTTACACAAGTGTTGTTAAGTAATGACATTGAGACTATTCATTGCTGTATTATAAACTCCCTGAAGGCAGGGGTCATGTCTCTCTTGCTTACAATTGTAGTCGCAGCACCTAGCATAGTCCCTGACATACAGTATTGAATTAAGGTAGATTGGGGCTAGATGATGAAGGATCTTAAATGTTAGATTAAGAACTGTTGGCTTTATCCTTCGGCAACAGGGAAGTGGTTTGACTAAAGAGGCAGCTAGGAAAACAGGTAAATCTTAAAAGCAAGGGATTGTTGACCAGATATGAGTTGAAACTTGCTTAGCACCTGGATTTAGATAGCATTAATGTAAAGACTAGAACCCCTCTGCTTTTGGATAGAGCAGTTTTCTTTGAGCTATAGCTTCTCTCAATTTATCTAGTTTCTGGAGAGTAACTCCTGTCCTCTGATTTTGCTCTAGGAAGTAATTTGACTGCAGAAAACTTTGGTCAAAATGGTTTCCAAAAGAAGACTGTCAAAATCTGATGATAAAGAGAACCTGGTAGAAGATGCTTCCAGTAAGTGTCTAGTGTCTTTCCTGTAGCAAATGTTTTAGGCACTTAATGAAATATGAATTTCCTACTTTTCAAGTGCTGGGAGTCACCATTGTTTAATGGAAAGGGTACACAGAATCCAGTATCAGGAGATTTGGGATTAAGTTTCTGTCCTTTATTCCACGTATGACTTTGGACATGCCAATAGTTTTTCTGAGCCTCAGTTTCCACATCTATAAGAGGGATTAGTATTCACACCTTATCTAGTGTCTGTTATCTAGGTGTCAGTGCATAAAGATACAATAGTCCCTCCCCTTAAAAAAATTTATGGTCCCTCTACCTGCTCAAAAAAAAAAAAAAAAATATATATATATATATATATAAGTACTATGATAATAGTGTATTACGAAACATCCTGTCAAAACAAACACACCAGAAGCAAAGAAACCATGGAAACTCAGTGACCACAAGAGAATGTGCTTTGTTGATAAGGGCCCCAATAGTTCAAAAGAGAAGGGGTTGGTAGTCCTTTCCAACCATTGCACTCGTGTACTCTATTAAGGCAGTTGTATCTTATTTATTGAAGTTCTTATTAGGTTCTAGGAATTTGAGTCTGGCTCTTGGCCAGATACATTTGGTATTGATGGAAATGTTTGTTGAGTCTTATATAGCTTTCAGAATGATCAAAATTTCCGGGCCAAAACCATGTTTGGAATAGGCTTGATTTAGAGAAGGAAATACTGAAGCTCTAACAATCTATTGCTGAAGATATTGTAGAACATAGAGAAACTGGAAGAAATTTTGAAGCTGAAGAAAAATAAATTAGGAGGTCATTATAAGTAAATGTCATTCTTTGGAAATACTGTTCTCAAGAGAGAAAAGACTTCTGAATTAAATTTACTGGAAGGGATTTGGGATATTTGGACAGTGAAGGGTAAATTGAATTTTTTTGTTCTGGCTATGCCTGAATTTTTTTTTTAAAGGAAGGCAGTGGTCTTTGTTTCATTCTGCTTAAGACTTTATTAGGGAGCAGAAGAGGAATTGGAGAAGGGAAAACAGAATTGCATCATTAACAGAGAAGAGTAGGTTTCATACTTGGTTTCAAGTATCTCTCTCTCTCTTTTTTTTTTTTTATTCAATTCAGTTTTATTGAAATACATTCACACACCATACAATCATCCATGGTATACAATGCACTGTCCACAGTATGATAACATAGTTATGTGTTCATCACCACAATCTATCTCTGAACATTTTCCTTACATCAGAAAGAACCAGAACAAGAATAAAAAATAAAAGTGATAAAAGAACACCCGAATCATCCCCCCCATCCCACCCCATTTGTCCTTTTAGTTTTTATCCCCATTTTTCTACTCAATCCATACACTAGATAAAGGGGGTGTGATCCACAAGGTCTTCACAATCACACTGTCACCCCTTGTAATCTACATTATTATATAATTGTCTTCAGGAGTCCAGACTGCTGGGTTGGAGTTTGGTAGTTTCAGGTATTTACTTCTAGCTATTCCAATACATTAAAACCCAAGACGTGTTATCTATATAGTGCATAAGAATGTCCACCAGAGTGACCTCTCGACTCCATTTGAAATCTCTCAGCCACTGAAACTATTTCATCTCATTTTGCATCCCCCTTTTGGTCAAGAAGAAGTATCTCTTTTTTTATTGCATTTTATCGCTTATCATGCTTGAAAGCTTTTGGATGATGCTTTGCATTCAAAGATATGACGTAGGAGAATCTCATTCTTTCTACCCTTACATTCAGTTCACCAGTTCTCAAATTATGGTGTGTGCATCAGCATTATTACCTGGAGAGTTTGTTAAAATTTAGACTCCCAGGCCTCACCCCAGAGATTTTGATTCATTAGCTCTGGGATGTGGCCTGGGAATATGCATTTTAATAAGCTTCCCAGGGATTCCAATGCAGTGATTTGCAAACAACAGCTTCTGAGACACTGGCTGCTTTAGAATTTGGGTGGAAAACATCTCCATGATTATTATCCTTGTTACATGTGGCACATTTTGAATTCTTCAAATGAAAACTCAATAGGTGAAAATAATTCTGTATCTTGATAGTTTCATTCATTCATTTATTCATTTGAAAGACGTCATTGATGACCACTGTTAGAGATTGTTTATTTCATTACAGCATCAATTCTCTTAGGGTTATTATTCTTGGGTTTATATTTTAATCTTTGCTTTACTATTTGTCACATTCTAGAAAAATTTTGTCTTTTTAGAAGCTAAGAAGCAACCACTTTCCAAAAAGACAAAGAAATCACATGTTCATAATGAAATTGAAGAAAATGACAGTGTTTTCGTAGAGCTTCTTAAGACATCAGGAATTATTCTTAAAACAGGAGCGAGTCAGAATCAACTAGGTAATTTTTTTTTTTAATAATTTTATTGTGGTAAAATATATGCAACATCAGATTTCCCATTTTAACCATTTTCAAGTATACAGTTTAGTGGTGTTAAAATATTGTGCTATCACTACCACTCTCCATTACCAAAACTAGGTAATAGTCTAATCTAAATCTATTCTCTGGGTTTAGTGAAAAGGCTCAGGACTGAATCATGGATTAGAGAGGCAGTGATGATTAGAAATAAGGACCATCCATCTTGAGTCCTGTTTAATGCATGTTAAGTACTTCCATTCATTCTTTGGAAAAAAATGTTGTTATATTAGTATTCCTTTGTGCTGTCTTGTGAAAAAAATAAATTAATACCCAGAAAGCAATTAGATCTGTATCAGAATAATTTCAGAAGAAAAGTTAGAAAGCCTAATAATGCCCTTTTTTGGAGCATAGAGTATTCCATCCTGTTAAAGTTATGTAAGGTCATTTTTAGAATACTTAGTGGCTAGCCTCTATCAAAGCCATGTTTCTTTTGCTGTGGGTTTAAAAGATTCAGCTCTGAAATTAGATTGAAAACCTCTGTATTGGTTTCATCAGATAAAAAACTTAGGTCATAAGGGAAAGAAAACTATGGTAGGAGACTTTAAAGTCTCTGTTGAGCACCTGTTCTTCTTTCTTAACAGCTGTGGATCAGATAGTTTTCCAAAAGAAGCTGTTTCAGATGCTGAGGAAACATCCTTCTTATCCCAAAGTATGTATTTTCTCCCTGGAACTATTGCTTTTTCCAGTAGCACTCTGTTACTGGGAATTTAAAGACATGGGCATAGTCTTGAGTGGGATAGAACAATTTTTAGCTGCAAATGTTAAACATTTTATTCTTCCCCTGACCTTTTTTTTTAAATCTCCTTATTAAGATAATAGAAGAATTTATTAGTGGCCTGGAGTCTTACATTGAAGACCAAGACTGTTTCAGGAACTGCCTTTTGTCTTGTGAACGGCTGCAGGATGAGGAGGCCAGGTGTGGAGAGGAGCCACAGAGCTGTGCTGATATTCAGTCGGTTACACTGCTGGATTGCTGGCGATGGTGTGGGGAGGGGGTAGAATGCAATTTTTTGGAATTTCACTTTTGAGAGATTGCTCTCTATTCCTCAGAGTTCAAACTGAACCTTAAAACTATTAAGATTCTGCTTAATAAGCTGAGAACCAGAGTGTTTTCTAGAATGTATCTCATCCACTTTGATAGAATTTCAGTCGTCTACTTCTCTCTTAGTTTAGGAACCATCTTTTCATGTTCTTTATTTCTTATCTGACAAAATAGTTTCTTTTTAATGAATATATGTTTAACCAATATTACGGAGAAGGGGAGATAAAAAACATTAAGGAAAACACAATAGAAAAAAATACCTCTTTTTTTTTTGTAGCATGGGCACACCTTACTCTAAGAGCCTCATCAAATTGCTTCTGGGGATTGACCTATTACAGGTAAGACTGTACCATGTTTTCTGTGAACACGTGATGGATGTGATTTGTGGTGTATGCCCAAGTATAAATGGCTGGAGCACAGGATAGAGCTGGGTTAATTGGAGAGTTTGGGTTTGCAACAGCTTTCCTCTTGTCCTATTGCTGAAATAAGTCTGGTCAGGCAATATCTTTGTCTTTGAACTGTGCTGAGTAACCCAACATATCTAATAGTCCCATTTATTCCCTTGGCATCTGATATCTGTTTCTTTTCCTTTTCCTTTTTTAAATTTTATTGTGGTAACATAAACATATGTGAAAAACATAAAATTTGCCATATTAACCATTTTTAAGTGTACTATTCAGTGGTGTTAATTATTTACCATGTGTGCTATCTTTACCACCATCTATTACCAAAGCTTTTTCATCTCAAGAGAATCTTTATGTCCATTAAGCAATAACTTCCCATTCTGGTTCCTGTTTCTTAAAGCTGCATCCTGTGTGCTTTGAGTACTTTGTATTTCTCTGCCATATTCACATTTGAATCACCTCCCATTTGACTTTTTAGTTGTTTGTGTAACTTGATTTTCCCTTTTTCTCCTCCAATTTCTCTTTTATAACTTATTGAATATATCATACATTAACTTGTTTTAAATATCTCTTTTACAAAGATATAGACGATGAAAATCTCCCTCTTCCCCTGTACTCTATTTTTCCTCTTCTCCCTGCCTCACTCCACAGTTCTTCCAACTCTCTTAATCTTTTTCTTTTCACTGGAAATCTTGAATACAGTTTAGTTAAAGTCTGAGAGCCCTCTTTTCCTCTGAAGAGAAATACTTCTCTTGCAAACTATTTGATAATCTTTTAACGTTAGTATTTCATGGATTAACTGTTGTCATCATATTTAATAATATTTTCAATTGTCTGATTATTTTAATTTTGCCTTGATGAACATTTTGCAGATTTTTCCAGAAGATAAATTATTCGCAGTTCTTTGCAGTTCAACAGCTTATATTCAAAATATAGATTCATGTGGCCATGCTTAAAAATAAGAGGATTTCAATTATAGCAGAGTCTTCCAAGAGCCCTTGTTTGAGGGAATTCTGGGTAATTATGTATTTCTGTTGTGTATTTTGAGACTATCTCCTAACTCCCTGTGTTTCCTTTTTCAGCCTGCTGTTATCAAAATATTATTTGAAAAGTTGCCAGAATTTCTTTTTGAAAAGTAAGTGGAGATATTCAGGAATGCGCAAAGTACCCTGGCATACTTAATTTTTCCTCTCAAATGGCTACTCTGAAACATTATTGGTTTCTCTGAAGGTCTTATTTATCATGAGTCCAGGTTCTTAAGCGACTGACTATTAAAATTTTACTGGGGTATCTGTCTTTGAAATCTCATTCATTGCTAAGACTACATAAAAATAAATAGGTAGAATTGTTGTTCAAAGTAAGTATTGCTTATGCTTGTATATGCATGCACTATCCCTGCAAAGATACACAATAAACTGGCAGTGGTAATTGTCTCTAAGGAGGGGAGCCAATTGGCTGGAGTCAGGTATTCTCTGAATACTGTTCTTTCCTTTTTGAATTTTGTAAGGTATGTATGCTACCTATTTTTAGAAAACAGTACATAACTTTAAGAAATAGCTATGTCAAAAAAAAAAATAGACAAGTCACAGGCAATTCACAAAGAAATATGAGTGGCAATTAAAAAATTTTGTTAGAAATCAAAGACAAATTTAAAACCATGAGACACATTTTTTCCTCTCTAAGGGTCTCCCTTGTTGAGAGTGTAATGAACAGACATGCTTATACATTGCTGATGAACATATAAATTGTTTCAACCATTCTGAAGGGCAATGCATTGTATGAATCAAAAGCCTTATGTTTTTGCATGCCCTTTAATTCTTGATGCCATGTCCCTTATTAATTTTTTCTAAGGTAATGACTGTGAATGAAAAGAAAGAGCTATAAAATTACTGTTTAAAATAACAAAAAATTATAAACAACTCAGATGTCCAACAGTAGGGGATTGTTATGTAAACTAGGTACATACACATAATGGAATATCATGTAGACAATAAAAATTATAAAGGAGACTATTTAATACCATTCAGTAATTGAAAAAAATCAGATTATAAATCAATATTTACACTTCAGCTGAGTATTTTGTTTTAAAAAAATGCACAAATGTATACAAACATGCATATTAATTAATGGACATCTCTGGGATGCCAGGATTGTAGCTTACTTTTTTTTTTATTAGAGCAGTTGTAGGATTACAGAAAAATCATGCAGAAAGTATAGAGTTCCCGTATACCCATACACACACACACACACACACACACACACAATTTTCCCTATTATTAACAGATTTGCATTAGGGTGGTACCTCTGTAACAACTGATGAGCCAATATTATTAACTGTATTGTGTATTAGTAACTATGGTCTATACTGTATATTAGGCTTTACACTTTGTGTTGTAGAGTTCTATGTTTTTTTTAAATTTTTATTTTGGCAACGTGCAACATAAAATTTCCCATTTTGACCACTGTCAAGTATTCAATTCAGTGGTATTAATTACATTTACAATTTTGTGCTATCATCGCCGTCATCCATTACCAGAACTTTCCCATCACCCCAAACAGAAACTCCTTACCAATTAAGTATTAACTCCCTGTTCCCCACCCCCATGTCTGCCTCTGTATTCTAATTTCTGACTCTCTCAATTTATATATTCTAATTATTTCATGTAAGTGAGATGCAATATTTGTCCTTTTGTGCCTGGCATATTTCACTCAACATGATGTTTTCAAGGTTCGTCTATGTTGTAGCATGGATCAGAACTTTGTAGGATATTTTTATTTTCTCCTTTTAAATATGTATTTTCTCAGGCCTGTTTATAACAATAAACTTGAATATTTTATTTTAGGTATTCATGAATGGCTCACACTAAATGCTTATGTCCTTGTTAAGTGTTCTTCCACAGTTAAATGGGCTGCAGTAGATAGGGACTAAAAATGTTACTAAGAAAAGGAACTGGAGGTGGTCCAAAACCTTAGACAGGAAGTTGGGAGGAGTGGAGAGACTGTTTTGGTGGGGAATAATTATAACTGAGCCAACATTTCTTGATCCACAAGTGGTGTTCAGTATTTTCCTGAAAATAATCTAATCTGACCATCTCTGTTTCCATAGGAGTATCTTTTTCAGCACTTAACACATTAGTAAGTTATAGTCCTTTTTTAAAAAATTCGTCTTTTTCAAATTGTTTAAGTTTATTAATGCAAGTATCCAGCTTTTCCTTCTTTCCCTAAACCTTTTCCCCAGATGTAGCTACTGTTTACTGTGTCTTCTTTCAGACGTCTTTCTCAACATATACAAGCATGTCATGCCCTTTTTTGTGTGTGTGTGTTGTCTGTGTGTCTGGCACAGGGTCTGTCCCACACACAGTAAGTGTTCAGTAAATGTTAATTTAATGGCTGAATATTTTGTGCAGTATTAATACTTGCTGTTATGTAAGTCAGAAAGACTCAGTTCCTTACCTTCTCATCCTAACATTTCAGCGAGAATAGTGATGGACTCAACATGCCTCGACTAATTATCAGTCAACTAAAATGGCTTGACAAAATTGTGGATGGCAAGGTAGGCTTTGTGGCTTTATCTTTCTCTTGAATTTAGAGAGTTTGTTCTCCATACTTAAGAACCAAACTTTTGGAATTTGCAGATGTTCTCTTTTTTCTTTTTCTAACAGAAGATGCACATTTTTCCAGCTATCCATTAGCTTTTTCAGCTTTTGTAATTTGAGAATCATGGATTGTTCACCCTTCACATTTCCTGAAAAAAAGTTTATCTGATTATGATGACTAGATATCATTTCTTAAATAAACAGAAAGAAATTATTAGTTTTTCAAAGTATGGAGATTACCATGTTTTATTTTTCAAAAGCAATGAAATTCCAAGCCATTCTAATTTAGTGCAAATGTTTTGATTTAATTATGTATTGAGGAAAATTTCAAGAAGTTTTTGCAGTTATGTGATTTTTAATTAAGCATCTTGGTAAAGTTGAATTTGTTTAAGGCCTAGTGCTTGAGACCCATTTCTTTTCAGGACTTCTTATAATCATTCTACTAATTTTTGGCAGATATTTCAAGGCTAAATCTTTATTTGGGAGAATATGAATTTTGGTGAGACCCATTTCTTTTCAGGACTTCTTACAATCATTCTACTAATTTTTGGCAGACATTTCAAGGCTCAATCTTTATTTGGAAGAACATGAGTTTTGGGGCCTCATCTGTGTTGAAATTCTGCCATTTATTAACTGTATTCTTGAGCAACTCATGTCACATTTTCAAACCCTCTATAAGGTAGTGAAGACTGAATGAAATAATGTATATAGCCGACTGATAATATAACAACCACCTTAATTTTTTTTCTGCATACCATCCCATGGATGAAATTTTCTGGGCCATTTACCTATGAATGTAAGCTTTGAGCTTGAGTATACTCTTATTTGTTATATTGTACACATAATAATTTTAGCTCTATAGTTCACATAGTAAGTCTCTGTCTTGGGTAATGTGCTGCAATGATCATAGTTTCATCCACTGCAGGACCTCACCAGCAAATTCATGCAGCTGATCAGTATTGCGCCAGTGCCCATGCAGCATGACTTCATCACCAGCCTGCCTGAGATTCTAGGGGATTCCCAGCATGCTGAGGTGGGGAAAGAACTCAGGTGCGTGAGCCCCCAGTAGCCATCCTGACTACTACTGTGCCCTGGGAGCTTTGTTACTGCAGCATGAAACATAGCAGTAGTTGACTATTTTTTTTTAGTTTTAATTCTTTTTTTACTTTTAAAAAATTTTTAACTGTAGTAAAATATACATAACCATAATTATTTTACCCATTTTAAGGGGATAATTCTTTGACATTAAGGGACATTGACAATATTGTGTAACTTTCACTGCTATCTATTTTCAAACTATTTTCATCATCTCAAACCAAAACTGATACTCATTTAGTAATAACTCCCCACTCCCTCCTCCCCCCATCCCTGGTAACCACCTTTCTGCTTTCTGTCTCTCTAAATTTACTTATGCTAAGTATTTCATGTAAAAGAAATCATATAATGTTTGCCCTTTTGTGTCTAGCGTATTTCAATTAACATGATGTCTTCAAGTTTGAACCATGTTGTTGCATGTAGCAGCACTTCATTTCTTTTCACGGCTGAATAATTTTCCCATTATATGTATATACTACATTTTGTTTGTCTGTTATTCTGTTGATGGACACTTGTGTTGCTTCCACATTGTGGATGTTTTGAATAATGCTGTGATGAACATCGATATACAAATATCTGTCTGAGTCCCTGCTTTCAGTTCATTGGAGTATATACCTAGGAGTGAAATTGCCAGGTCACATGGTAATTCTGTGTATAACTTTCTGAGGAACTGCCAAACTGCCATAGCAGCTGCACTATTTCACATTCCCACCAACAGTGTACGAGGGTTCCTATTTCTCTGCAATCTTGTCAACATGTTTTTTAAAGATTTTTTTGATAATAGCAACCCTAGTAGGCTTGAAGTGCTAGTTTGTAGTTTTAATTTGCATTTCTCTAGTGGTTGTTGATATTGAACATGTTTTCATATCCTTATTGGCCATTTGAATATCTTCTTTGGAGACATGTCTATTCAAATCTTCGGCACAATTTTCAATTGGGTTGTTGTCTTTTTGTTGTTGAGTTGTAGGAGTTCTCTATATATTCTGGGTATTAAACCCTTATCAGATATATGGTTTCCAAATATTTTTTCCGATTCTGTAGGTTGTCTTTTCACTTTCTTGATAATGTCCTTCAATGCACTAATTTTGAAATTTTGATGAAGTCAATTTTATCTATCTTTTTCTTTTGTTGCTTGTGCTTTTGGTGTGAAATCTAAAAATCGATTGTCTACAAAAAGTTCCTGAAGGTATTTCCCTATGTTTTTTTCTAAGAGTTTTATAGTATTAGCTCTATGTTTAGGTTCTTGATCCATTTTGAATTAATTTTTTTTAATTTGGTGAAAAGTGGGGGTCCACATCCATTCTTTTGCATGTGTATTTCCAGTTGTCCCAGCACCATTTGTTGAAGATAGTATTTATCTCATTGAATGGACTTTGGCACCCTTATTGATAATCAGCTGGCCACAGATGTGTGGAATAATCTCTGGACTCTTGATTTTATTCCATTGGTCTATGCCAGTACCACACTGTTTTAATTACTGTAGCTTTGTGGAAAGTTTTGAAGTCAGGAAGTTTGAGTTCTCTAACTTTGTTCTTCTTCTTCAAGATTGTTTTGGCTATTTGGGGCCCCTTGCAATTCCGTATGAATTTGAGGATCAGCTTTTCTGTTTCTGAAAAAAAAAAGTGCTGCTGGAATTTCGATAGCGATTACATTGCATATGCAGATCAGTTAGGCAGTATTGACATCTTAACAATGTTAAGTCTTCCAAACCACGAACACAGTTGTCTTTCCATTTCTTTAGGTCTTCTTGAATTTCTTTGAGTAATCTTCTATAGTCTTCAGTGTACAAACTTCCACCTTTTTGGTTACATTTATTTCCTAGGTATTTTACTCTTTTAGATGCTGTTGTAAATGGAATTGTTTTCTTGATTTCCTTTTCAGATTGTTCATTACTGGTTTACAGAAACCCAGCTGACTTCTTTTGTTGATTTTCTACCCTGCCACTTTGCTGAATTCGCTTATTAGTTCTAGTAGCTTTCTTGTGGATTCTTTGATATTTTCTAATATATAGGATCATGTTATCTGTCAGTAGGGATAATTTGACTTTTTTCCTATCCAATTTGGATGCCTTTTATTTCTTTCTCTTTCCTATTGCTCTGACTAGAACTTCCAGTACAATGTTGAAAAGCAGTAGTAACAGTGGGCATCCTTGTTTGGTTCCTGATCTTGGCAGGGGTACTTTCAGTTTTTCACCATTGAGTATGATGTTTACTGTGGGTTTTTCATAAATGCTCTTTATCATGTTAAGAAAGTTCCTTTCTCTTCTTAGTTTCCTGAGTGTGTTTATCATGAACACTTTTGGGTTTTGTCACATGGTTTTTCTGCATCATTGAGATGACCATGTGTTTTTTTTCCTTCATTGTATTTATGTGGTGTACTACATAGATTGATTTTCCTATGTTGAGCCATTCTTGCATTCCCAGAATAAATCTCATTTATTCATAATGTATAATCCTTTAATATACTTTTGGATTCCGTTTACCAGTATTTTGTTTGGGATTTTTAGCATCTTTATTCATAAAGGATATAGGTCTACAATTTTCTTTTCTTGTGCTGTCTTTGTCTAGTTTTGGTATCAGGGTAAAGCTAGCCTTGTAGAATGAGTTAAGAAGTAATCCCTCCTCTTCTGCTTTTTGAAAGAGTTTGAGGATTGGTGTTAAATCTTTAAATGTTCGTTAGAATTCAGCAGTGAAATCACTCAGTCTTTGTCTTTTTTTTTGTGGTAGATTCTTGATTACTGATTCAGTCTCTACTTTTATAGATCTGTTGAGATTTTCTACTTCTTTTTGTAACAGATTAGGTAATTTCTGTGTTTCTAGAAATTTGTCCATTTCCATTTGGGTTTTTTAATTTGTTGATATATAATTGTTCATGGTACCCTCTTATAATTTTTTAAATTTCTGTAAGATCAGTAGTAATGTTACCACTTTCATTCCTGATTTTAGTTATTTGTGTTCTGTCTCTCTTTTTCTTTTATTAGTCTGCCCAAAGATTTGCCTATTTTGTTGTTCTTTTTAAAAACCTGACTTTAGGTTTTATTGGTCATCTCTTATTTTTCTATTCTCTGTTTCTTTTATCTCTGCTCTAATCTTACAATTTCCTTCTTTCTATTAACTTTGGACTTAGTTTGCTTTTCTTGTTCTAATTTCTTTAGGTGTGAAGTTAAGTTATTGATTTGTAATCTTCCTTCTTTATTAATGTAGGCATTTAGATCAATACATTTCTCTTTGATGAATGCACTGCCTTAGCTACATCTCATAAGTTTTAATTTGTTGTATTTTTGTTTTCATTAGTCTTAAGATATTTCTTAATTTCCTTTGTGATTTCTTCTTTGACCCATTGGTTGTTAAGGAGTATTCTGTTTAATTTCCACTTATTTGTAAATTTTCCAGTTTTCCTTCTGTTATTGAGTTCTAGCTTTGTTCCTTGTAGTCCAAGAAGAAACTTTGATGATTTAAATATTTTTAGATTTATTAAGATTTGATTTCTGGCCCAATTTGTGGTCTATGTTAGAATATGTTCCATGTGCACTTGAGAAGGATATCTATTCTCCTGTAGTTGGGTGGCATATTCTACTTATGTCCATTAGGGCTAAGTGGTTAATAGTGTCATTCGAATCCTCTATTTCCTTATTGATCTTCCATTTAGAGGTTCTATTTATTATTTTATTATTAAAAGTGGTGTGTTGAAGTCTCTATTACTGTAGAACTGTCTATTTCTCCCTTCAGTTTATCAGTTTTTGCTTCAAATATTTTGGGGCTCTGTTGTGAGGTGCATGTAAGTTTATAATTGTTATTTTCTTGCTGGATTGAACCTTTTATCAACATATAATCTTCTTTCTCTCTTGAAATCTTCCTTAACTTAACGTCTATTTTGTCTGATAATAATATAGCCACTCCAGGTTTCTTGATTACTGTTTATATGGAATACTTTTTTCTGCCTTTTTGCTTTTAATCTTTTTGTGTCTTTGTACCTGACATGAGTCTCTTGTAGAATAACACACAGATGGAACATGCTTTTTTTTTTTTGCATTTTTAATTTTAATTTTAATTTTTTAAATTTAATTCAGTTTTATTGAGATATATTCACATACCATAGAATCATCCATGGTGTACAATCAGCTGTTCATAGTACCATCTTATAGTTACATGCATTCATCACCCCAATCTATTTTTGAACATTTTCCTTATACCAGAAAGAATAAGAAAAGAATAATAATTTTTTAAAAAAGTAAATAAGGACACCCAAATCATTCCCCCATCCCACCCTATTTTTCATTTAGTTTTTGTCCCCATTTTTCTACTCATCCATCCATACACTGGATAAAGGGAGTGTGATCCACAAAGTTTTCACAAACACACTGTCACTATTGTAAACTACATTTTTATACAGTCGTCTTTGAGAGTCAAGGCTACTGGATTGGAGTTTGATAGTTTCAGTTATTTACTTCTAGGAGCATGCTTTTTTTAATCCTTTCTGCCCATCTTTGCCTTTTAACAGGGGACTTTTACTCATTGACATTTAAGGTAATAATTGAGAAGGCAGGATTTCCTTTCGCCATTTAGCTATTAGTTTTCTGTATGTCTTGTATGTTTTTTGTTCCTCAATTACTCCATGACTGCTTTTTTTTGTATTTAGTTGCTCTGTAGCATACCCTTCTTTCCTTTTCTCTGTATTTCTTAGTTAGGTTCTTAGTGGTCATCTTTGTGATTACCGTTATTATCTTAAACTAATAACAACCTAGTTTGACTAGTACCAACAATAGTATCAGTAGTATACAAATGCTCTACTCCTATATCTCTCTATCCCTCACCCTTTATATTGTTAATTCCTCAGATTGCATCTTTATATATTGTATGTCCATTAACATATATTTTAAATATTTTTTTGAACATTTGCCTTTTATGTCATCTGGGGGGGAAAGCAATTTCAAGGCAAAAATACAATAAAACAGGATTTTATATTTACCTTTGAAGTTACCTTTCCCAATGTTCTTTATCTCTTCTTATTGCATCAAATATCCTTTTATTTCAGCTTGAAGGACTCTCTTTAGCATTTTTTGTGTACAAGGCTTCTGGTAATGAACTTTTTCAGCTTTTGTTTATCTGGAAATTTCTTAATTTCTCCCTTTTTTTTTTTGGTATTTGTCAGAATCCATGTTGGAACATAAGAAATCGAATGTTACTAATTAAATAGAATTCGATGGGAAGGAACCATGGAGAGTACTAAAAAATTAATGTTTCTGTACTATATTCCTTTTTTTATTGCATTTTTATGAAGATATATTTGCATAACATGCAATCCTTCAAAGTGTATAATCATTTGTTCATAGTTATGCATTGATCACCACAATCAATCTTTGAACATTTTCATTACTCCAAAAAATAAAATAAAATTAGAATAAAAAAGAGTAGCTAAAACATTCCATTCCCCTTCTCTACCCATGTTCATTTACTTTTTTTCACACTCATTGTTTTTTTTTAACTTAATCAAAAAATTAAAAAATAAACAGTAAAAAAACAACATTTCAAACTAAACCAAAATAAAGGAATAAGAAAAAACAAATAACCTAAAATAACTGTATTGTTTCCAACATGTTCCTACCCTACCCCAAGAAAATAGACTATAACCTAACAAAGGAATAAGAAAAACAACCTAAAATAACTACATTTCAGCAAACTTGTTCCTGTCATACCCCGCCTGAAATTAACAAACCATAGACATTCCTGAAAATTCTCAGAACATTAAGTTTACCCTCCATAACTTACCTGTTCTTATTAGATTATCGTTCCCCCTTCACTATTTGCTATCTGTCTCTAGGTCCCCTATGTTCTACAATATAAACAATTTATTTTACATTTTTCACAGTGTTCACATTAGTGGTAGCATACAGTATTTCTCTTTTTGTGCCTGGCTTGTTTTGCTCAGCATTATATCTTCAAGGTTCATCCATGTTGTCATATGTTTCACGATATTGTTTCTTCTTACTGCTGTGTAGTATTCCATCATGTGTATATAGCACATGTTGTTTATCTACTCAATTGTTGAAGGACATTTGGTTTCTTTCCACCTCGTGGCAGTTGTGTATATTACTGCTGTGAACATTGGTGTGCAGGTATCTGTTCATGTCACTGCTTTCAGATCTTCTGGGTATATACCAAGAAGTGCAATTGCTGGATTGAAGGGTAACTCTATATCTAGTTTTCTAAGGAACCACCAGAATGTCTTCCGGAGTGGCTGAACCATTATACAGTTCCATCAACAATGAATAAGAGTTCCGATTTCTCCACATCCTCTCCAGCATTTGTAGTTTTCTGTTTATTTAATGGCAGCCAGTCTAACTGGTGTGAGATGATGTCTCATTGTGGACTTAATTTACATCTTCCTAATAGCTACTGAAGCTGAACATTTTTTTATGTGTTTTTTGGCCATTCATATTTCCTCTACAGAGAACTGTCTTTTCATATCTTTTGCCCATTTTTAATTGGGTTGTCTGTACTATTGTCCTTGAGTTGTAGGATTTCTTTATATATGCAAGATATCAGTCTTTTGTCAGATGGTTTCCAAATATTTTTTCCCATTGAGTTGGCTGCCTCTGCACGTTTTTGACAAATTCTTTTGAGGTACAGGAGCTTTTAAGTTTGAGTTCCCATTTATCTATTTTTTCTTTTGTTGCTTGTGCTTTGGGTTTAAAGTCTAGGAAGTGACATCCTAATACAAGGTCTTGAAGATGTTTTCTTACATTATCTTCTAGAAGTTTTATGGTACTGTCTCTTATATTGAGGTCTTTAAACCATTTTGGGTTAATTTTTGTATAGGGTGTGAGGTAGGGGTCCTCTTTCATTCGTTTGGATATAGATATCCAGCTTTCTGAGCCCCATTTGTTGAATAGACTGTTATGTCCCAGTTCAGTGATTTTGGGGGCCTTATCAAAGACCAGTTGACCGTAGATCTGGGGGTCTAGCTCTGAATTCTCAATTGAATTCCATTGATCAATATGTCTATCTTTGTGACAGTACCATGCTGTTTTGACTACTGTGGCTTTGTAATAAGCTTCAGACTCATGGAGTGTAAGTCCCCCTGCTTTGTTTTTCTTTTTTAGAATGTTTTTAGCAATTTGAGGCATCTTCCCCTTCCAAATAAATTTGATAACTAGCTTTTCCAAGTCTACAAAGTAGATTGTTGGAATTTTGGTAGGAATTTCATTGAATCTGTAGATGAGTTTGGGTAGAATTGACATCTTAATGACATTTAGCCTTCCTATCCATGAACAAGGATTATTTTTTCCATCTTTTTAGGTCCCCTTCTGTTTCTTTTAGTAAAATTATGTAGTTTTCTATGTGTAGGTCTTTTACATCCTTGGTTAAGTTTATTCCTAAGTACTTGATTTTTTTTAGTTGCTATTGAGAATGGTATCTTTTTCTTGATTGTCTTTTCAGTTAGGTCATTTCTAGTGTGTAGGAACATTACTGACTTCTGTGCATTAATCTTGTATCCTGCTACTTTGCTAAATTTATTAGGCTCAAGTAGCTGTGTTGCTGATTTCTCAGCATTTTCCAGACGAAAGATCATATCATCTGTACATAATGACAGTTTTACTTCTTCCTTTCCAATTTGGATACCTTTTTATTTCTTTGTTTTGCCATATTGCTCTGGCTAGCACTTACAGCACAATGCTGAATAACAGTGGTGACCTTGGGCATTCTTGTCTCGTTCCTGATCTTAGAGGAAAGGCTTTCAGTCTCTCGCCACTGAGTACTATGCTGGCTGTGGGTTTTTCATACATGCTCTTTATCATATTGAGGAAGTTTCCTTCAATTCCTACCTTTTGAAGTGTTTTTATCAAAAAAGGTTGCTGGATTTTGTCGAATGCTTTGCAGCATCTATTGAGATGATTATTTGATTTTCCCTTTTGATTTGTTAATGTGTTGTATTACATTGATTGATTTTCTTATGTTGAACCATCCTTGCATGCCTGGGATGGACTTCACTTGGTCATGGTGTATGATTCTTTTAATGTGTCTTTATTAGATTTGCAAGTATTTTGTTGAGAATTTTTGCATCTATGTTCATTAGGGAGATTGGCCTACAGTTTTCCTTTCTTGTAGCATCTTTACCTAGTTTTGGTATTAGAGTGATGTTAACTTCATAAAATGAGTTAGGAAGTGTTCCATTTTCTTCAATGTTTTGAAAGAGTTTAAGTAAGATTGGTGTCAGTTCTTTTTGGAAAGTTTGGTAGAATTCCCCTGTGAAGCCATCTGGCCCTAGGCATTTATTTGTGGGAAGCTTTCTGATGACTGATTGGATCTCTTTGCTTGTGATTGGTTGGTTGAGGCCTTTTGTTTCTTCGCTGGTCAGTCTAGGTTGTTCATGTGTTTCCAGGAAATTGTCCATTTCCTCTACATTATCTAGTTTGTTGGCATATAGTTGTTCATAGTATCCCCTTATTATTTATTTCTTCGAGATCCTCAGTAGTGTCACCTCTCTCCTTTATTATTTTGTTTATTTGGGTCTTCTCTCTTTTTGATTTTGTCAGTCTGTTAGGGGCTTGTCAATCTTGTTGATCTTCTCAAAGAACCAACTTTTGGAGTTATTTATTCTCTCTTTTTTTTTTGTTCTCTATGTCATTTATTTCTGCTTTAATCCTTGTTATTTCTTTTCTTCCAATTGGTTTAGGATTAGTTTGCTGTTCATTTTCTAGTGTCTTCTGTTGTTCCATTAGTTCTTTGATTTTAATTTTTTCTTCCTTTTTAATGTATGCATTTAGAGCTATAAATTTCTCCCTCAGTACTGCCTTTGCTGCATCCCATAAGTTTTCATTCGTCTCTATATATTTAGCAATCTCTCTTGCTATTTCTTCTTTAACCCACTGATTGTTTAGGTGTGTGTTATTTAACCTCCAGATATTTGTGACTTTTCTAAGTCTCTGATGGTTATTGACTTCTAATTGTATTCCATTGCAATCAGAAAATGTGCTTTGAATACTTTCAATCTTTGTAAATTTATTGAGGCTTGTTTTATGGCCCAGCATATGATCTCTTCTGGAGAAAGTTCTGTGATCACTAGAGAAGAATGTGTATCCTGGTGATTTGGGATGTAATGTTCTATGTATGTCTGTTAACTCAAATTCATTGATCAGATTGTTTAGGTTTTCAGTTTCCTTATTGGTCCTGTGTCTGGTTGATCTATCTATAGGAGAGAGTGATGTATTGAAGTCTCCCACAGTTATTGTGGAAATATCTATTGCTTCCTTCAGTTTTGCCAATGTTTGTCTCATGTATTTTGGGGCACCTTGATTGGGTGCATAGACATTTACGATTGTTATTTCTTGTTGAATTGTCCCTTTTATTAGTATATAGTGACCTTCTTTATCTCTTGTAACATCCTTGCATTTAAAGTCTATTTTATCTGAGATTGATATTGCTACTCCTGCTTTCTTTTGGCTGTAGCTTATGTGGAATATTTTTTTCCATCTTTTTACTTTCTATTTCTTTGTGTCTCTGGGTCTAAGATGAGTCTCTTGTAAGTGACATATTGATGGTTTATATTTTTTAATCCATTCTGCCAATCTGTATCTTTTAATTGGAGAATGTAATCCATTCACATTCAGTGTTATTACTGTAAAGGCATTTCTTGAATTAACCATCCTATCCTTTGGTTTTTGTTTGTCAGATATATTTTTTCCTGCGCTCTCTCTATTTCCGTTAACGCACCCTTACTAAAGGATACGTTAAAGGAAATAAATCTCTTCAGTTCTGAACCCTTCTCCATACCTGTCTCTCCTTTCTTTGTTTCTCTGCCATAAGGTTCCCTTTAGTATCTCTTGTAGGGCAGGTCTCTTGTTTGCAAATTCTCTTAGCGTTTGTTTGTCTGTGAAGATTTTAAGCTCTCCCTCAAATTTGAAGGAGAGCTTTGCTGGATAAAGAATTCTTGGTTGGCAATTTTTCTCTTTCAGAATTTTAAATATGTCATACCACAGCCTTCTTGTCTCCATGGTGGCCGCTAAGTAGTCACTACTTAGTTTTATGTTGTTTCCCTTGTATGTGGTGAATCTCTTCTCTCTTGCTGCTTTCTCCTACAGTGAGGTCTTGCAGGTCAGTCTGCCTGGGGGGAGGGGGCTCCTGGTGCAGTTCCGCAGTTTTTACTTACAGTTTTTATGCTGCGATCTCAGCCATTCCACCCATTCCAGGTTGGTTTATGATGTGTGGACAGTCATAGTTGTCCCCCAGCAGTTGTTCCAGATTATTTACTAGTTGTTCCTGATTGTTTATTAGTTGCTCCAGGGGACTAACTAAATTCCACACCTCTCCATGCCACCATCTTGCCCCTCGTCCTGTCTCCTTCATTTTTTTTTTAATAATTCAATTTTATTGAGATATATTCACACACCATATAGTCAAAGCGCACAATCAGTTGTTCACAGCACCACTATACAGCTGTGTGTCCATCACTAAAATCAATTTTTGAACAACTTCATTACCACACACACAAAAGTAATAAGAACAAAAATTAAAGTGAAAAAGAACAATTAAAGTAGAAAAGATCACTGGGTGCTTTATTTTATTTTATTTTTTGCCCCTGTTTTTCTACTCATCCATCCATACACTGGACAAAGGGGAGTGTGATCCACATGGCTTTCCCAATCACATTGTCACCCCTCAGAAGCTACATTTATAATTGTCTTCAAGATTCAAGGGTTCTGGGTTGTAGTTTGATAGTTTCAGGTATTTACTGCTAGCTATTCTAATTCATTAGAACCTGTAAAGGGTTATCTATATTATGTGTAAGAGTGCTCACCAGAGTGACCTCTTGGCTCCTTTTGGAATCTCTCAGCCACTGAAACTTATTTCATTTCATTTCACATCCCCCTCTTGGTCAAGAACATGTTCTCCATCCCATGATGCCAGATCCAGATTCCTCCCCAGAAGTCATATTCCACGTCTTCTTCATTTTTTTTTTTTTTTTAATAATCATTTTATTGAGATATATTCACATACCACGCAGTCATACAAAACAAATCGTACATTCGATTGTTCACAGTACCATTACATAGTTGTACATTCATCACCTAAATCAATCCCTGACACCTTCATTAGCACACACACAAAAATAACAAGAATAATAATTAAAATGAAAAAGAACAATTAAAGTAAAAAAGAACACTGGGTACCTTTGTCTGTTTGTTTGTTTCCTTCCCCTATTTTTCTACTCATCCATCCATAAACCAGACAAAGTGGAGTGTGGTCCTTATGGCTTTCCCAATCCCATTGTCACCCCTCATAAGCTACATTTTTATACAATTGTCTTCGAGATTCATGGGTTCTGGGTTGTAGTTTGATAGTTTCAGGTATCCACCACCAGCCACCCCAATTCTTTTTTTTTTTTTTTTTTAATCATCATTTTATTGAGATATATTCACATACCACGCAGTCATACAAAACAAATCGTACTTTCGATTGTTTACAGTACCATTACATAGTTGTACATTCATCACGTAAATCAATCCCTGACACCTTCATTAGCACACACACAAAAATAACAAGAATAATAATTAGAGTGAAAAAGAGCAATTGAAGTAAAAAAGAACACTGGGTACCTTTGTCTGTTTGTTTTCTTCCCCTATTTTTCTACTCATCCATCCATAAACTAGACAAAATGGAGTGTGGTCCTTATGGCTTTCCCAATCCCATTGTCACCCCTCATAAGCTACATTTTTATACAACTGTCTTCGAGATTCATGGGTTCTGGGTTGTAGTTTGATAGTTTCAGGTATCTACCACCAGCTACCCCAATTCTTTAGAACCTATAAAGGGTTGTCTAAATTGTGCGTAAGAGTGCCCACCAGAGTGACCTCTCGGCTCCTTTTGGAATCTCTCTGCCACTGAAGCTTATTTCATTTCCTTTCACATCCCCCTTTTGGTCAAGAAGATGTTCTCCGTCCCACAATGCTAGGTCTAGATTTCTCCCTGGGAGTCATATTCCACGTTGCCAGGGAGATTCACTCCCCTGGGTGTCTGATCCCACTTAGGGGGGAGGGCAGTGATTTCACCTTTCAAGTTGGCTTAGCTAGAGAGAGAGGGCCACATCTGAGCAACGAAGAGGCATTCGGGAGGAGGCTCTTAGGCACAATTATAGGGAGGCCTAGCCTCTCCTTTGCAGCAGCCGTCTTCCCAAGGGTAAATCCTATGGTAGAGGGCTCAACCCATCAAACCACTAGTCCCCTATGTCTGTGGTAATGTTAGCAACCATTGAGGTGGGGTAGGCCAATACCCCTGCATTCTCCACAGACTCCTCAAGTGGGCACTACATATTCCCCCCCCCTTTTTTTTTTTTAACTTTTTTTTTCTTTTTTAAATCAAGTGTATGAAGAAAAAAAAAATAGAATAAAAGAACATTTCAAGGAGACCATAACAAGGGAGTAAGAAAAAGACAACTAACCTAAGATAACTGCTTTACTTCCAACCTGTTCCTACTTTACCCCAAGAAAGTTACCTGATATAACAACATTTCTGTGAACTTGTTCCTACTATATCCATCAGAAATTAAGAGACCATAGTCATTCCTGGGCATCCCCAGGACGTTAAATAGCTTATCTGTTCTTCTTGGATTATTGTTCCCCCTTGCTTAATTGCTCTCTATCGCTAGTTCCCCTACATTCTACATTATAAACCATTTGTTTTACATTTTTCAAAGTTCACATTAGTGGTAGCATATAATATTTCTCTTTTAGTGCCTGGCTTATTTCACTCAGCATTATGTCTTCAAGGTTCATCCATGTTGTCATATGTTTCACGAGATCATTCCTTCTTACTGCCGCGTAGTATTCCATCGTGTGTATATACCACATTTTATTTAGCCACTCATCTGTTGAAGGACATTTGGGTTGTTTCCATCTCTTGGCAATTGTGAATAATGCTGCTATGAACATTGGCGTGCAGATATCTGTTCGTGTCACTGCTTTCCGACCTTCCGGGTATATACCAAGAAGTACAATCGCTGGATCGAATGGTAACTCTATCTCTAGTTTTCTAAGGAACTGCCAGACTGACTTCCAGAGTGGCTGAACCATTATACAGTCCCACCAACAATGAATAAGAGTTCCAATTTCTCCACATCCCCTCCAGCATTTGTAGTTTCCTGTTTGTTTAATGGCAGCCATTCTAATCGGTGTTAGATGGTATCTCATTGTGGTCTTAATTTGCATCTCTCTAATAGCTAGTGAAGCTGAACATTTTTTCATGTGTTTCTTGGCCATTTGTATTTCCTCTTCAGAGAACTGTCTTTTCATATCTTTTGCCCATTTTATAATTGGGCTGTCTGTACTATTGTCATTGAGTTGTAGGATTTCTTTATATATGCAAGATATCAGTCTTTTGTCAGATACATGGTTTCCAAAAATTTTTTCCCATTGAGTTGGCTGCCTCTTTACCTTTTTGAGAAATTCCTTTGAGGTGCAGAAACTTCTAAGCTTGAGGAGTTCCCATTTATCTATCTTTTCTTTTGTTGCTTGTGCCTTGGGTGTAAAGTCTAGGAAGTGGTCGCCTAATACAAGGTCTTGAAGATGTTTTCCTACATTATCTTCTAGGAGTTTTATGGTACTTTTTTTTTTTTTTTTTAATCTTCATTTTATTGAGATATATTCACATACCACACAGTCATAGAAAACAAATCGTACTTTCGATTGTTCACAGTACCATTACATAGTTGTAGATTCATCACCTAAATCAATCCCTGACACCTTCATTAGCACACACACAAAAATAACAAGAATAATATTTAGAGTGAAAAAGAGCAATTGAAGTAAAAAAGAACACTGGGTACCTTTGTCTGTTTGTTTCCTTCCCCTATTTTTCTACTCTTCCATCCATAAACTAGACAAAGTGGAGTGTGGTGCTTATGGCTTTCCTGATGCCATTGTCCATGAGCACTAGAAAAGTATGTGTATCCTGGTGATTTGGGATGTAATGTCCTGTATATGTCTGTTAAATTTAATTCATTTATCAGATTGTTTAGGTTTTCAATTTCCTTATTGGTCTTCTGTCTGGTTGATGTATCTATAGGAGAGAGTGATGTGTTGAGGTCTCCCACAATTATTGTGGAAACATCGATTGCTTCCTTTAGTTTTGCCAGTGTTTCTCTCATGTATTTTGTGGCACCTTGATTGGGTGCATAGACATTTATGATTGTTATTTCTTCTTGTTGAATTGCCCCTTTTATTAGTATGTAGTGGCGTTCTTTGTCTCTCAAAACATCCCTGCATTTAAAGTCTATTTTATCTGAGTTTAATATTGCTACACCTGCTTTCTTTTGGCTGTAGCTTGCATGAAATATTTCTTTCCATCCTTTCACTTTCAATTTCTTTGTGTCCCTGTGTCTAAGATGAGTCTCTTGTATGCAACATATTGATGGTTCATTTTTTTTGATCCATTCTGCAAATCTATATCTTTTAATTGGGGAATTTAATCCATTTACATTCAACGTTATAACCGTGAAGGCATTTCTTGAATCGGCCATCTTATCCTTTGATTTATGTTTGTCATATATATTTTTCCCCTCTCTCTATTAATATCCTTTATTGTACCCATACCGAACCTCTTTAGTGCTGAACCTTTCTCCAAGTCTCTCTGTCCTTTCTTTGTTTCTCTGTCTGTATGGCTCCCTTTAGTATCTCCAGTAGGGCAGGTCTCTTTTTAGCAAATTCTCTCAGCATTTGTTTGTCTGTGAAAAATTTAAGCTCTCCTTTAATTTGAAGGAGAGCTTTGCTGGATAAAGAATTCTTGGTTGGAAATTTTTCTCTCTCAGAATTTTATATATATCATGCCACTGCCTTCTCGCCTCCATGGTGGCTGCTGAGTAATCACCACTTAGTCTTATGCTGTTTCCTTTGTATGTGGTGAATTGCTTTTCTCTTGCTGCTTTCAGAACTTGCTATTTCTCTTCCGTGTTTAAAAGTGTGATCAGAATATGTCTCGGGGTGGGTTTATTTGGATTTATTCTATATGGAGTTCGCTGAGCATTTATGATTTGTGTATTTTGTTGTTTAGAAGATTTGGGAAGTGTTCCCCAACAATTTCTTTCAATACTCTTCCTAGACCTTTACCCTTTTCTTCCCCTTCTGGAACACCAATGAGTCTTATATTCGGACGTTTTATATAATCTATCATATCCCTGAAGTCCGTTTCGATTTTTTCGATTTTTTTCCCCATTCTTTCTTTTATGCTTTCATTTTCCATTCTGTCATCTTCCAGGTCACTGATTCGTTGTTCAACTTCCTCTAGTCTTGTACTATGAGTGTCCAGAATCTTTTTAATTTGGTCAGCAGTTTCTTTAATTTCCATAAGATCATCCATTTTTTATTTAGTCTTGCAATGTCTTCTTTATGCTCTTCTAGGGTCTTCTTGATTTCCTTTATCTCCCGTACTATGGTCTTATTGTTCATCTTTAGTTCTTTGAGTAGCTGCTCTAGGTGCTGTGTCTCTTCTGGTATTTTGATTTGGGTGCTTGGGCTTGGGTTATCCATATCGTCTGGTTTTTTCATATGCTTTAGAATTTTCTGTTGTTTTTGGCCTCTTGGCATTTGCTGAACTTGATAGGGTTCTTTTAGGATTTGCAGACCAATTGAAGTCCTTATGTCTAATTTATCAGATCTACAGCTTCGTGGAGTACACTTTCTCTAACTAACGCAGGTGGCGTCCACGAGCCACCTGTTCTCCACAAGCCAGTTCTCCCCTGCTTTGCCTTTGTGGTGAGTGGGGGAGTGAGCCTTGTGGGGTCCAATTGCTGTACCAAACTTGCGTGTGTAGTTGGTGTTGCCCTCCCTGTATATGGGGCGTGTTTCTGGGCAGTCAGGGAGGGGGGTGGCTCTAACAATCAAATCTCCCTGGTGATCCTGGAGTTTTAAAGCTGCTGCAATAGTCTAATCCTTCAGTTCAATCTTGCCACAGTTTGTCTCTGCCACTGACCCACAAGTCCTTGGTATTGGAGTATGGCTCCTGAGACTTGCAAGTGGGCCCCTCTTCCAGGCCGTGCACCCCCTGGTCTTCTGTTGAGGGATGACTGTGCTATGTCACAGGTGAGTGCCGTCCCCCCAGGGTGGTTCTGGGCTGCTGGGCTGTGTAGGGAGGCTCCCAGTCTGCTGAACTGATGGCTAAATGGGGCTTTGTTAATTCACACTGCTCCACCTTCCCAACTCTGGGACATTCAGCTGAGGTTGCAGGGAAGGCTAATGTCCACGCCCAGTTTTGTGGTGTGTGCCTGTTATTTGAAGCGCTTCTGTCACACTGGGCTGTCTGGGGCAGCTCTGGGCTATGGGGCTGGCGATGGGCAGGAGTGTTTCCTGTCCACCAGGATAATGGCTGTGAGCAGACACCCCCCTTTTCTTGGGAAGTTGTGGTGTTTAGTGACTTTTCTCAGCCACTGGATTATTGCCTTTTGTTTCAGAGCTCTCTTAGTTCTGCTCTTGTCTTGAGCTGCCCAAATTGCAAGTCTTTGAAGCTTTCTTTATTGGGCTTCTTAGAGTAATTGTTTTAGAAAAAGAAAAAAGGATTAAAAAAGAAAAAAATAAAGGGCCCTCCTCACAGATCTAATGGGTTATTGAAATGGTAAGAGACAAAGCAATTAGGGCTATTAAGGAAAGGTCCACAGGGCAGAGAGATCAGCTTTTCTTCGGGATTTGCATATGAGCCTCAGGGCCTGAGCTCTGCCCTTCCCCTTTCTATGTTCGCAAGAACTCCAAAAATCCTCCACTTTTATTTTGGAGTTTTTGTGCTGTTTGTTTCCTATGCCTGTCTCCTCTCTGCTGGGCTGGTTGCTCTCAGAGTCTCTGGAGTCTGGTCTCAGTCTATCTATGGTTGGAGTTTGGATCAGTAGAATGAGTTTCCGATAAGAGCTGCCACTGCAGTTCTCCCTTCTCCTTCCTGGAGCTGACAGCCCCTCCTCCCACGGGACTGAGCCTGGCAGGGAGGGGTGTGGGTCCCCTGGCCACAAAAACTTACAGATTTCGCTGATCTCAGCAGTTCCACGTTTTCATGAGTGTTGTATGAAGTATGCCCAAAGTCAGATTGCTCTGTGGTGTCCAGTCCACGCAGTTCCTGGCTTTCTACCTACTTTACTGGAGGAGTAACTAAAACATACAGCTTACCAGTCCGCCATCTTGCCCCGCCTCCCGGAACTCTCCTTCATTTTTGAAGGATAATTTTGCTGGGTTCAGAATTCTTGGTTGGCAGTTTATTCTTTAAGCATCCTTCACTGTCTTCTGGCCTCTATGAGTTTTGGTGAGAAATCCTCTGTTAATGTTATTGGGAATCCCTTGTTTGTGACAGGTTGCTTCTCCCTTGCTGCTTTCAAAATTATCTCTTTGTCCTTGAATTGTGACAATTTTGCTATGATGTGGCTCAGTATAGGTTTCTTAGAGTTTACCTTCTTTGAGTCAATTGAACCTCCTGGATATGTATATTCACATCATTCATGAGATTTGGGAAGTTTTCAGCCATTATTTCTTCAAATATTTTTTCTTCTTGTTTTTTTCTCTCTTGTCCTTCTGAGACTTGAATGATAACGTATGTTTTTATGCTTTATGATATCCCACAGGTCCATCAGGCTCTGTTCATTTTTCTTCTGTCTTTTTCTGTTCCTCACACTGGATAGTTTCATTTATCTTCTGTTCAAGTTCAATGATCATTTTTTAATCCTGTTCAAATCTGGTATTGAATCTGTCTAATGAAATTTTTTTTTTGTCATAATTTTTTTTTATCTTCATTTTATTGAGATATATTCACATACCATGCAGTCATACAAAACAAATCGTACATTCGATTGTTCACAGTACCATTACATAGTTGTACATTCATCACCTAAATCAATCCCTGACACCTTCATTAGCACACACACAAAAATAACAAGTATAATAATTAAAGTGAAAAAGAGCAATTAAAGTAAAAAAGAACACTGAGTGCCTTTGTCTGTTTGTTTGTTTGTTTCCTTCCCCTATTTTTCTACTCATGCATCCATAAACTAGACAAAGGGGAGTGTGGTCCTTATGGCTTTCCCAATTCCATTGTCACCCCTCATAAACTACATTTTTATATAACTGTCTTCAAGATTCATGGGTTCTGGGTTGTAGTTTGATAGTTTCAGGTATCTACCACCAGCTACCCCAATTCATTAGAACCTAAAAAGGATTGTCTAAATTGTGTAAGAGTGCCCACCAGAGTGACCTCTCGGCTCCTTTTGGAATCTCTCTGCCACTGAATCTAATGAATTTTTTATTTCAATTATTCTCCTTTGCCGCTTCAAAATTTCTGTTTGGTTCTTTTTTATAATTTCCATTTCTTTGTTTTCTTCAGCCAATGGTTTCCTTATTTCCTTTATTCTTTATATATGGGTTCCTATAGTTTATTGAACAGACAGTTGACTTAAAGTCTTTGATTAATAGTTCCAGTGTATGAGCTTCCTGACGGATGGTTTCTGGCAAATTTGTTTTTCCTGTTAATGGGCCATAATTTCCTATTTCATTGTGTTTTTGTAATTTTTTGTTGAGCACTGGACGTTCTGAGTATAATTTGTTATAACTGGAAATCCCATTCTCTTTGGACTGAGGGCTGCAGCCATGAATTTGTGACTTTTCCAAACTATTTTTCTCCCAAATGGAGAAATGAAAGGATAAAAAGGGAAGGGGAAAAAAAAGTACTGCCGTGTGAAGACTCTGTGCTGCTTTTGCCTTAGGTAGGATGGAACAGTGGCTGCCCTCAGAGTCAGCCCACTAGTGATCTGGAGTAGGCGATCAAAAGGATCAAAAGCTCTGATTGGTGATTAGAGCACACCCTGGATTTGACATGTCTTTATAGCCCACTCAGGCATCAGCTGCAGTCCCCACTGCTGCCTGCCAAATGGTTGGAGTTTGGAGGGTGGTAGCTACAGATGGAAGGTGAAATCCATCTATATTTTACACAATTTGCCAGCCTCTGCCTCCTGATTTACCCTTGATCCTGCACAGTGTTCCACTAGACTCCAGTCTTCCAAAATAGTTGATTCAGACAGTTCCTGCCAGTTCAGTAGTTGTTTTGGTGGAGGGATAGATTCCTTGAACTTCAGGCTCCACCTTCCCACAGTCCTCTCTTAGTAGTTGACTATTTTGTGGAAAAACCTAATAAGAGTAGGTCATGGAATTTGACTTGTTTTTGTATTAATGGGTAGATACTTGATTAGACCATCTAGTTTCTTCATGTTGTAGACATGAAGTCTGATTTAGGATTATGTGTATAAGTTTGTTTTATGGAGAACTTGAACATGATACCTTTGTTTCATTTGTGCATCCTCCAACCTAGGTAAGGGTCCTCAATTCTGGCTGCACCTCAAAATCATTTGTATAGCTTGTTAAAATACAGTCTTTGGGTCTCCAGATGATTGATTCTAATGCACATCCCTGTATCAGACCTGTTGCCGAGATCCATCGCTTACTCCCATTCACCTAAAAATTAGTAATTGGTAGGGCAGTAATCAAGAAGTGGACTCTATCTCTAGCTAATAGTGTTTCTGTCTAAATGCAATTTCTTACATGTCCTAGAAGTAGTTAAAAAAAAATACACAAAAAACACTTCAGTTTAAAAATTTTCCCTTTCTAAAGTTGTCTGCAAAGCTATCTCCTGAAAAGTCCAGTGATTTCTTGCCTTTGTGCTTTGGGGCACACTACTCCCTTTGAGTAGAGCCTAATTCCTGCTTTTCCTTTTTTTTTCTCTTAACATTTTATTTTGAAATAATGTCAAAACGTATACAAACTCCACCATACAGAGAAATCCTACATATACCCCAAATACTCAGATCTACTAATTTTAACATTTTGCCACCTTTGATATATCATTCTATCATCAATCTATTTTCTGAACATTTTAGAGCAGGTTGAACACGTCATACTCCTTGAACACAAAATAATTCCATGTGCATTTCCTTTGAGTAAAGATATTTACTTATATAATCATCTTAAGTGTAGTTATCAAGTTCAAGAAATTTAACATTGATATAAAGCTTACATTCTAAATTCCAAAGTTTTCATATGTCCTAATAATGTCCTTTTGATCCATTTCTCCTCCATTCTTAAATCCCATCCAGTATCATGCATTACATTTAGTTTCTTTATTTTGTTTTAAATTGTGGATACATATACAATATAAATCTTCCCATCCCAACTCTTCTCAAGCATACCATTCAGTGGGATTAATTACTAAACATTCATAGTGTTGCAGTACCTTTTCCACCATCCATTATTATAATTTTCACTTCACTCTCAACAGAAACCCTACATTCGTTTTGCATTAACTCCCTATTGCCACCCCCCCCCCCCACCCCGCAACCTGTATTCTACCTTCTGTGTCTATGAGTTTGCATGTTCCCTAATATCTTCTTTGTGGTTACCATGCAGGTTAAATTTAACATCCTTTGTCTACAGCAGTCTTGTTTGCTTTGATCCCAACTTAACAACTTCAGTAGAGTACATCAACTATGTTCCTGTACCCATCTGTCCCCCACCTTTATGTAGTTTTTTTCACACATTACATGTTTAAACATTAAGAGTCCATGACCATTGATTTATCATTATATTTTATGCATTTGCCTCTTAGATTCTGTAGGAAGTAAAAAGTGGATTTACAAATCAAAAGTACAATATAGCTCATGTTATATTTACCCATGTCATTTTCTTAACTGAGGTCTTTATTTCTTTCTTTGGCTTTTGTCACTTGTTTAGTGTCCTTTCCTTTCAACCTGCAGAACTCTGTTTAGCATTTCTTGTAGGGGTGGTCTAGTGGTGAGAAGTCCTTCAGGTTTTGTTTGTTTGGGAATGTCTTAATTCCTCCCTTATTAAAAATTTTTTTTTTTAAATTTTTAAATCAGTGTAGATATTTATTATCAGATCCTTCCCAAGGTTTGACAAGATTTTGGGTACTGGAGTTAGGAAAAATAAGATGTCATGAAAGTAGGAAGATATAATGAATAGGGAGACGGGAGGGGGTTGTGTGTTAAAAAATACGCTGTTTCACCTTTTGGCCCAGGGTTTATCCTTATGGCAGTGTGCAAACTTGGACTGGTTGGTGGGACCTTATTCTTTTAGAACTTCTTTTTCAATAGTACCAGGATTTTAATGGGCGAAGTAGGCAGTTGTGTGCTGAAGCTTCATGGGATTTATAACCCTCTGAAATTGTATGTGTAGTATACATTTTTCTGCAAAAAGAATTCAGAACTTTCATTAAATTCTCAGAAGGTCATATGATCCACTTAAGATTTAGAACTACTGTCAAAGGCTATCCTCATTCATATCCTGAATTCCAAAGGGGTAATTTGGAATTACCAAATTTCTGCCAACATTCTCTTCAAAGCAGTGTAGACCTTTCTTGTCAAGCTCCGTACAGTTCTTCCAGAATATTCCCCTTATCCATTTATAAAGCTGTTCCAGAATTTTTGGTATTTGCAAATCATAGCACCCCACTTCTAATGGTACCAGAATCTTTTCGGTTTGCTAAAGCAGCAAAAATGCAATATACCTGAAATGGGGTAGCTTTTTGAATGTGGATTTATTAAGTTACAAGTTACAATTCTAAGGACTTGAAAATTTCTAAATTCAGCCATCAACAAGAAGATACATTCTTTGAGGAAAGGCTATTGGCATCTGGGGTTCCTCTGTCACATGGGAAGGCACATGGTGACGACTGCTGATCCTTCTCTCTGGGCCCTGGTTTCAAAATGGCTGTCTCAGATTCTGTGGGTTCTTCTTGCTTCTCCAAAGGCATTTTCTTTCTAAGCTCTTTCTCCATGAGCTCTCTTAAAGGACTCCAATAAAGCATTAAAACCCACTTTGAATTGGGTGGTCACATCTCCATGGAAACAACCTAATCAAAAGCTCCTACCCAATAATAGGTCTGCCCCAACAGGGATGGATTAAGAAAACATGGCCTTTTATGAGGTACATAACAGATTCAAACTAGCACACTCCACCCTTGGGACCCCAAAAAACATGTTCTTTCCATATACAAATACATTCATTCCATGACAATATCACAAAAGCCGTGAATCAGTTCAGTAACAAAAACAGTTTCATCAAAACCAGGTACATATGTGGTTTTTCCTAAGGCAAAATTCCTCTCCTGCTGTGGACCTTGAAACTTAGAACAAGTTATCTGCTTCTCATATACAAAGGAGGAACAGTCATAGGATAAACATTCACATTTCCATAGGGAGAAATTGGAAGGAAAACGGGTCAAAGCCCTCGAACAGTTCTGGAAAACTGCAGGGCAAACTTCAGTAGATTTCAAAGTCTGAGAGTCATCTGCAGAAAGGTGTTTTATCCTCAGGGCTTGAGAGAGCAGCAGTCCCACCCGCTCCAAGGACTTATGCAGTGGCCCTGCTCTCTCCAAGCTTTGGGGAGACCACCATGTTCTCGGCTCCACTCTCTTCAATTAATTTAATTAATTTAGTTCAATTAAATTGAATTTAATTCAAATTTATTTATTTATTTATTTTTTACTGTACATAGTATGAGATTTTATAAAAATGTCTCAACTGTGGGGACGCTCTTGAGCCCAAATTCCATAGGGCAGGGCTGCAAGTTGACACTCTGATGAAAGTCTTCCATGAATTTCCCAGGAGAGGCTGATTTGACTGAAGTGGAGACGAAAAGTTCTCTCTTCTGACTGCTGAAGTCGTCACCTTCCCCTTAAAAGCCTTCAACTGATTAGAGTAAATGTCTCTCATTTTGGAATACATTCCCTGTAACTGACTTAGATGTAATCAGCTGTAGATGCAACCAGTGTACTGATGATTTAAGTCCACAAAGTGTCCTCGCAGCATCAGATAGGCCAGTGCTTGCTTGACCAGACAACTGGGTGCCATCACCTGGCCAAGTTGACACATGAATCTAACCATCAACGTTGGGAGGTGCTTCTTATTTTTATTTATTTGTCATTTGAATTTTTTATAATGAGCATGTATTATTTTTTGCAACCAAAACAATTGGGAATTAAACATACTATAAACAATAATTTAATGGGAACTAAGTATATCCTTCCTTCCCCTACTCTAATAAGCAAGATTCTTGAGTTATCTGCCCAGCTCTGTTAAAACTTGCACAACTTTTTTTCTGTTTCCACCATTCATAGTGACCTATTAATGACGAGTACCCCACTCACTGTCCCAATCCTGGATGTCCTTTCCAGCCTCCAACTGGACCCAAAGCTTCTGTCTAAGGTAGGAAAGAGTGCTCTCCAGAAAGAGCCAGCTTTCTAACCTCTTGGAACCAAAGTCAGTTAGTGAAAACCTTTGGAAGAGATTGTATGTAATGAAAATTTCATTTTGAATCTGTACTGAATGATATATTTGATATATGCACTTTTTGTTTTGATGAATTTCATATGCCATACCATAATAGATTCACTGGTCTGTTTTTAAGTAGTAACTTTTCAGAGGAAATTTTTAATGCCTGAATATTTGCAAACTATTCTCCATCGGAATAACAATTTTTTATACCTTCCTCTACCAGTGGACAATTTAGACTTGAAAAGAAGTTAACAACAACTGTTTTACAAAAATCACCTGTCAGTTTTTTAAGAAGCTGTGATGTTAACAGTTGAAAGCTTGTAATTTGGGAAAAAATAAAATGAGGTGTTTTTCTTTCTAAATTACTAGTGGGAAAAGTACATGAGAAAAGTGATTTTTCTAATTTTTTTCCTTACAAGTCAGGAGGAGACTGAGGTACTGACATGGAAATATTTAAGGTTTTCATTCTTCTCATTTTTAGGTCCGCCAGTTGGTGATGGGTAAGCTGTCAGCTGTTAGACTGGAAGATTTACCAGTGATAATCAAGTTCATCCTTCATGCCTTAACAACCACAGATGCAGTTGAGGTATCCTGTTATTTTCCACCAACACTTGTAGGCCATTAGATCCTAGAGCATACAGAGGATGGCAGTGGTGCCCTTGTGAAACTTAGCAGCCCAAAATAGAGAAACCTAAAGATTCATCAGTATAAATTATTTAAATTAATAGGTCCCAACTGCTCTTCTCCATCTCCAGACTAATTGATAATGCTGACTAATCCAGATAGCACTCAGAGAGAGTGGAGCTACTAGTCAGATTTATTGTTTTATATGAGCTACTACAGGTTACATTTGCTATTTCTGTGTAGTATCTCAAGGAATATTTGGAATTATGAAAGGTGTGATACACTATACTTGCATCAGCTATTTGCACAAATTCTTTTTCAAATGCCTTATCCAATGTTTAATAATTCCTCTTCCTTGGTCATTCAGGAGTTGTTTTGGTTCTGCTTTTGAGAGAATGTACTGTGTCTGTCTATCATGAATGAACAGAACATGTAGCTAATATTTTCTTTCTGCAGGTAATATCTGAGCTTCGAGAGAAGTTGGATTTGCAGCATTGTATTTTGCCATCACAGCTGCAGGCTTCCCAAAGCAAGTTGAAAAGTAAAGGAAAAATAAGGTATAGAGCTTATTAATAGTTGTCACTCCTTTTTCAAATAGACAAAGATTTTCTGACATTCACTCTGAAGCCAGGAAAGTTAGAGCTTAATAATGACAACTACAAATAATAGTGGATATATTAAATTCATATAATACTGTGTAGTTGTTTTGAGTCTTTTTAATATATATTTTCTCAGCTGTTCATATTTTTCACAGAGTACAAGTTTGTTAGTCATTTTACAAATGAGGTGGTGATTTGTTCCAGGGCATGTGGCTAATAAGCAGGAACCCAGATCTTACAAGTTTTCTCTCTATAAGTGGAAGACTCATTTTTCCCCCTGCTACTTGTAGTTCTTCAAATCAAGAAAAAAGCAATCTGGACAGTGTTATTCTCCTCTTTGATGTTATAAAGTCAGCTGTTAGATACGAGAAAACCATTTCAGAAGCATGGATTAAGGTGAGTGAGATTTTTGCATCTTTGAGTATTAAGGAGGATATGGGTGGCCATTAGTGGCAGGTATATAAGTAAAGGTAGATTGAAATAAAATTCTTGAAAATCATTCAAGTAGAAATGATAGGTGATGGTTACCAGATGGGCGGATTGGCTCTAAAATAAGAGAACAGGGCATACTCAATAAGGCAAAGTGTTCCATGATGTGTTCTAATATTTTTGTGATCCTTGTTTTTCCAGGCAATTGAAAACACTGCCTCGGGATCTGATCACAAGGTAATGTTCATGTACTAAACTTTTAACTATTGCAGATTTGAAATTAGTAATTTTTCCTAGTTTGCCTTCTTGCTTGCTTTCTCTCTCTCCCTCCTGTCTTCCCTCCTGTTCATTCTGTAGCTTCTCTAATAAACGTTAGCTATTTGGGGAAAATGATCTGAGGTGGTGACTTGCCAGATGGTCTGCCCTTACTCATTTATTCTGGAATAACATAAGCCTAAACTATCCATCAGGGGAAATATTAACATTCCAAACAGTTATACCAAGTCACAGTCAAAGAAACCAGGTCTGATGAAGTAAAGAACTTCACCTTGGTAATGAGTCAGAATGCCTCTCTTTGTCCCTTTGCCTTTTTCCCCACCTGTGCTGAATGTTCAAGATAATAACATTTTTACTTTACTTTGCCCATGTAGACCTACCAGAGGGAATCAGTCCGTCTACTGTTGAGGGGATGGGACGGAATCTATTCTTCTTTAGCTTTTAGAAATATCTTTTTCTGTAAAGAAGCCAGGTGATTGAATTTCCTATGTACTGATTGGTTCCCTTTAAGAATTTTTGTTTACTTGGAATTTGTTTTGTAGGATTTTTATTAGTTGGGCTATCCAGTTGTTGGATGGCTATTTTGAAAATTTTTTTGAAATTCAATAAAACAAAAAAATCACTAAATTTTGTAAGAAAAAAATCAAAATAGTCTTAACACAATTTTTTATATTTGCATAACAACTGGCTACCTGCATACTTGTTTTTACAGATTTGTAATCACTACATAAATACAATTTTGTGCTTTTATTTTTTCTCTTGACATATGTCATTAACATTTTGCATGTTTTTGCATAATCTTCTATGTTGTTTTTAATGGCTGTATTCTATTTTATTACAGTGATTCTTGATTTTGTTGTCTAAATGAGCAGGGCCTTTAATGAAGGGATGACAAGTGTTCTGCTTGACTTTTTAACTTATACTTTTCCAGTATAGGTAATACAAGCTAATTGGGAAAATCCTGTAAGGAATATGTAAATTAAAAAGATAAAATTTCTTTCCACTCTCTGTGCCATTCCTCAGGGATATTCATTCTTCCAGGCTCTTTTCTGTTCATATACACATTGTGTGTATGTGTGTGTGTGTAGGCATGCTCATTCTTATACCTACACATATGTATACTGTTCTTCCAAAGTTGAATCTTACTATGATTATTGTTTTGCGGGTTGCTTTCTTTTCATTTAATAATATGTCATGGATCCCTTTTCCTATCAGAAAGTAAAGGTCTAGCTCATTCTTTTTAATGGCTGTATAGTACTCCAAAATTGGCTCTATCATACTTTATTTAAACTTTCCCATAATGATGAGTATTTATAGTCTCTCCAACTTTTCACAAAGTAATTTTCCTTAATAATAATGAAAATATGCTGAAGTTGCCCAGTGATTTAATCTTTTATTTCTTTAAATAAATGTGGCGTTATTCAAAGTTATTTCTGTAATGATTTAATTTTTTACTTGTATTCTTGAGTAAGAGACAACTGGTTAATAGTGGTGGCACCTTATTTCTCTGAAGAATATTTCTGGGTTTTGTAAAAAATGTAGTCACTTCCATGGGAGTATGTTGAGCTAATGAGAATCATTCATTCTGTATTTTAATGGGAAAAAGTTGAGAGCTGCTGTTTTGTTGCAGTAAATGTACTCATTCATTAAACTATTTTCCTATTTTTGGCATTTTATTGACAATAGACTTTGGATGTGGCAATGCTTCTCGTCATCTATAGCACCAACACTCAGACAAAAAAGTCCATTGAGAGGGTGCTAAGAAATAAGGTTCGATCCGGCTGCATTCAAGAACAGCTACTACAGAGTACATTCTATATTCTTTCCTCGGTAAGTGTCCAAAAATCAAACAACATTAGTTTGAAAATTAGATAGAAGCCATTTTAACATTTTCTACCTTTTGTGGGAATCTTTTTTTTAAATGTAATTTTATTGAGATATGTTCACACATTGTACAATCCATCCAAAATATACAATCAGTGGCTACAGTATCATCACATATTTGTATATTCATCACATGATCCTTTTTAGAACATTTTCATTGCTCCAGAAAAAGAAATGAAAAGAAAAAAGAAGACCCCAAACATCCCCTAGCCCTTATCCCTCCTTATTGACCACTAGTATTATACTCTACACAATTTTAAGACTTTCAACAGAGGTAGGTTAACTGAGACAGTGTAGTATTGTCAGAGATAGATATATAGATCAGTGGAATACAACAAAACATCCAGAAATGGATTCATACAAGTGTGGGAAACACATTTTTATTTTATTTTATTTTATTTTTGCTATATAGTTATACAGTCGTTATCAAAGATCAGGGTTACTGAATTACAGTTAACAAATTCAGGTATTTCTTTCTGGCTATTTTAAAGTACTAGACTCCAAAAAGAAATAGTTATATAATGGATCAGTAGTCAAAGTCATTTTTTAAATCCTATTTTCTCACATCTCCTCCTTCTCATTTGATCTTTCTTTCAATCTTCGGAGCTATCTGGGCAAAACTATTTTAACTTCTTTCTGCTGGAAAGGGGTGTTGACCTTATGGGGTAGAGGAATGAAACTAGTTGATGTTCTTAGAGAGACTGGTACCTCTGGGTTTCAGAGCCTGTCTGGCTCAGGATCAATCTGGAGGCCTTAAGGTTCTGAAAAAATACATTTACTAAGAAAAACTTTTATAGAGACTAAGGTAAGAGCCCAGGGCACTCCCTAGGGTTTTCAAGAATACTGTTGATTGGGGCTTGGCATACTGTGTTGGTTTGCAATATCTGGCTAAAGTTTGCTTAAGAGTAACCACCCAAATGACCTCTCGACTCTATTTGAAATCTCTTTGTCACTGAAATTTTATCGTGTTTCATTTCTTTTTCCCCTTTTGGTTAAGAAGGCATTCTCAAGCCCACGATGCCAGGGCCAGGCTCATCCCTGGGAGTCATGTTCTGCATTGCCAGGGAGAGTTACATCCCTGGGAATCAAGTCCCATGTAGCAGAGAGTGTAGTGAGTTTATTTGCAGAGTTGGCTTAAAGAGAGAGGCCACATCTGAACAAGAAAAGAGGCTCTCTGGGGGTGACTCTTAGGTATAATTGCATGCAGACCTAGCTTTGCCATTACAGAAATAAGTTTCATAAGGGCAAGCCTCAAGTTCTTGGGTTTGGCTTATTAAACTGAGTCCCTAGTGCCTGAGTGAATATCAGGAATTCCTCATTCATATCTCTAATTGGAGTCTGATCTCTTATTCAGCTTCTTTAACAGTTGCTGTATGGAATAATGTTGACTTTCAGAACTGTAGTCACACAGATACCTAGTGTTACAGGGAATTACTAGATTATAGGCAAAGAATACAGCATCTCAGAATTTAGAAATAACAGTTAAAACTCGGAAATAGATGTGACTGCTGTAAGAGCTTACGATCTAGGAACCATTACAATGAGCCTTATTTGAACATTCTATACCCCTTGATTATTGATTGCCCAATCCCTGCTCACTTTCTATCCCCTGATACCCTATGCACTCAAATTCAGTTCTCAGAATTTGCTTATTATAGTTAGTTTACATCAGTGAGACCATACATTATCTGTCCCCTTGCTCCTGGCTTACTTCATTCAACATAATGTCCTCAGGGTTCATTCACCTAGTTGCATGCCACATGACTTCATTTCTTCCTGCAGCCTCTCAGTTTTCAGTCATGTGTGTACTCCATGGTTTGCCCTTCCGTTCATCAGTCGATGTACCCTTAGGCCACCTCTATCCATTGCAAAGTGTGAATAATGCCACCATAAACACCAGTGTGCAAATGCCTGTTAGTGTCCCTGCTTTCAATTCTTCGAAGTCTTTGTCTAATAATGGGGTTGCAGGATCATACTTAGCCCCCATACCGCCCTCCTGAAGAGCTACACCATTTACTTCCCCACCAATGGTGAATAAGTATATTTCTCTCTCTCCACATCTTCTCCAGTACTTATATCCTTGTTTATTTTTTAAACAGTTTTATTCACACACTAGACAATCCATTCTAAGTGTACAATCAATGGTTCCCAGTATAATCACGTAGTTATGCATTCACCACCACAATCGATATGAGAACATTTCCATTTCTTCTGTGTGGGAATCTTGACAATACCTTTGCTGGGTTTGATGTTTGACAAGGGAGCTTAGTATATTTCAAAATGGAGTAGGAACTAAGAATATGTAGTTGGGTGCTTAAGATTTTATATTTAGAAATAGGTTTAATGTTTGTATTATTTAATCTTGAAGTCCTTTCTTTGCTTACCTCTGGTGATGATAAATGTTTTTGGCTGTAATTTTCCAGAGGGCAGAAACCATATATAATTTTCCATTGTGTTTTCCCCAATAAAACATATCCAGATGAGTGCTTAATAGATTTTTTTTTTTTTTATGTTGATACCAGTAAAGAAGGTGGACATAATAACTGGTTGTTTATCCTGGGTCCATTGGCCTCCATCTGTTGCATTATTGGTAGAACGTGATCAGTTCTTGTCTCAATCTTTTTAAGAAATAAATTATTTTAGTTGGGATTAAACCTTAAATACTGATTTCAAATTATAACCATGGCAGAGTAGGCCCAGTCTGTCCATAGGGAAGCAGTATGATTGAGTGAAAAACTGGGATTCAGAAGATCTGGGTTCTAGTCCAAGTTTGAGCAGATAGCAACAGTGCCATTAGGCATATAATTTAACTTCTTTGAGGTTCAAGTTCAGTTCTTATGCATACATTGAATCACAATGATCCTAAGAGAAAATTCAGAGTGATGTAGGATTATTCTGACAAAAACAGAGATTAAGGTCCTTGAAATTAAATGAAAGTTGGAGAGGAGAACTCTGACATCCCAAAAGGGTGAGCAAATCTTAAGTGCTGTACTGTTTCTCCCTCAGCTTCTTTTCCATCTCTTCTTTTTCTCTTAATAGGTTCTGAAGGATATTTGTCCATCCATTCTGTTGTTGGCTCAGACTTTGCTGCATTCCCTAGACCAGAGTGTGATTTCTTTTGGCAGTCTCCTCTACAAATACACATTTAAGTTTTTTGACACTTACTGCCAGCAGGTATGTTGAAATATGGGCAAAGAGGGGACGGGAGAAGGAAAGAAATGCAATTTGAAATGAATTACTGGTTGGTGGCATTGAAATGGAAAGAGCTTTGAACTGGGGCTTGGAAAAACTCATTTCTAGCCCTAGCCTCGATACAATGAAGAGAATGGATTAGAGGATCTAACTCTGTGATCTGAGCTTTAATATTCTTGGAGTCTAATTAAGGTCCAGATTCAGGCTACTTCAAAAACTCTGGCTTAAAGGGCTGGGGTTATCAGGTGGTTTTGGTAGTACAGGAATGATAGTTTTGAAATATAGCTGCAAATAATCAGCTGCTGAAATTGCTCTCTAGAAAGAAGTGTGGGGAAAGACAAATTAAGGAGAAATGCTTGAGGACTTATTCCAAAGGCCCAACCCTAATCTGATGTTCACAAGATGCAAAATTTAATAGCACATATCCAGAAGAAATGAAGACAAAGTGAAAAAAAAAAATTAAAGCAAAGCAGTAGACACAGTTGGCATGAGCTAACTGCTGCAATTGAGAAAGATCATATGACTGTTATGGAGCAGCAGTCTAAAGGAAAGGGAGAATGGTGTTTAAGACATGTTTTTGAGCCCTCTCTGTCTTAGCAGCACTATCATGACCCATGTTTGCTTGGAAATGTATAATTCTAACCTGTACTATTTAGAGAAAACCTTTAAAATCCTTAGCTCCTTGAACATCATCTTTTCAAGAAATTTCAACAGGTAAGTACAACCACAATTTAAGGGGTAAAATTTAACCTATGTGGGGGGCGGGGGGAGAGAAAGACTATGTCAAGGAGCAAAATCAGGAGCGCTTAGATAGTATTCATTGATAATAAGTCAAGACTCAGTGTTTAGTGTAGTTACACTGGCATAATACCAAGCCTCCTGAAGCCAACGTTACTGAAAAAAACCTGATAGTAGAATTAGATGATGGATAGGGTTGGTTGTGGTTTTAGCAAAATAGAGATTGTAATGGCCTCAGGCTGATCCCCTGTAAAATAGCCATACCATATTTTTGCTTCACACTGTCCTATGGACTCTTCCTACTGTAGGAAGTGGTTGGTGCTCTAGTGTCTCATATCTGCAGTGGGAATGATGCTGAAGTTGATACTGCATTGGATGTCCTCCTAGAATTGGTAGTTCTAAACCTGTCTGCTATGCGGCTGAATGCTGTCTTTGTGAAGGTATCTGTTTCCTCCACTGACATATATTGAATCATTTTTTTTCTTGCGTATATCTGAGAAATATCTGATATCTGCTAGTTAGCAATCATTTATTGTGTGTTCTATATATATCAAGTGCTATATTTGGTGGGGAGATGGGAAGGAGGTAAGGTGATGGACAAGTAATACAAAATATAACTCATCTATAGCTATGTATTTTCATTCTGCCAACACTTTATACCTAACTATGTGCCAGGCTCTATTCTGGGTTCTGTGGTTATGAATACCAGTCCTTGCCTTTGATGATAGAGAGTAAGGTACATAGCAAGTCACTATAAATACCACATGATGAATTCTCTAATGAAGGAAGTGCTATAGGTACACCAAAGCAAGAATAATTAATTCTTCTTGGGGAACTGAAGAAGTCTTCAAAGAGGGGATAACATTTGAGTCATGCTTGAAGAATAGGAATGATTTGGCTAGAGAAAGTGAAATTGCATTCTAGACAGAGGTCAGTTTGAACAGAAGTAAATTGGCACCCAAATCCATGGGGTGCCTGAGGCATAACAAGCAGATGTACGGGTTGGAGAGCAGGATGTACGGTTGGAGAGCAGGATGTACGGGTGATGTGTGGTAGGAGGATAGTCTGGAGAGGCATAAAACAGTGCCAGATTGTGAAGCATCTCAAAGACTATGCTAAAGAGTTTGAACATTATTGTATAGACAGTAGGGGGCTATTACAGGATTTTAAGAGGTATTTGATATAATCAAGGGTGGGCTTTGAAAGATAACTCTGTCGGCCATGTGGTAGATGGATTGGAGACCACTGAAATGGTCCAAGGAAGTAAGGATAAGAATCTAAAAGAGTATTGGGGATGGAGAGGAAATAATGACTTAAGAGACAAAATGGTGTTGAAATAACGTCTTGTGAGTGACAAGATAAAAGTATAGTGAGGAAGAGGAAAACTAGGTCCAAGTTTTCCATTTGGGGAAACTAAGTGAGTGGTTGGGGCATTTACTGAGGAGACCAGAAGGGAGTGCATCTTCGGGAGGAAATATGAATTTAGTTTGGGACATCCATGTGTGTGGATGGTAAGCAGACAGTTGGGAATTTAGGTTTGGAGCCCAGTGGATACATTGGATAGAAGATTTAGGTTGGGTGTTCATAAACATTACAGGTATGAACTTAGCTGAGGCAGATTTTGAAGCAGAACACAGAAGCCTAGAAGAGCACAGAAATGTTGAGGACACTAAGGTTGAAGAGGCAGAGAGGAGCAAAGTTTCCATGGAAGGAAAATGAGAAAACTAGAATATAAATAATAGGAATTGGAAGAATGTTGGGAAGCAACAGTCTAAGAAAGAGTTTCAGTAATGAGGAATTTGTCTAAAGTGTTAGATGCTATAGAGGATGAAGATGGAGAAGATGCAATTGGTGGCTTTGGCAGTTAGTATGCCCCTGGTAACCTCTGGCAGAACAGTTTTTTTTTTTTTAATTCAATTTTATTGAGATATATTCACATACCATACAGTCATCCAAAGTGTACAATCAGCTGTCCACAGTATCGTCATATAGTTGTGCATTCATCACCCCAGTCTATTTTTTGAACACTTTCCTGGTACCAGAAAAGAAGAATAAAAAATAAAAGTAAAAAAGAACACCCACATCATCCCCCCCATCCCACCCTATTTTTCATTTAGTTTTTGTCCCCATTTTTCTACTCATCCATCCCATACACTGGATAAAGGGAGTGTGATCCACAAGGCTTTCATATTCACACTGTCACCCTTGTAAGCTACATTGCTATACAATCATCTTCAAGAGTCAAGGCCGTTGCTTTGCAGTTTGATAGCTATTCCAATGCATTATATCCTAAAAAGGGTTATCTATATAGTGCATAAGAATGCCCACCAGAGTGACTGCTCTACTCCATTTGGAATCTCTCAGCCGCTGAAACTTTATTTTGTTTCATTTCGCATCCCCCTTGTGGTTAAGAAGATGTTCTCAATTCCACGATGTCGGGTCCAGATTCATCCCCGGGAGTCATATCCGGCATTGCCAGGGAGATTTACACCCCTGGGAGTCAGGTCCCACGTAGGAGGGTGGGCAGTGAGTTCATCTGGCAGAACTGTTTTAATTGAATAAGGTTGGAAGCCAGAGAGCAGTAACTTGAGGAAGTAGAAACTTGAGAGCGTAGATGGATTGTCAAGAAACCTTGAGGAGGAGAGTGTGAGAAAGGTAGCTTGAGGGAGAAGCAGACTGGAAGGAAAATATTTTTTAAATAGGGAGGTTTGAGATTCTTTGTGGGCTGAGAGGAAGGATTCAGTGGAGAGTAAGAAGTAGAAAAAAAATTTAAATTAATTAACTAATAGTTTAAATATATATCTTCATCTTCAGTCTAATTTTGAGAGGCAATATAGCTATTATCCCCATTTTAGAAATGAGAAAGCTGAAGCTCATAAAAACTAAGTACATTGCTCAAGGTCCAAAAACAAATAGTCCACTTGTGACTCTTTCCAGATCTGTGGAGAAAGGATAAGTAATTCATGGAATAGCAGCTGGGGAGGGCTGAGGTGGTAAGGAATGGTGTCAGAGACATAACCCTTAATGGAATATTGTTTTCACTGAGACAAAGGGAAAGGTGGAGATAAAGAAAAGGAAAAACTGGGAGATATGTTAGGATGACTAAGCAAGAAATGATTAAAGCCCAGGATTATGATTCAGAGTGAAGAGGGCAAACTTTATCTTTCCTGGTTATGGTTCCTACTCTTTGGTAGATTTAGAAAGTATAAGAGCCCCCTCAGCTTCTGTCCAGAACAGAAAGCCTTTAGGTTCTACTCTGAGCATAGCTTTAGGGAACTTGAGCTTTTGGGGAACAGATTCCCAGTTATCTGTGTATATATTTCTTATAAGGATATTACTTTTTTGATTTGAAGATAAAAATATTAGTTGCTCACCGTATTATTGACATTTTTTCTCCCAGGGCATTTTAGATTATCTGGATAAATTGTCTCCTCAGCAAATACGAAAACTCTTCTATATTCTCAGCACACTGGCATTTAGCAAAAAGCATGCAGCTAGCAGTCACATTGAGGTAAGAGGCAGTATGTTGGGTAAGAACTTTTTGAACCTCTTTACTTAAAATTTGCTGAACAAAATCACTGCAGCTTGTGTAGTAGTAGAAATAGAAAACATAGCCAAAGTCCCAGCATTTATTCATATTTTCTTATCACAAACATTTATTAATTGCTTACTTTAGGCCAGGCACAGGGATGCTAGGTATATTTGATTTTTTCTGTCCTCAAGGAGCTTTATTTATTAGGGCAGAGATGGGTCTGCCATCAGCTAACCACAAAACTGAGTAAGAAAAGCCATTCAGGTTCTGGACTGAATGCTGTGGGGACATAGAGAATTCTCTTGTTCCCCAAGGAATGTCTGTATCTAATGTGAACTTCATCTGGGCTTGCTTTCATATGTGAATACCATTCACTGAAAAGGCCAGGCAAAAGAACTAAAATAAGAGAAATTAAGTTGGAATCATAAATCACAGCTCTTTTGTATCTTCACTCCCACCTGTGGTCATCCATTCTGGACTGTGACTTTGAACAGCAGCCATCCTTTCTTAATTTTTTAAAAAGATTTTGACTAGGTAATATACATATGGTACATGGTATCCAAGTAAAAAAGTACAGAAGGGTATAGAGTGAAAAATAAGTCTTCCTCCCTCTAAGTCCTCTACCCTTCTGGTTCTACTCCCTACATGGAATCAATAGTATTAGTTTGTAGCCTTCTGAGATATTCTGAGCATTTATGAATGTGTATTTACCAATATTCCACCCCTCCCTTTTCTCCCTCTTTTGTTCTACATCTTGTTTTTTTCATTTAGCAGTATATTTTAGAGATCACTTCACATCAGCTACTTCATTATTTTAACTTGAGCAGTCAACAGCATTATAATTCTCATATTCTTTTAAAGCAACCACCATATAATGATAATAATAATAGCAATTACTGTCGAATGTGTACCATTTACCAGGCACTGTACTGGGAATTTTTTTATAATTTGTCTCTAATCCTTGCAACCTTTCCCATTTTCTAGACGAGAAAATTGAGACTTAGAAAAATAAAATGACTTGCCAAAGTCATGCACAATTAGTAAATGATAGACCCCTTCCTTTTCTAGTTTTTTTTGGCTCCAGTATCCTTAGGCACTTTTACCGTGCCATCCAGCCTCTTCATCTTTCTCCATTGTTGTCTTACTGCAGGATGACATGCATCTGGTGATACGAAAGCAGCTCTCAAGCACCATATTCAAGTACAAGCTCATTGGCATTATTGGTGCTGTCACCATGGTGAGCATCATGGCAGTAGACAGGTAAGCATGCAGGTTCTGACTTGGTGGCTACAGTAAATTAATCAAGTTGCTGCCTTGAAAAAAAAAGTATTGTGTTACATAGACAACATTATAATAGGAGATATTAAAACTATAAGAGAGATGAGCAAATATGGGTTGATACTTTTCTGTGTTCCCCTCTAATCTTTACTGTATTCCACATATAATTTTCACAGAATTGTGATCATAGTCAGTACAGTATGATGTTTAAAAACTAGAGATTGTCAAGAGATGAAGTTCTAGAAGTATACCCATTAAGGGGAATGCTGACCCTCCTGGGATGCATTTTTTTTGCATCGTCTCCTGTCGTGGGCACTAGACCATGCAGGTTTCTCCATAGCTTTGTTGTTCCTTTCTGTTATATTATCTTTGATACAAATAAGGTCTTCCTTACAGGTTTTTTTTTTTTTTACTCCTTGCACTTTGATGCCTCAGTTGTAGCATCTAAAGAAGCATCAGGTTTGGGGCTTGATAAGATGTTGCTATTGCAAAATGATATTGGAATTCAGTTCACGCTCCTTGGAATCAATTTGTCTGGAACTCCTGAGACCTAAGGAGGCTTCCTAAGAATCAGTGTTAGTCATCTGTAGAGGCCACACAGTGTGTTAGTTAAGAGCTCATGCTCTGAAGTCATGTTTCTTGCCTCTGTCAAATCCTGACTCTCGTATTTATTAGCTGAATGACCTTTAGCAAGTTACTTTACCTCTCTGTGTCTTTGTAGTCCCATATCTGAAAAATAAGGTTAATAGTACTTACTTCATAGGTTTAATGAGAGCATTAAATGCTTAGATCAGTCCCCAGCATGTGTTAAGCACTAAATAAGTGCTTGTTGTTATTATTATTACTAATTTAAAATGCCCTTAAAAATCATGTAAGAAAGCCATCATCTGCTCTAGTCTGCATTTTGCATGGCCTAAATACATACTCCCCTATGCCTTTGTCTGCTTTTATTTCCTTGCCCCAGGGAAGGCAGGATTCTTAACACTTGTTGCTGATTATTACAAAATATTACATAATTGAAACTAAAAAATTCTTTTTAGTAGTGGATCTTCCAGTTTTACTCAAGGGAGAACAGACCTGAACAATGAACAATGTACACAGGTGAGTTCTTACAATATAGTCAGTACATTTATGAGTAACTGAGGAATTGCTGCTTTTACTGTCAGTTCACCAGAAAGAATGCTTCTTTTTAAAAAATATATGTTTTCCTGAACTCATAGCTTTTGTGGTTTTTACATTCTTTTGGCACTTAGAACCTATTGACTTGGGTTGCATTTATTTCTGTATCTTTCCAATCTCCCTAATTAAATTCCTAGAGAGCAAGAAAGCTGTGCCATGTTGAAAGAATAGCAGGTTGGCTAGGGCATAGGGGCACATAATTGGATGTTGGCAATAAAACTAGTTTGGAGATAGGAAACAGAGGGCCTTGAATGTCAAGCAAGATATTTTGATTTAATTCTTTTTTTATCATACTTTTTATTGTACAATAGAATATATGCATATATACACATAGAAGTGATAATTTTCAAAGTGCAATTTAATGAGTAGTTTGCAAATTCCTAAGAGTGTTATGGGTTACAGTTCCACAGTTTCAGTTATTTCCTTATTATGAAATATAGCATATAAACAAGAGGATAATATCTCTCAAAGTATGATTTAACAAGTAGTTATATAGGAAATTTCCAAAAATGTTATGAGTTACAGCACCATAGTTTCAATTATTGCCTTATTGTGAAATATATATACAAAAAGTGATAATTTTCAAATTAAAATTTAAGAAGTAGCTGTAGAACAAATTTCAAAGGATGCTATGGGTTAATGTTCCGCCATTTCAATTCTTTCCTTCTAGCTCTTCTAATACCCGAGGAACTAAGAAAAAGAAAATTATATAGAGATTCACTATTCATAATCCTTTGTTAAATTCCATCTTGTTTGTTGCTACCCCTTCCTCTGGTTTAATCACTTTCCCAGACTTCGGGGATGCCTAGGCAGTGACCACCCTAACCTGTTCATGTTGAAAAGGGATGTTGATTTTATGCAAAAAGGGGACACATCTGGTTGATTTTCTTGAAGAGACTCTTGCTTTAGGGTTTTGCAACTTACCTGGCATAGGAGTTCTCTGAAGGATTTTAGTTTCTGAAGAATAAATTTAGTGAGTGAAACTTTTATAGAGTCTCATATAGGGGTCCGGGTATTCTTTAGGGTTTTCTGGATTACTGTTGACTTGTGCTTATCATACTGTAGTCACTTGGCAATTCTAGGTAAGCCTTGCATAGTTGTAACTTCCAGGACATACTCTTGACTTTATTTGAATTCTCTCAGCCACTGAAACCTTATTTTTTTGACTTTCTTTTCCCCTTTTTGGTCAAAGATGCCAGGGTCATCCGCAGAATTAGGCTTATTTGCAGAGTTAGGCTTAGAGAGAGAAAGTTCACATCTGAGCAACAAAAGAGGTTCTCTGGAGGTGACCCTTAGGCATAATTATAGGTGGGCTTAGCCTCCCCTTTACAACCATAAGTTTCACCTGAGCAAGCGTCGCAATCGAGGGCTTGACTTATAAAGTAAGGGAGTTCCTAAATTCTCATAGCGTATATTCTGTACATGATAATCCATCCATATCTCACATTACATCACTTAGTTGTAAAATCCTCATCATTCTCCATTTTAAACAATTCTCATGACCCAAAACACCTTGTAGCTCTTTTCAGCCCTTAATTATTTGTCCTTAGTATATGTGTGGTATAAGTATGGTATTCCTGTTAATCATGGTTCCTAGGATGCTATAGGTAGATTTTTCCCGTATACCATTCTGTTGTCAACTCTCTGTACGTGCGTCATACTTTAGAAGTATAGCATACAAGCACCTATCTATCTGTATTTGTAGTGCTGATCTGTGGGATGCATGCCTTTAGACAACCCCTTTCAATCCTATTCGTTCTAGATACAGCTCTGATGCTTATTATCCCATTAGCAAACAGTCATCACCCTTATTCTTTCCCATACCTTTGAATTCACCATCATTAACATACCTGAACATATTAGATTATCTTTCCACATCACTAGCTTCTGTCCATTACTAGATCCCTGTGCTAGTTTGGATATATTATGTCCCCTAAAGCACCATGTTCTTCAATGCAGTCTTGTGGAGGCAGGCATATTGGTGTTGATTAGGTTGGAATCTTTGGATTAGGTTGTTTCCATGGAGATGTGACCCACCCATCTGTGGGGTAATACCTTTGGATTATTTCCATGGAGGTATGACCCCAACCATTCAGCATGGTTCTTAATTAAATCACTGGAGCCCTATAAGAGCTTAGACAGAAGGAGCTCGCTGCTGCAGCTGAGAGACACGTTTTGAAAATGGTCATTGAAAGCTGACGCTGACATTTTGGAGAATGCCATTTTGAAACACAACCTAGGAGTAAGCAAACACCAGCCACGTGCCTTCCCAGCTAACAGAGGTTTTCCAGATGCCATCGGTGTTCTTCAGTAAAGGTACCCTACTGTTGGTGCCTTTGTTTGGATATTTTCATGGCCATAAGACTGTAACTTTGAAACCAAATAAACCCCCTTTATGAAAGGCAATCCATCTCTGGTGTTTTGTGTAACAACAGCATTAGCAAACTGGAACAGTCCCTAATATTTTACATTATAAGACATTGATATTACATTGTTCAGGGAGTTCATAGAAGTGGTAACATACAATATCTCTCCTTCTGTGTCTGACTTATTTCACTCAGAATTATATCTTCAAGGTTCATCCATGTTGCCATATGTTTCAGGACCTTATTCCTTCTTACTGCTGCATAGTATTCCATCATATTAAATACCACATTTTGTTTATCCACTCATCTGTTGAAGGACACTTGGATTGTTCCATCTCTTGGCAATTGAGAACAGTGCTGCTATGAACATCAGTGTCTATATGTCTGTTCGTGTCACCACTTTAAAATCTTTTGGGTATATACCAAGAAGTGGAAAATTGCCAGATTGTAGGGTAATTCAGTATCTAGTTTTCTGAGAAACTGCCAAACTGTCTTCCTCAGCATCTGTACCATTATACATTTCTACCAGCAATGAAGAAAAGTTCCAATTTCTCCGCATCCACTCCAGCATTTATTGTTTCCTGTTTGTTTAATGGCAGCCATTCTTATTGGTGTGAGATAGTATCTCATTGTGGTTTTGATTTGCATTTCCCTAATAGCTAGTGAATATGAACATTTTTTCATGTGTTTTTTAGCCATTTGTATTGCCTCTTCATAAAAATAACCTTTTCATTTCTTTTGCTCATTTTATAATTGGACTGCTTGTACTATTGTTGAGTTGTAGGATTTCTTTATATATGCAGGATATCAGTCTCTTATCAGATATATGATTTCCAAATATTTTCTCTCATTGAGTTGGCTGCCTCTTTACCATTTTGACAAGGTTTTTTGAGGTACAGAAGCTTTTGATATTGAGGAGTTCCCATGTAACTATTTTTTCTTTCGTTTCTTCTGCTTTGGGTATAGAATGTAAGAAGCTACCTCATATTGCTAGGTCTTGAAGATATTTCCCTATATTGTCTTCTAAGAGTTTTATTGTGCTCTCTCTTATTTTGAGGTCTTTGATCCAGTTTGGGTTAATTTTTGTACGGGTCCGAGAAAGCGGTCCTCTTTCATTCTTTTGGTTATGGCTATCTAATTCTCCCAGCCTCATTTCTTGAAGAGACTGTTCTGTCCCAGTTCTGGATTTGGGGGCCTTATCAAAAATCAGGCGACCGTATATCCGGGCGTCTGTTTCCGAACCCTCAATTTCATTCCATTGATCAGTGTGTCTATCATTGTGCCAATATCATGCTGTTTTGACCACTCTGACTTTATAGTAGCCTCCAAAGTCTGGAAGTGAAAATCTTCCCACTTTGTTCTTCTTTTTCAGATGTTTTTGGCAATTCAAGGTCCCTTTCCCTTCCAAATAAATTTGATAACTGACTTTTGCAAGTCTACAAAGTAGGTTGTTGGAATTTTGATTGGAATTGCATTGACTCTGTAGATCAGTTTGGATAGAATTGACATTTTATAGTCTTCCTATCCATGAGCAAGGAATATTTTTCCATCTATTTAGATCCTTTTTTATTTCTTTTAGTAAAATTTTGTAATTTTCTGTGTAGAGGTCTTTTATGTCCTTAGTTATGTTTATTCCCAGGTACTTGATTTATTTAGTTGCTATCGTGAATGGAATTTTTTTTTTTATTGCCTCTTCAGTTAGGTCATTACTAGTGTAAAGGAAGATTACTGACTTAGGTGCATTAATCTTATATGCTGCCACTGCTGAATTTTTGTATTTGCTCAAGTAGCTTTGTCATTGACTTGTCAGAATTTTCCAAATATAAGATCATATCATCTGCAAATAATGACAGATTAACTTCTTCCTTTCCAGTTTGGATACCTTTTATTTCTTTGTCTTTGCGAATTGCTCTGGCTAGAACCTCTAGCACAGTGTTGAATAACAGAGATGATAGTGGGCATCCTTGTCTCGTCCCTGATCTTAGGGGGATGCTTTCAGCCTCTCACCGTTGAGTATTATGTTAGTTGTAGGTTTTACACATATGCCCTTTAACATATTGGGGAAGGTTCTCTCAATTTCTACCTTTTGAAATGTTTTTATCAAAAAGCGATGTTGAATTTTGTCAAATGCTTTTTCAGTGTCTATCAAAATGATCATTTGATTTTTCCCTTTCTCTTTGTTAATGTGTTGAATTACATTAATTGATTTTCTTATGTTGAACCACCCTTGCATGCCAGGAATGAACCCCACTTGGTCGTGGTGTATAATTCTTTTAATGTGCCGTTGGATTTGATTGGCAAGTATTTTGTTTAGGATGTTTGCATCTATATTCATTACAGACATTGACCTATAGTTTTCCTTTTTTGTAATGTCTTTTTCCGGTTTTGGTATCAGAATGATATTAGCTTCATAGAATGAGTTAGGTAAAGTTCTGTTTTCTTAAATTTTTTGAAAGAGTTTGAGCAGTAATGGTGTCAATTCTTTCTGGAAAGCTTGGTAAAATTCCCCTATGAAGCAATCTGGTCCTGGGCTTTTACTTGTAGGTAGATTTTTGATGACTGATTGGATCTCTTGTGATTGGTTTGTTGAGGTCTTCTGTTTCTTCTTGGGTCAGTCTAGGTTGTTCATGTGTTTCCAGGAAATTTTCCATTTCCTATAAATTGTCTAGCTTGTTGGCATCCTCTTAGGATTTTTTTAAAAATTCCTTCGGGATCCATAGTAATTATCCTCTTCTCATTTCTGATTCTGTTTATTTCGGTCTTCTCTCTTTTTGAGTTTGTCAGTCTAGCTAAGGGTCTCTTAATCTCATTGATCTTCTCAAAGAACCAACTTTTGGTTTTATTTATATTCTCTCTATTGTTTTTTTGTTTTCCAGCTCATTTATTTTTGCTTTAATTTTTGTTACTTCTTTTTTTCTACTTCCTTTAGGATTAGTTTGCTGATCATTCTCTAGCCTCTTCAGTTGTTCAGTTAGGTCTTTGGTTTTTGCTCTCTCTTGCTTTTTGATATATGCATTTAGAGCAATAAATTTCCCTCTCAGCACCGCCTTTTCAGCGTCTCACAGGTTTTGATATGTTGTGTTCTCGTTTTCATTCATCTCTAGATATTTACCAATTTCTCTTGCAATTTCTTCTTTGACCCACCGTTGTTGAGGAGTATTTTATTTAACCTCCATATATTTGTGAAAGATCTGGTTCTTGTGTGGTTATTGATTTCTAGGTTGCATTCCATTATGGTCAGAGAATGTGCTTTGAATAATTTCAATTTTTAAAAATTTATTAAGACTTGTTTTGTGCCCCAGCATATGATCTATCCTGGAGAACATTCCATGGGCACTAGAGAAGAATATGTATCCTGGTACTTTGAGATGTAATGATCTATATATGTCTGTTAAGTCTAATTCATTTATCATATTGTTTAGCTTCTCAGTTTCCTTATTGGTCCTCTGTATAGTTGCTTTATCTTTAGAAGAGAGTGGTGTATTGAAGTCTCCCACTATTATTGTAGATGTGTCTATTGCTCCCTTTAGTTTAGCCAATGTTTGTCTCATGTATTTTGGAGGTCCTTGATTGGGTGCATAAACATTTATAGTTGTTATTTCTTCTTGGTAAATTGTCCCTTTTGTTAATATATAGTGTCCTTCTGTGTCTCTTATGGTATCTTTGCATTTAAAGTCTATTTTGCCCAATATTAATATAGCTACCCCAGCTTTCTTTTGGTTGCATTTTGCACAGAATATTTTTTTCCATCCTTTAGCTTTCAGTCTCTTTGTGTCACAGGGTCTAAGATGAGTCTCTTATAAATAGCATATTGATTGGTCATACTTTTTAACCCATTCTACCAGTCTGTATCTTTTAATTGGAGAGTTTATTACATTCACATTCAATTTTATTACTGTGAAGGGAGTTCTTGAACCAGCCATCTTATCTTTGGTTTTTAGTTATTAGAGCTATTTTTTTTCCCTCTCTTTCTTTAAATTACCCTTATTAATACTCTTCAGTTCTGTGCCCTTCTCCTTTCTTTTTTTCTCAGCTGGAAGAGCCCATTTTAGTACTTCTTGCAGGGCAGGTCTCTTGTTAACAGATTCTCTGAGCATTTGTTTGTCTCGGAAAATTTTAAACTCTCCTTCAATTTTGAAGGAGAGCTTTGCTGGATAAAGAATTCCTGGCTGGCAATTTTTCTCCTTCAGAATCTTAAACATGTCATATTGGTGTCTTCTCACCTCCATGGTGCCCACTGAGTAGTCAGTACTTAGTCTTATGTTGTTTCCCTTGTATGTGGTGAATCACTTCTCTCTTGCTGCTTCCGGAAATTTCTCCTTCTCTTCAGCATTGGCAATCTAACCAGTATATGTCTCAGAGTAGGTTTATTTGGACTTATTCTATTTGGAGTTCACTGGGCATCTTTGATTTGTCTATTTATGTTGTTTAGCAGGGTTGGGAAGCTTTCCCCAACTATGTCTTAAAATTCTTTTCCTAGCCCTTTACCCTTCTCTTCTCCTTCTGGGACACCAATGATTCTTATGTTTGTTCGCTTCATGTTGGCCATCATTTCCCTGAGATCCATTTCACATTTTTCAGTTTTTTTCACCATTTGTTCTTTTGTGCATTCACATTCTATTACCCTGTCCTGTAGTTCACCTATTCTTTCTGCCTCTTCAAATCTGCTGTTATGTGTCTCTAGTATACTTTTAATTTGATCTTTTATTTCCGTAAGGTCTGCTGTTTTTTAAATTTACTCTTTCAAATTATTCTTTACGCTCTTCTAGAGTCTTCTTGATTTCCTTTTTGTTTTTAGCCATTTTGTTAAAGTTATTTTGGAGATTTGTTTGCATTTAATTAATTGCTCCAAATTTTGTCTTTTCCCACATTTTAATTTGTTCATTTGGCTTGTCCATATCTTCTAGATTCTTTAGGTGCTTTGTGATTTTCTGTTGATCTCGGGGCATTTGCTTGTCTTGATAAGATTATTTTGGGAAATGCAGGATTATTTGAGCTTTTGTGTATAACTGGGAGAGCTATAGCTTGCTGGAGTGCTGTTTCCCAATCCTACCACCTCTCAAGCTCATCTTCCTCCAACTTCTCTGGGGCCATGGGCAGAGTCCATACCGGCTGGGGAACCAATCACTATACTGGTTCTCCATGTGCTCTGTGGGCTGCCCGCCCTCGGGCTGTGATGTGGGTCTTGAGCAGTTATGCAGGGAATTTGCTCAAGGGCACCCTACAGCTCAAATGTGCTCCACTCCCTGCCTGCTGTGTGCCGGCAAGTCTTTGGGATGTGGGAGGGGCTCCTAACTGTTGGGTTGTTGATTTTCCCAGCCTCTCACCAGTGTACACCCCTGGACTTCAGTCAGGGGAGAGCAAATGCTGCTCCTCCTGGGTTCCCTTACAGGAGGGCATCTGGCTTTGGAGGATTACCTCCTGAGCTTATTGGCAAGGTAGGTGTGCAGGAGTGTAGAGCTGCTGCTCACTCCCTAGCCCAGTAGCCATCTGGCTGCTGCTGGTCCAGGGGACGGTCCTGACCGGAACAAACTTACCCCGTCCCTTGAGGCTCTGTCTCTCTTGTATTTTTTTGATGTCCCTTCCACATACTGTGGGGGACCCTCTATGGCCAGTCACACTCTGAAATTATGTCCTGGGTGTCCTCCAGCCCCTCTCTAGTTACTTTCACAGAGGAGAGGCCTGTTTGCCTCAACTACTACGCCATCTTCTCAGAAGTCCACCTGATTTAATTCTATAGACAGAGCTAGTCAGTAAGGGTTTCTTAGCATGGAAGTGGCAAAACCAAAGATTTGCTCTAGAAGAATTAATCTGGCTGCATTCTATAAATATCCATTTGTAGTTCTTAGGATATTGGAATAGCTAGAAGGAAATACTCGGAGCTATTGAACTGCAATCCAGTAGCCTTGATTCTTGAAGACGATTGTATAACTAAGTAGCTTACATGATGTGACCATGTGATTGTGAAAGCCTTGTGGCTCATACTCCCTTTATCCAGTGTATGGAAAGATGAGTAGAAAAATGGGGACAAAAATTAAATTAATAAAAGGGGTCATGGGAGTGGGATGTTTGCCGTGTTCTTTTTCACTTGTATTTTTTTGGTGTAATGAAAATGTTTAAAAATTATGGTGATGAATGCACAACCATATGATGGTACTGTGAACAATTGATTATACACTGTGGATGATTGTATGGTATGTGAATATATCTCAATAAAACTGAATTTTAAAAAATTAATTTGGCTGCATATGTCTGATGAATTGGAAAAGCAACAAGATTGGAAATAGACTGGTCAGGAGCCTAAGGAAAACCTCAGGTGAGAGGTAATAAGAGCATTGCCAGTGAAGTTGGAAAAGGAAAAACTACTAAATAGGGTGAATGAAGTTTAGGAAGGGATGACCACCCCAGAGTTGAAACATTCTTTCTTTTTATTATTCCAGGTGACCTCCTTGCTGCAGTTGGTTCACTCTTGCAGCGAGCAGTCTCCTCAGGCCTGTGCGCTTTATTATGATGAATTTGCCAACCTGATCCAAGGAGGAAAACTGGCTCCAAAAGCCCAGGTAAGGCCAAGTACCTTTTCTCGTAAGTCAGTGAAGCACAAGAGCTGCTTCAGTACACACTCGTCAAGTCTTGCCTTCTGTTGCATTGTAGAAATAGAGGAATCATTCTGTGAAGTCTCCCAAATTGTAGTTTAGAAGGCTCTTCTGCCCCATCCTGTCTTAGGGCTCTCTTATGAGGCCTCCTTCACATAATAACAGTAATAATAGTGATGTTGATGATGATGATGATGGTGGTGGTGGTGATGATGATGTTGATAGCCACCATTTGAGAGCCTAGTCTTTGCCACGCACTGTGCTAAGCACTTTTCATGCATTATCACATTTCCACTTCATAATAATGAACTATGTATCACTGCTGCTTTCCTTTTGAGAAACGAGGAAACTGAGGCTTAGAAAGATTAAAAGTAATTTGTCTAGGGCCTGTCAACAAGTATACCCTAGGCTACACTGCCTGTTTTGTGTGTTTGCTTCCTGAAGGAATGGGTTGGGCAGACTGTGTTTAACAATTTCCAAGATGCCTTTGTGGTGGACCTTGATGTTATTCCAGAAGGGTAAGTACTTTTTACCCACTGGCTTGATTTTATGTACTTGTGAAGACATTATGCCAATTATGTCAGTAGCTGGTACAAACTTCAGAATGTCTTGGTTTCAGCCACATCCAGCCCAGCTCCATAGCTTCTTTCTTCCCAATCCCAATGCCTCTGCACCTCCATTTCCAGATTGCTAAAAGGTTCCCCACTTGTTCTTTCAAATCCCATTTTTAAATTTCTTCCCACAGTGAATGAGATTGCTTTGTTCAGATGGTTTCCCCTATAGCCTTGCTTGCCCCTGAGCTGGAGCATCAGATTCTGGGTTCTCTCCACAGTGACTATCCGTTTCCTGTGAAAGCTCTCTATGGACTGGAAGAATACAATAGTCGTGATGGGATCGCCATCAACCTCCTGCCACTGTTGTTCTCTCAGGACTTTGCAGAAGATGGGGGCAGAATGACTTCACAGGAATCAGACCAAAAGTCAGTGCAGTTTTTCTTTTCTAAAACCTTTATTATTGTTTGGAGTATTCATAGGGAATTCCACAGTACTTTCAATCTGTGGGGACCATGAGTAAAGAAAGGGTTAGAGAGTATGAGGCAGAGTACTTACGATTTTTTTGGATCCTGAGGTTGCGATTTTTATTGCCTCATGACAGCCCACATGTTCTGTGAGGCTCTTTTCCTTCCTATTCCTTACCCATTGCTTTCTGTTGAACCTTCTACCTCCCCTGAACATCCTTGGCTACCTCTGTCACTCACTCCCTCCTTCCATCTTACTTCCACTTCTCCTAACATATGGACATTAACTCCACTTACTAGAAGGCGTAATAGAACTGCCTCCAATTTGTTTCATTACTTATTTGTCTATCATCCATTAAATCCCCTGCCATTTGTATTTATTTTGGGAAGAGCTCCTTAACTATAAGGTTAGGCTTCTTATAAACATGATTTGCTTTATATGCTTTTATGTTTATAAAGTATAAAGAAATGAATTTTTCCTTCCCAGATTGGTGTCTCCATTGTGCTTGGCTTCCTGTTTCCGGCTACTGAGACTCTGTGTGGAGAAGCAGCATAATGGAAGCCTGGAGGAGATTGATGGTTTATTAGGTATGGGATCCTTCCTTCTTTGTAACCTTTCTTTGCTAACTTAGGGAAGGGGCAGACCAGTACATTTACACATGGGAAAGAATATTCTAACTTCAGAGAGAGTAGTATAGTGGTAATGAGGGAATTCCAAAGACAAAGCAACATATAGAATGCCATCATGTTAACAAACCCATTGTTATCATAGTACCATGTTGCTTTCTAGTCCTTGCCACTAAAACTGTTGCAAAAACTTAATTATATTTGTTGACTGCTGCATAGTATGGAAATATTTTTGAGACTAATCAAAGCTTGACCCTCAAATATTAGTTAAAGGAGAAAGTAAGTGGCAAGGAACGCTCACTCCAGGGGCAGTATCCAGGTTCCCTTGGCTTGAACTATAGGAAATTGGAAATGTTTGTTATTCTCTTTCAGATTGTCCTATATTTCTCACTGACCTGGAGCCTGGAGAGAGAATGCAGTCTATGTCTGTTAAAGAGCAGTCGTTCGTGTGTTCACTCATATTTCTTACTCTCAACTGGTTCCGAGAGGTCAGCAGAGTTAATGAGACATTTCACCTGGTGTGTTTGGTTCCTCTCTGAAAAAAAGCTATTACCTTGATTCCCATAAGACTCCCTAAAATGTCTCCACAAAGCACTGACCCCTGTTTGTTTCTCCAGCTGCTACATTCTGCCTTTCCCCATCATATGTACCTTTTGAAGTGGCCAAATCCAAATACTATTCACTTTATACTGACCCTGCTTTACTACCTCCAAGCCTTTGCTCATCGTTTTCTCACTGCCACCTGGAATAACCTCCTCACCTTCACTGTGGAAATACTGCTTATCCTAACACATACTTAATGTTTCAATTCAGTAAAATCAAGTGAATGGAAGTCTCCCCTTTCCTTCAAAACATATCTGTGCTTAATGATAATAATGACAATAATGGTAACATCTTACCTTTATATCTCACTTCTTTTCAAAATACTCCCATGGCAGAGATTGGGCAATTGATGATTGAGGAGTACAGAATGTTTAATAAGGTTCATTGTAAAGGTTCAGAAATGAATAGCACAATATTGTAAGTATAACTAACAAAGCTGAGTGGGAGTACGGTTGAAAGAGGAAAGCTAGAGTCAGGTATGTCACCAGAAGGAAAGCTAGAGGATAAAAACTGGAATCGTATAACTTAGCGAAACCCAGAGTGGACAATGATGATGGTTAATTGTATAAATATAAGAGCATTCTTACATGAACAAACGTATGCCACCATCACAAGGCATTAATGATTGGATGTTATATGGAAAAAAATACAATTAATGTAAACTAAAGTCTATAGTAACAGTAACATTGTAATGCTCTTTCATTAATGGTAACAAAGGCACTATTCCAAAGCTAAATATAAAAAATAGGGGGATGTAAGGGGCATGGGTTTTTTCCTTTGGAAGAAATGAGAATGTTCTCATATTGACTATAGTAGTGAATGTATAACTGAATTTACTAAAATCAATAAGCCATTGATTGTACACTTGAGATGGATTATATGGTGTGTGAATAAAACTTTTTTATTTTTATTTTTTAAGAGAGAAGCAAGGCAAGAATATAAATTATGTCCTACCTGGTAATTAACATAATCCTAGTAATTGTATACAGGTGAGACAGGACCAAACTTCTGCTATGGTTGGTGGCTGATGACCCCAATATAAGTCATTGGTCAAATATTTATATTTCTGAAAATAGCTTCATTTAGAAAATGCTTATAAGAAAATTAGGACCTAGATTGTAAACTCATACAACAGTTGCATCTGTTCCTGCGCTTTAGCTGTTATTTCTAAATTCCAAGATGCTGTGCTGTGCTCTTTGTGTAGAACCTAGTAGTTCCCTGGAACTTTGGGTAACTGTGTAACACCTAAGACTCGGAGTTAGAGTCCTGCAGCTCTAAAAGTCAACCTTACTCCATACAGCAGCTGTTAACGCAGCTGAAAATGAGATCAGACTTCAATTAGAAATATGAATTAAGCTGATCTGGTTAGGACTAAGGTAAATTGGAATACAGGGTAAAGGATGATGTTATGTATTTTAAAACTTCAACTTCTGTGTGAAATGAAAGGAAGAGATGTTTATTTTGTCCAAACTTTAAGTTTTCTATAGCACACTACCTAATTTAACCTGTCTGGTCAGTTTGTTTGAACAACCTAATTATATGGAACCTAGGATAGGGAATGAGATCCTGTTATTCTGTACAGGTTAATGTTATACCTTGATACATTCCAGAGTATCTTGGGCAGAAAATATAAAGTATTTGCAATGTCCCTTGAGGGACTGGAGAAGAAATGTGGAATTATTAAACTTTTCTCCCTGGGGAATTCCTCATATTCCCTCAAGCATTAAGGACTCCCAATTTAATAAGCCAAGCCCTTGATCTTGAGGCTTGCCCTTATGAAACTTATTTCTGTAATGGCAAAGCTAAGCCTAATTATAATTATGCCTAAGAGTCACCCACAGACAGCCTCTTTTGTTGCTCCGATGTGGCTTCTCTCTTTCTCTAAGCCAAACTCTGCAAATAAACTCAGTACTCTCCCGCTTACGTGGGACATGACTTCCAGGGGTGTACGTCTCCCTGGTAACGTGGGGCATGACTCCCAGGGATGAACCTGGCCTTGGCATCGTGGGATTGAGAATGCCTTCTTGACCAGAAGGGGGAAAGAAATGAAACAAAACAAGGTTTCAGTGGCTAAGAGATTTAAAATAGAGTCAAGAGGCCATTCTAGAGCTTATTCTTATGTATAACATAGATATTCTTTCGGTTTTTAGTGTATTAGAATAGCCATAAGAAAATTCTTGAATCTGTTGAACTGTAATCCAGTAGTCATGATCTTTGATAATGATTATATAAAGATATAGTTTTTATCTTGTGACAGTGTGATTGTGAAAACCTTGTGACTGACCCCCTTTATCCAGTGTATGATTAGATGAGTAATAAAATAAAGACATGCATGGGGAAAAGAAAATTCTCTCATGTATATTAGAGAATGTTTGTTTTCTTGAATTATCTCATTCAATCCTCACAATTATATTATCATATAGGCAGAATGGATATTATTATCCTTACTTTACACATACAGAATTTTAGGAACAGAGTTCAGAGTCACTAAAATTTATCAAGCACTTACACTGTGCCAAGTGCGGTGCTAATTTCTTTATTTACACTATTTAATCCATGCAACAACTACATTCCCATTTTGTAGGTGAAGAAATAAAGGCCCAGAGAGGTTAAAGACTTGGCCAAGGTCACACAACTAATAAGTAGCAGAATAGGACTCATTTGACCAATGTGTGTGCTCTCTAGCCACTGTGCTATTCTGCCTATATAACTGGTAATAAGATAACTAGGATTAAAAGTCCGCTCTCCTATATTGAGGTCCAGGGCTTTTAGCTCTACACCACCCTGCTGAGAACACTTCTACAGTATGGACTAAACTCAGGGATCTTGCCACTGAATGGCATCTTCTAAAAGAAGATGAATGGATGAATAATGTAAACAAAGTTAAAATCTGAACAGTTCAAGATAGGAGAATGTAATTGTACTTTTGCAGATTGTGAATGCCTTCTGCCAGCAAACATCGCCTGAGATGAAGGGGAAGGTGCTCACCCGGTTAAAGCACATCATGGAACTACAGAAGATCCTGGAAGAGTACTTGGCAGGTAAGGGAAGTATCCTGTACTAGTGGTCCTGCTAGTACAGCGGTGAGGAGATAAAGAACTTTGCTTTTAAACTGGTCTCATTGATGTCTGTCTCCTCATCTGAGTCAAGAAAAATATACTGAACAAAGAAAATATACTGAACAAAATTAAAAAAGAAAAAAGAGTGTTCATTTTCCTCCTATTATTACCTCCAAGAGATCCTGCTGCTTAAGAAAAATAAAAATATACAGTGTTGGTTGGGCTGTTTTGAAGTTAATTTACTTCTTTGGAGGTCACATTCTCAGTGACCTTTGCGTTCTTCAACATAGTTATGAACCACAAGTAAAGATGAAAATTCTCTTAGTACCTTCTGACCATTAAATAAACTGGTTGCTTTAAGATACTGGTGCTTGATTCAAATAATTCTGTATGAAACAAGCTGCTATGTGTTGAAATATTGTTAGTATCTTTAGATTTTAAATGTAAGTTACTTTATTTTTGGTCCTTATCTCCCTGAATATTTTATATCATTATTTAAATGGTTTATGTTGATTGATCATAATCAGTTAATATGATATCCCTGTAAGTTATCGCTGGCCATTTTGCTATGTCAAAATAACTAGTGTCAAATGACTTAAATGTCTCTTACAGGATTAAGCCAGGCTTAATGTTTTTGGAAACTATGTTTTAGCCAGTTGGGTGAATGCATTCCTAGTCTGGTGGTAGGATACAGTTGGTATATGTTGAACTTCTGTCTGCTCTCTGTTTCAGTCATCCCAAACTATGTTCCTCCCCTTGCAAATTTTGACTTGGAAACTTTAGATGTAACACCTCCTACCAGCACTGCTGCTTCAGCAAAAATCAGCCAAACAGGAAAGAAAGGTGGTGAGTACATTCTTTCTTTGTTTCCATATGAGCCACAGTGAATTAACTTAAAAGGCCACATGTATTAAGGTATCAGTAATTGGAGAAATTATATAATCAAACCCTTTCTTTGGCATGGTTATAAATGAACTATAGTTTAGAATAATACAATTATTGCTTTGACCTCAAGGCAGTTTTTGGCAGGTTGTTTTGTTAGGGCAGGGATATTTGGCATACATGATTATTGTTTACTTTAGTCACTTTTCTTTTTTAAATATAAGCAGGAAGGAAACGAAAAGCCGATGACAGCAAATTATCCTCCCCTGACACACTTTCAAAGGAAGGTAGTTCAGAAGGCGACCCTACACCATCGGATAGAAGCCAGATGGAAAAGGTATTGGGATGATGGATATCCATGAAGGTGTGTGACAACCCAGTGAGATGAATAGAGGGCAGCATTATTTCTTCATTTTACAGAGGAAAAAATAGAGAATGGAGAGGCCAATGAATTCTCCTAGATGTTGGAGTGAGCCTGTCAGTAGCAAAGTTGGGATTAAGCTCCAAATCTCTTGTTTCCATCCTTATCACTACCATACATTGTTAATTGTTTTCTCTAATTATTTTCTTGTCTGTTTTACTACCTTTTTGCACCCTGCATTACATTTAATTCTCTCTTATAGCAGTTATCAATTTCTGTCTTAGGGCATGGTTTTAAATACTCTTGTTTTAGCTTTTTTCCCCTCCAATCCCAGATTATCAGCTTCGTGATGAATCTAGATATGTGAAATGCCCATTACAGTTTCTAGTGTTTGATAACAGTGGTTCACTTTGCTTTTTTGGACACTTGGGTTCCTTCTACCTTTTGGCTATTGTGCATAATGCTGTGATGAATATCAGTATACAAATACCTGTCTGAGTCCCTGCTTTCAATTCTTTGGAGTATATGCCTAGGAGTAGAATTGCTAGGTCACATGGTAATTCTTTGTTTAAGTTTTTGCAGAACTACCAAACTGTTTTCCACAACAGCTACACCGTTTTACATTCCCACCAACAATGTATAAGGGTTCCTGTTTTTCTACATCCTTGCCAAAATTATTATTTTCACTTTTTAATGTAATAGCCATTCTAGTGGGTATGAAGTGGTGTCTCGTAGTTTTTCCTTGCAATACTCTAATGGCTAATGATGTTGAAGATGTTTTCATATACTTATTAGCCATTTGAATATTTTCTTTGGAGAAATGTCTTTTTATATCCTTGGTCCAGTTTTTAATTCAGTTGTTTGTCTTTTTGTTGTTGAGTTGTAGAATTTCTTTATATGTTATGGATATTAAGCCCTTATCAGATATATGATTTCCAAATACTTTCTCCAATCCCATAGGTTTTCTTTGCACTTTCTTTTTTATTGTATTTATAATAATTCTTTATTGAAAAAGTTACTTTTCACACCTGTGTGGAAGGAAACTTGTGTTCTTCAATGAGAAACAACTTTGTAAGGCAAGATCACACTAAGAATTATTAGAGTAATGTAAAATGCTGAAGCTATTGCAGTCCTCCCAAGATTGTGTTTATAATTTTTTGGCAAAAACTAACATCTGCAATGACTACCTGTCTTGTTTCAACCTATTTTCTGGTAGGCAGCTTTTAAAGATTTTCTCTAAATGAAAATTATTTCCTTATATTAGAATAATTAATTTTTTTTTTAATTTGAGAAGTTGTGGGTCTGCAAAACAATCATGCATAAAATACAGGATTCCCATACATTTCCCCACCACCAGCACCTTGCACTGATATGGAACATTTGTTACAACTGATAACAGCACGTTTTTATACTTGAACTATTTTTTTTAATGGTAATTACCTTTGTTACAATTGATGTTAGATTATTAAAATATTATTAATTATTGTCCATAGTTTACGTTAGGTATATTTTTCGCATATGCCACTTTTTATTAACACCTTGTGTTAGTGTCATCCATTTGTTATAATTCAAGGAAGAACATTCTTATACTATTAACTATACTCCATTGTCTATAATAGGGTTCATTGTGTTATACCATCCTATGTTTTATCTTTTAATTTTTATTCTAGTAACATATATGACCTAAAGCTTCCCCTTTTAACCACGTTCACCTATATAATTCATTGCTGTTAATTACAATATTTTGGTACCATCACCACCATCCATTTCCAAATCTATACAATCAACCTAGACAGAAATTCAGTACAAATTAAGCATCAACTTCCCATTCTCTAAATACAGTCTACCCCCCTGGAAACCTATAATCTAGATTCCGAATCTGTTAATTTGCTTATTATATTTAGTTCATATCAGTGAGATGATACAGTATTTGTCTTTTTTTTTTTTTTAATTTCTACTTTGTCAGGATCCTTTATTTTGAGTACCAATAGACCCCATTTCAAGTTGCAGTGTTTGCTTCATCTTGGGAAGCCCTTACTTATTTTTTTTCATTAAGCTTTATTCACATACCATACAGTCATCCAAAGTATATAATCCATTGATCACATTACCATCATATAGTTGTTCATTCATCATTCTGATAAATTTTTTTTTAACATTTTCCTTGTACCATAAAAAGTGAAGGCAAGAATTAAAAAAAACAAGAGTAAAAACAGAACACCCAAATTGTTCCCCCATTCTTCCTTTAGGTTTTTCTTTTTTTGGCCCTCATTTTTCTACTCATCCATCCATACACTGGACAAAGGGGAATGTGATCCACATGGCTTTCCCAATCACATTGTCATCCCTCATAAGCTACATTGTTATACAATCATCTTCAAGATTCAAGGGTTCTGGGTTGTAGTTTGATAGTTTCAGGTATTTACTGCTAGCTATTCCAATTCATTCGAACCTAAAAAGGGTTGTCTATATTGTGCATAAGACTGCCCACCAGAGTGACCTCTCGGCTCCTTTTGGAATCTCTCAGCCACTAATTTCATTTCATTTCATGTCCTCCTTTTGATCAAGAAGATGTTTTCCATCTATCTGGCTTATTTTATTCAGCATGCTATCCTCAAGATACATCCAAGTTGTCACATGCATCAGTACTTCATTCCCTTTTATGATGAATAATATTCAATTTTATGTATATACCACATTTTGTTTATTCATTCATTGGTTGATGGACACTTGTGTTGCTTCCATCTTTTGGTTGTTGTAAATGATGCCACTGTGAACATCGATGTGCAAATATCTGTTGAAGTCCCTGCTTTCAGTTCTTCTAGATATATTCTAAGTAGTGGGATTGCTGGGTTGTGGGTCATATGGGAATTCTATACTTAGCTTCCTGAGGAACTGTTGGTCTTCCACAGCGGCTGCACCATGTTACATTGCAACCAGCAATGTATGTGTTCCTATCTCTCCACATTCTCTCACCACTTATACTTTTTGTTTTTTTTTTAATAGTAGCCATTCTAGTGGATGTGAAATGATGTCTCATTGTGGTTTTGATTTGCATTTCCCTAATAGCTAGTGATGTTGAGCATCTTTTCATGTGCTATCTGGCCATTTGTATCTCTTCTTTGGAGAAATGTCTATTCAAGCCTTTGCTCAATTTTAATTGGGTTGTTTGTCTTTTTTTTTTTTTTTTTTTTTTTTTTAATTCAGTTTTATTGAAATATATTCACAAACCATACAGTCATCCATGGTATACAATCAACTGTTCACAGTATGATCATATAGTTATGCGTTCATCACCACAATCTATTTCTGAACATTTTCCTTACATCAGAAAGAATCAGAATAAGAATAAAAAATAAAAGTGAAAAGAGAATACCCAAACCATCCCCCCATCCCACCCTATTTGTCATTTAGTTTTTACTCCCATTTTTCTACTGATTTTTTTTCAATTTTTTAACTTTGTTTATCAAAAAATTAAAAACAAACAGGCAAACAACAACCAAAAAAACCCCACAACATTTCAAACAAAGCAATGGATTAAGGAAAACAAATAACCTAAAATAACTACTTTGCTTCCAATATGTTCCTACCATACCCCAAGAAAATTAATAAACCATGTCCAAACAGAGGAGTAAGAAAAACAAATAATCTAAAATAACTACATTGCTTCCAACATGTTCCTACCATACCCCAAGAAAATTAACAGCCCCTAAGAAAACAAAGGAATAAGAGAAAAAAAAAACCTAAAATAACTCTGTTGCTTCCAACATGATCTTACTATATCCAAGAAAGTTTACAAACCATAATCATTCCTGAGCATTCCCATAACATTGAGATTACCCTCCATAGTTTATCTGTTCTTATTAGATTATCATTCCCCCTCCACTAATTGGTATCTCTAGGTCCCCTACATTCTACAGTATAAAACATTGTACATTTTTCACAGAATTCACATTAGTGGTAACATACAATATCTCTCTTTTTGTGCCTGGCTTATTTTGCTCAGCATTATGTCTTTTTTTTTTTTTTTTTTTTTTTAATCTTCATTTTATTGAGATATATTCATATACCACGCAGTCATACAAAACAAATCGTACTTTCGATTGTTCACAGTACCATTACATAGTTGTACATTCATCACCCAAATCAATCCCTGACACCTTCATTAGCACACACACAAGAATAACAAGAATAATAATTAGAGTGAAAAAGAGCAATTGAAGTAAAAAAGAACACTGGGTACCTTTGTCTGTTTGTTTCCTTCCCCTATTTTTCTACTCATCCATCCATAAACTAGACAAAGTGGAGTGTGGTCCTTATGGCTTTCCCAATCCCCTTGTCACCCCTCATAAGCTACATTTTTATACAACTGTCTTCGAGATTCAAGGGTTCTGGGTTGTAGTTTGATAGTTTCAGGTATCCACCACCAGCTACCCCAATTCTTTAGAACCTAAAAAGGGTTGTCTAAAGTGTGCGTAAGAGTGCCCACCAGAGTGACCTCTCGGCTCCTTTTGGATTCTCTCTGCCACTGAAGCTTATTTCATTTCCTTTCACATCCCCCTTTTGGTCAAGAAGATGTTCTCCGTCCCACGATGCCAGGTCTACATTCCTCCCCGGGAGTCATATTCCACGTTGCCAGGGAGATTCACTCCCCTGTGTGTCTGATCCCACGTAGGGGGGAGGGCAGTGATTTCACCTTTCAAGTTGGCTTAGCTAGAGAGACAGGGCCACATCTGAGCAACAAAGAGGCATTCGGGAGGAGGCTCTCAGGCACAACCATAGGGAGGCCTAGCCTCTCCTTTGCAGCAACCATCTTCCCAAGGGTAAAACCTGTGGTAGAGGGCTCAGCCCATCAAACCACCAGTCCCCTATGTCTGTGGTCATGTTAGCAACCATGGAGGTGGGGTAGGCGAATACCCCTGCATTCTCCACAGGCTCCTCAAGGGGGCACTGCATCTTTTTTTTTTTTCCTTGTTTTTTTTTTTTTTTTTCCTTAACTTTCCCTTCTTTTTTAAATCAACTGTATGAAAAAAAAGTTAAAAAGAAAACAAACATACAATAAAAGAACATTTTAAAGAGACCATAACAAGGGAGTAAGAAAAAGACAACTAACCTAAGATAACTGCTTAACTTCCAACATGTTCCTACTTTACCCCAAGAAAGTTACCTAATATAGCAACATTTCTGTGAACTTGCTCCTACTATATCCATCAGAAATTAACAGACCATAGTCATTCCTGGGCATCCCCAGAACGTTAAATAGCTTATCTGTTCTTCTTGGATTATTGTTCCCCCTTGCTTAATTGCTCTCTATCGCTAGTTCCCCTACATTCTACATTATAAACCATTTGTTTTACATTTTTCAAAGTTCACATTAGTGGTAGCATATAATATTTCTCTTTTAGTGCCTGGCTTATTTCACTCAGCATAATGTCTTCAAGGTTCATCCATGTTGTCATATGTTTCACGAGATCGTTCCTTCTTACTGCCGCGTAGTATTCCATCGTGTGTATATACCACATTTTATTTAGCCACTCATCTGTTGAAGGACATTTGGGTTGTTTCCATCTCTTGGCAATTGTGAATAATGCTGCTATGAACATTGGCGTGCAGATATCTGTTCGTGTCACTGCTTTCCGACCTTCCGGGTATATACCAAGAAGTACAATCGCTGGATCGAATGGTAACTCTATCTCTAGTTTTCTAAGGAACTGCCAGACTGACTTCCAGAGTGGCTGAACCATTATACAGTCCCACCAACAATGAATAAGAGTTCCAGTTTCTCCACATCCCCTCCAGCATTTGTAGTTTCCTGTTTGTTTAATGGCAGCCATTCTAATCGGTGTTAGATGGTATCTCATTGTGGTCTTAATTTGCATCTCTCTAATAGCTAGTGAAGCTGAACATTTTTTCATGTGTTTCTTGGCCATTTGTATTTCCTCTTCAGAGAACTGTCTTTTCATATCTTTTGCCCATTTTATAATTGGGCCGACTGTACTATTGTCATTGAGTTGTAGGATTTCTTTATATATGCAAGATATCAGTCTTTTGTCAGATACATGGTTTCCAAAAATTTTTTCCCATTGAGTTGGCTGCCTCTTTACCTTTTTGAGAAATTCCTTTGAGGTGCAGAAACTTCTAAGCTTGAGGAGTTCCCATTTATCTATTTTCTCTTTTGTTGCTTGTGCTTTGGGTGTAAAGTCTAGGAAGTGGCCGCCTAATACAAGGTCTTGAAGATGTTTTCCTACATTATCTTCTAGGAGTTTTATGGTACTTTCTTTTATATTGAGATCTTTGGTCCATTTTGAGTTAATTTTTGTGTAGGGGGTGAGGTAGGGGTCCTCTTTCATTCTTTTGGATATGGATATCCAACTCTCCCAGCCCCATTTGTTGAAAAGACCATTATGACTCAGTTCGGTGACTTTGGGGGCCTTATCAAAGATCAGTCGGCCATAGATCTGAGGATCTATCTCCGAATTCTCAATTCGATTCCATTGATCTATATGTCTATCTTTGTGCCAGTACCATGCTGTTTTGGCAACTGTGGCTTTATAATAAGCTTCAAAGTCAGGCAGTGTAAGTCCTCCCACTTCGTTTTTCTTTTTTAGAGTGTCTTTAGCAATTCGAGGCATCTTCCCTTTCCAAATAAATTTGATAACTAGCTTTTCCAAGTCTGCAAAGTAGGTTGTTGGAATTTTGATTGGGATTGCATTGAATCTGTAGATGAGTTTGGGTAGAATTGACATCTTAATGACATTTAGCCTTCCTATCCATGAACATGGAATATTTTTCCATCTTTTAAGGTCCCCTTCTATTTCTTTAGTAGAGTTATGTAGTTTTCTTTGTATAGGTCTTTTACATCTTTGGTTAAGTTTATTCCTAGGTACTTGATTTTTTTAGTTGCTATTGAAAATGGTATCTTTTTCTTGAGTGTCTCTTCAGTTTGTTCATTTCTAGCATATAGAAACATTACTGACTTATGTGCATTAATCTTGTATCCTGCTACTTTGCTAAATTTGTTTATTAGCTCTAGTAGCTGTATCGTCGATTTCTCAGGGTTTTCTAGATATAAGATCATATCATCTGCAAACAATGACAGTTTTACTTCTTCTTTTCCAATTTGGATGCCTTTTATTTCTTTGTCTTGCCGGATTGCCCTGGCTAGCACTTCCAGCACAATGTTGAATAACAGTGGTGACAGTGGGCATCCTTGTCTTGTTCCTGATCTTAGAGGGAAGGCTTTCAGTCTCTCACCATTGAGTACTATGCTGGCTGTGGGTTTTTCATATATGCTCTTTATCATGTTGAGGAAGTTTCCTTCAATTCCTACCTTTTGAAGTGTTTTTATCAAAAACAGATGTTGGATTTTGTCAAATGCTTTTTCAGCATCTATTGAGATGATCAATTGATTTTTCCCTTTCGAGTTTTTAATGTGTTGTAATACATTGATTGATTTTCTTATGTTGAACCATCCTTGCATGCCTGGAATGAACCCCACTTGGTCATGGTGTATGATTTTTTTAATGTGTCTTTGGATTCGATTTGCAAGTATTTTGTTGAGGATTTTTGCATCTATATTCATTAGGGAGATTGGCCGGTAGTTTTCCTTTTTTGTAGCATCTTTGCCTGGTTTTGGTATTAGATTGATGTTAGCTTCATAAAATGAGTTAGGTAGTGTTCCATTTTCTTCAATGTTTTGAAAGAGTTTGAGTAAGATTGGTGTCAGTTCTTTCTGGAAAGTTTGGTAGAATTCCCCTGTGAAGCCATCTGGCCCTGGGCATTTATTTGTGGGAAGCTTTTTGATGACTGATTGGATCTCTTTGCTTGTGATGGGTTGGTTGAGGTCTTCTATTTCTTCTCTGGTCAGTCTAGGTTGTTCATATGTTTCCAGGAAATTGTCCATTTCTTCTACATTATCCAGTTCGTTGCCATACAGTTGTTCATAATATCCTCTTATAATTTTTTTAATTTCTTCAGGATCTGCAGTTATGTCACCTTTTTCATTCATTATTTTGTTTATATGGGTCTTCTCTCTTTTTGATTTTGTCAGTCTAGCTAGGGGCTTGTCAATCTTGTTGATCTTCTCAAAGAACCAACTTTTGGTGATATTTATCCTCTCTATTGTTTTTTTGTTTTCTATGTCATTTATTTCTGCTTTAATCCTTGTTATTTCTTTTCTTCTACTTGGTTTAGGATTGGTTTGCTGTTCATTTTCTAGCTTCTTCAGTTGATCCATTAGTTCTTTGATTTTGGCTCTTTCTTCCTTTTTAATATATGCGTTTAGTGCTATAAATTTCCCCCTTAGCACTGCTTTTGCTGCATCCCATAGGTTTTGGTATGTTGTGTTCTCATTTTCATTCGTCTCTATATATTTAGCAATTTCTCTTGCTATTTCTTCTTTAACCCACTGATTGTTTAGGAGTGTGTTGTTTAACCTCCAGGTATTTGTGAATTTTCTAAGTCTCTGATGGTTATTGACTTGTAATTGTATTCCATTGTGGTCAGAGAATGTGCTTTGAATAATTTCAATCTTTTTAAATTTATTGAGGCTTGTTTTATGTCCCAGCATATGATCTATTCTGGAGAAAGTTCCGTGAGCACTAGAAAAGTATGTGTATCCTGGTGATTTGGGATGTAATGTCCTGTATATGTCTGTTAAATCTAATTCATTTATCAGACTGTTTAGGTTTTCAGTTTCCTTATTGGTCTTCTGTCTGGTTGATCTATCTATAGGAGAGAGTGATGTGTTGAAGTCTCCCACAATTATTGTGGAAACATCAATTGCTTCCTTTAGTTTTGCCAGTGTTTCTCTCATGTATTTTGTGGCACCTTGATTGGGTGCGTAGACATTTACGATTGTTATTTCTTCTTGCTGAATTGCCCCTTTTATTAGTATGTAGTGGCCTTCTTTGTCTCTCAAAACATCCCTGCATTTGAAGTCTATTTTATCTGAGATTAATATTGCTACACCTGCTTTCTTTTGGCTGTAGCTTGCATGAAATATTTTTTTCCATCCTTTCACTTTCAGTTTCTTTGTGTCCCTGTGTCTAAGATGAGTCTCTTGTATGCAACATATTGATGGTTCATTTTTTTTGATCCATTCTGCGAATCTATATCTTTTAATTGGGGAGTTTAATCCATTTACATTCAACGTTAAAACTGTGAAGGCATTTCTTGAATCGGCCATCTTATCCTTTGGGTTATGTTTGCCATATTTTTCCCTCTCTCTATTAATATCCTTTATTGTACCCGTACCGAATCTCTTTAGTACTGAACCTTTCTCCAAGTCTCTCTGTCCTGTCTTTGTTTCTCTGTCTGTAGGGCTCCCTTTAGTATCTCCAGTAGGGCAGGTCTCTTGTTAGCAAATTCTCTCAGCATTTGTTTGTCTGTGAAAAATTTAAGCTCTCCCTCAAATTTGAAGGAGAGCTTTGCTGGATAAAGTATTCTTGGCTGGAAATTCCTCTCACTCAGAATTTTAAATATATCGTGCCACTGCCTTCTTGCCTCCATGGTGGCTGCTGAGTAGTCACTACTTAGTCTTATGCTGTTTCCTTTGTATGTGGTGAATTGCTTTTCTCTTGCTGCTTTCAGAACTTGCTCCTTCTCTTCTATGTTTGACAGTGTGATCAGTATATGTCTCGGAGTGGGTTTTTTTGGATTTATTCTATTTGGAGTTCGCTGAGCATTTGTGATTTGTGTATTTATGTTGTTTAGAAGATTTGGGAAGTTTTCCCCAACAATTTCTTTGAATACTCTTCCTAGACCTTTACCCTTTTCTTCCCCTTCTGGGACACCAATGAGTCTTATATTCGGACGTTTCATATTATCTATCATATCCCTGAGGTCCATTTCGAGTTTTTCAATTTTTTTCCCCATTCTTTCTTTTATGCTTTCATTTTCCATTCTGTCATCTTCCAGGTCACTGATTCGTTGTTCAACTTCCTCTAGTCTTGTACTATGAGTGTCCAGAATCTTTTTAATTTGGTCAACAGTTTTTTTAATTTCCATAAGATCATCCATTTTTTTATTTAGTCTTGCAATGTCTTCTTTATGCTCTTCTAGGGTCTTCTTGATTTCCTTCATATCCCGTACTATGGTCTCATTGTTCATCTTTAGTTCTTTGAGTAGCTGCTCTAGGTGCTGTGTCTCTTCTGGTCTTTTGATTTGGGTGCTTGGGCTTGGGTTATCCATATCGTCTGGTTTTTTCATATGCTTTATAATTTTCTGTTGTTTTTGGCCTCGTGGCATTTGCTGAACTTGATAGGGTTCTTTTAGGGTTTGTAGACCTATTGAAGTCCTTATCTCTAATTTATCAGATCTACAGCTTCGTGGAGTACACTTTCTCTAACTAACCAGCAGGTGGCGTCCACGAGCCACTTGTTCTCCACAAGCCAGATCTCCCCTGCTTAGCCTTTTTGGTGAGTGAGGGAGTGAGTCTTGTGGGGCCCAATTGGTGTACCAAGCTTGCGTGTGTAGTTGGTGTTGCCTGCCCTGTATGTGGGGCGTGTTTCTGGGCAGTCGGGGAGGGGGGGTGGCCCTAACAATCAAATCTCCCTGATGATTCTAGAGTTTTAAAGCTGCTGCAATAGTCTAATCCTTCAGTTCAGTCCTGCCACAGTTTGTCTCTGCCACTGACCCACAAGTCTTTGGTATTGGCGTATGGCTCCTGAGACTTGCAAGTGGGCCCCTCTTCCAGGCTGTGCACCCCGGGTCCTCTGTTGAGGGATGACTGTGCTATGTCACAGGTGAGTGCCGTCCCCCCAGGGCAGTTCTGGGCTGCTGGGCTGTGTAGGGAGGCTCCCAGTCTGCTCAAATGATGGGTGAATGGGGCTTTGTTAATTCACACTGCTCCACCTTCCCAGCTCTGGGACATTCAGCTGAGGTTGCAGGGAAGGCTAATGTCCACGCCCAGTTTTGTGGTGTGTGCCTGTTATTTGAAGCACTTCCGTCACACTGGGTTGTCTGGGTCAGCTCTGGGCTATGGGGCTGGCGATGGGCAGGAGTGTTTCCTGTCCACCAGGATGGTGGCTGTGAGCGGACACCCCCCTTTTCTTGGGAAGTTGTGTTGTTTAGTGAATTTTCTCAGCCACTGGATTATTGCCTTTTGTCTCAGAGCTCTCCTAGTTCTGCTCTTGACTTGACGTGCCCAAATTGCAATTCTTTGAAGCTTTCTGTATTGAGCTTCTTAGAGTAATTGTTTTAGAAAAAGCAAAAATGATTAAAAAAAAAAAAAAAAAAAAACGGCCCTCCTCAGAGATCTAATGGGTTATTGAAATGCTAATAGACAAAGCAACCAGGGCCATTAAGGAAAGGTGCACAGGGCAGAGAGATCAGCTTTGCTTCGGGATTTGCATATGCGCCTCAAGGCCTGAGCTCCGCCCTTCCCCTTTCTGTGTTCACCAGAACTCCAAAAATCCTCTGCTTTTATTTTGGAGTTTTTCGTGTTGTTTTTTTTCTATGCCTGTCTCCTCATAGCCAGCTCCTCTATGCTGGGCTGGCTGCTCTCAGAGTCTCTGGTGTCTGGTCTCAGTCTATCTATGGTTGGAGTTTGAATCAGTAGAATGAGTTTTCGATAAGAGCAGCCACTGCAGTTCTCCCTTCTCCTTCCCGGAGCTGACAGCCCCTCCTCCCCCAGGACTGAGCGTGGCAGGGAGGGGCGCGGGTCCTCTGGCCGCAAAAACTTACAGATTTCGCTGATCTCAGCAGTTCCACGTTTTCATGAGTGTTGTATGAAGTATGCCCAAAGACAGATTGCTCTGTGGTGTCCAGTCCACGCAGTTCCTGGCTTTTTACCTACTTTCCTGGAGGAGTAACTAAAACTTACAGCTCACCAGTCTGCCATCTTGCCCCGCCTCCTGGTTGTCTTTTTAAATGATAAAGTCCTTGAATGTAGAATCATTTTTAGTTTTGATGAAGTTCCATTTATCTTTTTTTTCTTTTGTTGCTTGTGCCTTTGGTGTAAAGTTGATGTCTGATCTTTTTGGCCTCTAAGCTAATGTTTTTCTCCACCACACCCTAATGCCCTCCTTTGCCTAGTAGTTCATCCCTAAGTAAAAACCCACTAAGGGTCTCATGACCAATATCCCCATATTAGATTAGGGTGTTCTCTCTCAGGAATATTTGGAGAGTTTGGTGATCTGATGTAAATGTAACTTTTTGTATAAAATGAATGCATATTTTGACTTTGAAATCATCATTAAAAAGTAGAACTTATATAGAATACTTATTTTTTCTGTTGACTGCTGCTACTTTCCCCTCAGGGGTTCACAGGGAAAGAAGAAAAGATATCTGTGTCACTACAGAATTATCATGCTTTTTTCCGGGAGCTGGACATTGAGGTTTTCTCCATTCTACATTGTGGACTTGTGACCAAGTCCACTTTAGATACTGAAATGCACACTGAAGTAAGTGACAAAGCTGGAATTCCAGAAACTATTCTTCTTTAAAAATGTTCCTCAAACCTATTCATATTTCAAAAAGAACTCTGTAACAGAGAAGTTGGAAACTGGTTTCAGAAGCCTTTTTTGTGAAAGTAATGATGAATAATCATCCTAATCATCTTGATGTTTATAGTTCATGTGTTTTATAGTGTTTGATGTTATAAAAGACTATGTTAATCCTTACCTGTAAATTACTAGAGGTAAGCTATTTAGATTACTTTTATAGAGCAGTACTGTTCTGATTTATAGAGATCAATGCTATTTTCTATTTTTTGTGACTTTTGTTCAGCATCCAACAGACAGTTACTGAGGACTTCTTTGTTTTTGCCACTAATCTAGACACTGTTGATTCAGTAGTACATACAGCATGATGCTTGCCTTCTAATAATAAAGGAATCCAATAGAGGAAGTAAACATATATAACTAGCAGTACCTGCTATGTTGATGTTCTGAAATCAAGTAACAGTGAAACTCTATGAGAGAATATTTGTAACGAAGTAGGTGGTGAATTTCATGGAACAAGTGACTTTTGATATGGAATTTCAACAGAGAGTAGAATTTCTCCAAGTTAAAAAAAAAAATGAGAAACAGCATGGATTTTTACCTGATAGTTTAAAAAAAAATGTAAACTCCTTCAGAATACAGACAGAATGTTTATTGAGTGAACAGTTTGAAGTAAGAAACTGTATTTGACCCATTGTGCCTGGTTGTGTAATATAGTTACAGGGATCCTGCCAAAGTTAATAGTAGCAAAGCATTAGGGGAAAGAAAATATGAATGGAGTATTTAATGAATAGAGAAAAGCAAAATTTTCCTGAAGTGGTCACTTTTTAACCAAGGGTGTTTAGAAAATGCGTCTTGGTTCCACAGCTAGAAAGACATACAGAAAAATTTATTTCTAAAGAAAAATTATGACTTCTAAAACTATACTGCCTTGGATTCCTAACTTGATATTTGAAAATTTGTTTTACTTTGGAAATGCTTGACTTTTTGATTAACGGACAGAGTATAACAGCAATCCTTTATATGAGGTGGAGGAAGTTTTCCTGTGGTTTTTTGTTGTTGTTTTAAGGGTCAGATTCTTCATCCATTGGGAAGAGTGGACATGAGTTGTTCCCCAAAAAGAGATGATTTGTCATACTTGTAATTATTCCCTCCTTCCTTCATGGGACAGGCCAGAGAAGTTGTACAACTTGGCCCTCCTGAGCTTCTTTTCCTGCTGGAAGATCTCTCCCAGAAGCTGGAGAATATGCTGACACCTTCTGCTGCCAGGAGAGTCCCCTTCTTCAAGGTTAGTAGAGGCAGAAGCGTAGAAGCTAGGTTTAAAAGGTTTGGAAACAAGGTTTAAGTTGTTAAGTTGTTACTTTCTGTGGCATTGTCTTTGGGTAACACAGTGGCAGCACCATTGCCAGACCTATTTAACTTGCTTTAGAAAGGAACTCTGTAACAGAGAAAACAAAAAGGCCACAACAAGGAACATATTTCCAAATACCCTGAGCATTCCTCAGTCACGTTCCTTGCTTCAGTTTTGGTTTTAACAGCTTGCCAAAGTAAACCTGGGCCCAAGCCTCAGTATGGTGGTCGGCTGTTGGGAAAAGGCGAGACCCTCAGATGTGCGTATACAGAGCAGCTGTAAAGCAGTTAGATGAGGCAAACACCAAAATGTGAAAATCTAAGAGTAAACATTTGAACATTAATATGTCCATTTACTCACTTCTTCTCTGTACTATTTGCTCTACAGTCTTGTCAATCTAAATTTCTGATTGTGTTGGAGCTTTATCTTATTAGTTATTGTGAGTCTATATTTCTCAATCCAACATTTCTTATTCTAACAGAAGCCAATCTTTCTGTTATTTGAAGATGTAGCAAGATTCTTTTTATCTCTCTGGTATCAGAATATAGTCCTTAGGCTAAACTCCATAACAAACTTTTAGTTTCAGAGAAGCTATGCAGCAGTTCCTTCCTGAGTAACTCTGAATTTATTGTAGAGTAAAGGGAGCCGGAATGTTGGATTCTCACATCTCCGTCAGAGATCTGCCCAAGACATTGCTCACTGTATCATTCAACTGCTGACCCCAATGTGTAACCATCTGGAGAATATTCATAACTATTTTCAGGTCAGAAGCCTATCTTATTTTCTTTGTAGAATCTTAGAAATCACTAAGTGAGCAAGAGCTTTCATTTTTGGCTAAGAGAAATTGAAGGAAAATGAGGGCAATTGCTAAAGCAGCTGTCCTCAGGGTATTTTTCCCTTTTAGTGCCTGGTTGCTGAGAATCATGGTGTAGTTGATGGATCAGGAACAAAAGTTCGGGAGTACCATATAATGTCTTCCTGCTATCAGAGGCTACTGCAGATTTTTCATGGACTTTTTGCTTGGTAAGTATTTGGGAGGTACAATAGGCAGAGATAAATGAGTATGTACTTGCTTTTACTTGACTGTTAGTCACCAAGGCACTGAGAGTTAGAAAAGAAGAAAAAAGCCCCCAAAACTACATAAATATGGGGCTTTATTTATTTGAGTGTTTTTATCTGTATCGCTTCATTTGATCTTGGCCTCTCTGGGACTCATGGAGCTGGTATTATTAATTCATTTGGTAAATTAGGTGGCTTAGTATTAGCTAACTTGTAACAAATATGACCATCTGATTCTTAGCCCGCTTTGCTTTAGCAAGCTTTCTATAATAACAGTGCGGAACTGTTACTTAAGATGTCATTACCAAACAAGTTGTAAATCAGTTCCAGATTAACTGATAAGGAGCTGGACACAGCGTGAGCTGGGGTATTTAGGGATACCTTCATGGAGGCAATAGGACTGCTTAGGGCCCTTGAAGGCTGGATGGCCTTTAGAAAGGTGAAGAACAGGATTGGCAGGCACAACATAGACAAAAATAGACATGTGGAGGTGTGTCTCTTAAATGCTCAGGTTTCTCAGGGCTAGGTCCTTGCCCCTCTGTTCTCATTACACAGTTTTTTTGGGCAATGTTAACCAAGCTTAAATTTATGTTAAATTTTATCTTCTGAGCTACAGGCAATTATCTTCAACTGCCTACTCAACACCCCCATTACATGTGTCATTAACACCCCCAGACTCATCACATCCAAAACAGAGCATATCATCTTTGTTATGCTCCTTCAGCTTTCCCTAGCTCAGTAAATGGCACGACCAGTTGTCCAAGCCAGAAACCAAGGAGTTATACTTTGTTTGCCCCTCCTTCTTCTCTCTACAGTTTCTCAGCCACATCCAATCACCAAATCCTGTTGGTTTTATCTCTTAGATAACATCCAGATAGCCATCTGTTCCTCTCCTCCACTGCTTCCAGATTTCCAGCATCTCCCTCCTGGACTGATTAGTTTCACAGTTGGTCTCTCTGCCTCCACTGATCCTCCCTCAGTCAAGTCTTGACACACCAGTCAGATTGAGCTTCCTAACATGAATCCATTCTTACCCTTTCCCAACTTTGGTTTCCAGTTGCCCTTACTTTTTTCTTGAGTTCAAACCCCTTCACATAGCTTCTAAGGCCTTCTTCTGTCTGTCTCTGCTTATTCTACTCATTGACTTGCACTCTGTCACCCTGGCATAGTGAATTAATTTCAGCATCCTATATAATCTTCACCTGGAAGGCTTCACCCTTCTACTTGGAAGGACTCTCCAAAAGCCTTTTCTCCCCAAAATGCATGATCCCTAGCCTTTTCAAACTCATTCTTGATATCTGGATTTAAACTTCATTTCCTCAGGGTCTTCTTCTCTGACCAGTAGACCATGTTTCCTTTTTCCTTCTTGCCTCCCTGATGCCCAGTTCTCTCCTAACACTCTTGTATCCTCTTGTATAACACTCATCTTACCATAATTACTTGTTCATCTGTCTTCCTTGCTAGATGGTGAGCTCCATGAAGGCAAAGACTGGTCAGTGTTGTATTCTCAGTACTTGAAAACAATACCTGATAAAAAATTAGAACAACATTTCATCAAAGGAGATCTATACATGGGCAAATAAACACACGAAAAGATGCTCAATAGTATTAGTTAATAGGGAAAGGCAAATTAAAACCACAATGAGATAGTACAACACATCCACCAAATTGGCTAAATTAAAAAGACTTACCATACCAAGTGTTGACAATGATGTGGAGCAATTAGAACTCTCATACACTGCAGCTGGCACTGTAAAATGGTATAACCACTTTGGAAAACAGTTTGGCAGTTTCCTGTGACCAAGGCATTCTACTTCTAGGTATTTATTTATCCGAGAGAAATGAAGCATATGTCCACACAAAGACTCACACACAAATGTTTATAGCAGCTATATTTGTAATAGTCCCGAACTGGTAACAACTCAAATGACCGTCAACCAGTGAATGGATAAACAGATTATATTATAGCCAATATTGTGAGATACTATATGCAAGAACATAGATAAATCTGAAAAGAATTATGTAAACAGCCAGATCAAAAGAGTATGTATTATTTGATTCCGTCTATATGAAATTCTAGAAAATGCAAACTAATCTTGTAGTGACAGAAAACAGATCAGTGGTTTACCTAGGATTGGGGGTATGGGGATGGAGGATAAAATGGAATACAAAGGGATATGAGGAAACTTTGGGGGGTAATGGATATGTTCATTATCTTCATTGCAGTGATGGTTTCATGGGTTTATACAGAAGTCAAACAGAACAAATCAAACATTTGAAATACTTGTGGTTTATTGTACAGCATTTATACCTCAATAAAACTGTAAAAACAAAAAAAAAAAAAACAAAAGAGAAGACCCCAAACCAGACTAATAGTAATAGTAATAGTTATTGGTAATGTGGAATATGTTTCTAGAGGAGTAGAAGATAGGAGGCATCAGATTGTGCTGGGCCTTGAATGCCAGGCATAAGAGTTAGAATGTTGTCTAGGGGAGCAATTCTGGAGTTTCATGACCACAGCCATGATGTAATGAAAGCAGTGTTTTCAGGAAAAGTCCTTTGGCAGTGGTGTGCTAGACAGATTGGAAAGGGATGCAAGAAGACCAAAAGGTGTTGCCATGGTCTAAGCATGTAATGATAAGGGCCTGTCCTAGGTAATGTCCTGGGCTTGGAAAGGAAGGGACAGTGTGAAAGATAATCCAAAGATAGGATTGTTAAGGCTTGAATAATTAATATAGAAAAAGGAATAAGTTCTTTATTGAGTACCTCCTATTGGCTGGGCATTGATTTAGCAATTTGACAGAATTATCACTGGACCTAAATATTATTCCTGCTTTTTGGGAGAAGACTGAGGCTGGTCTCTAAAATATAAAATAAAGAAGAGTCTCTTTTTCCCTGAAAATAAACCTGTGAGGGCTGTTAGTTCCTTAAGACTATTATGGTGGCTTTTCAACCTATAATCTGACACTCAGAGCTATGACTGAATTTGGCACTTGAGTACTTTGTTTGCTTCTCTTTTTTCCTCTCTTGACTTACTGATGGTACAGATTGGAGGCCAGGACCCTCAACTGCTGTCCTAGCAATCTTCCTGATACTAAGCCAAACCATCTCACCCTGACTTCCCCTTAGGAGTGGATTTCTTCATCCTGAAAATCATAATTTACTCTCTTCAGCCCTTGAGGTGCTTGCTAGCAGACTGGAGCTGGGAGAACAACAGCCCTTGGAGGAAATGCTCAGGTGAATAAGCCCACACATCCCAGTGTGTTATTCCAAGGAACTCCTAGAAACATGGTTGGCAAGATTTCTTGGAGATAACTTGTGTGTGTCTAACTAGATGTGAGGGAAATTTATATTTTCAGCTACTTTTTCTCAATATATGAGCTTTCTGACCTATTTGTCTAGATAAATACTGAAGTATTAGAAACGCTTGAACAAATCATACTAGATCTTCATGTATCCTTCAGCCCAAGAAGTCTGCCCTTTGCTGGTAAGATAATGAAAACACTGACCAACTCTTGATTATCAGGATCTCTTTGCCTTCCAGCAGGGTTGGATAATTAGGCAGCGGCTAGTTATCACTGATTACCTATCTCCTTCCCCCTGTCTTGGAAGAAGAGGAGCCTAGTCTAAGGGCTTGGCAGTGGGGGAGGGTGGTAGGCAAGAGGTCTAAGGGACACAGCTCCCAGTCTCCCATCCCAGCTGTAGCCAGAGTAACTTGGTCTTTCTTGTACCTCTCCTGGTAGCCTAGGCTATTATTGGGCCAGCAATCAATGCTTATCATTACCACCTATAGGTAGGAGGACTTTATTGCATTTTCAACATGGTGCTTTTAATTTGTTTGACCTCCTCTTTGCTGGTGTATCAGCAGCTGGCTCTATTTTTTAATTCAACTATAATTTTGGATTAATTGTGACTCCCTATTTCCTGTTACTTCAGTGCATTGACAACTGATCATATATGTTACATTTCTTAAAAGCACTGCTGAATCCAGTATCCTTGGTTCTTGAAGATGATTGTGTGACTGTATAGCTTTTATGGTATGACTGTAATTGTGAGGGCCTTGTGGCTCACACTCCCTTTACCCAGTATAGGAACAGATGAGTGGAAAAATGGGGACAGGGAGTAGATGAATAGGTGTGTTTGGGGGGTGTGTTTTGGGTGTTATTTTTTACTTTTATTTTTATTCTTATTTTTATTTTTTGAAGTAACGAAAATGTTCAAAAATTGTTTGTCATGGTGGGTGCACAACTATGTGATGGTGCTGTGAGAATTGTACACTTTGGATGATTGTATGGTGTGTGAATATATTTCAATAAAATTGCATTAAAAGAAAAAAAACCCTGCTAAGTTTCTCTGCCTTATATTATCCTTTCCTTTCACTGTGTCTCTGTGAATCCAGAATTTAAGTATTATTCTCAGTTTGTTGGCTGAGGTCTTAAAAAGCACATAATTTTTCCAGGATTACACACGAGGCATGACCTAGACTAGTGCTTTAAGGCCAGCCTGCCATCCACTGAGCTCTCTTTTGCCAAGGTATTTGAAACAAAGTGGCTATTAAAGCATCAGAAAATGAGGAGGGTTGTCGTTAGTCCATCAGAGATTTAAAGGGGTTTTCAGCAATTTGTGTTGATATAGATATATTCATAATCCTTGTCATGCTATTGTTCTTTTTCTTTCTTTTCTTATTTCCTTACAGCCAGAGCTTCCATTACTTGCAGAATTTCCATTCTAGCATTCCCACTTTCCAGTGTGCTCTTTATCTTATCAGACTTTTGATGATCATTTCGGAGAAATCTACTGCTGCTCCTCAGAAAAGGGAGAAAATTGGTAATGAGCCCAGATCCTCTTTCTTCTCTTCGTGAATAGGATTAAAACCCCAAGCTTATAAACTTGGGGATTCCCAGGACTTTGTGCATTTTTACATGTAAATCCCACATAGCCTTTGACATGCCCTCTTGGTGTAAACCAAGGACACTTTCTCAGAAGGAGTTATGAAGTGATTTCAGCTGATATTACTTAGTCTGGGTTTGGTTAGCTCAGCTGGCCTGATAATTTTCTGTTTTGCTTAAATGTATTCATGTCCTTCCCCCTCTTTTTTAAATAAGGTTAATAAAATGGAAGTAAAAGGAGAAATCAGGGGCAAGTATAAAGGAAGGCCTGGCTCTTTCCCTGACCTCTTCCTATAGCCATCTTTTGTCACAGCTCTTGGAATGCAACTTACTGACTATATATACTAGTTGGCAGCACAAATAGAAAGCAAGAAGAAAATGCAAAACAAACCTTTATTATTCCCTATTGATTAAAAGGGAAGGGTTGGTCTCTATGAGGTAGCCACTGCTTACTGGCCTGTCCACAAGGAACAGGATTGATTTTCCATTGTCAACAGCATTCCTTTTCTGTGTGGATTTTAGTGTGTTACAGGATGGGGTGTGGTGTGGGGGTGGGATACATTGAGTCTTAGACAGATGGGTTTATTTCTGGCAGAAGGGCCAGTGAAACAGGAGCACATGATAGCTTTTTAAACTTTTTCCATAAGACCAGAAACTTCAAAGTAAGTTTAAAAGTCTAATAATTTTGATCAGTAATCATCCTCAAAAGCCTGAAAGACAAGAGTGGCATGCATTTCCCATACATAAGCTCTCGTCTTGTTTCTCCAACAGCATCCCTGGCCAGACAGTTCCTCTGTCGGGTATGGCGAGGTGGGGAGAAAGAGAAGAGTAACATCTGTAATGACCAACTCCGTTCTTTACTTTGGTGAGATACTTGGTTTCTTCCCAGAAGCCAAATAGCCTTTTTCCATTTTGCCACTGTAGGATCCCTCTAACCAGGATCTTCTAACCTAGGTTAGGGGGAACTTGAAAGCAAAGAAGTAGGTTTGAAATGAACAGAATATAGAATATGTGGTTCTTAAGATCCTCTAGTTCTGTTTTTACTATCAACTATTCCTTATTATTAAATCAAATAATAAAGGAAGTGGAAGAGTCTGTAGTTGTATCCTACCTTGTTAATCAATGAATCAAATATTTATTTATTGCCTTCCATTCCAAGACATATCCCTCCCCTCCAAGGTGTCTTAACTGTTTTTCCAATTAAGAAATCATTTACTTTATCTCCTGACTCCATTTGGAATCCTTGTTATTTTATTAAAAATAAGTCTAGGAGTTTTAAATTTTAATGCCTGGGAGCATCTCAATAAAGAAATCTTGACTTAGGGGATCCTGCAATGTGTTCATTCTCTTATGACTGTCACTGCAGCATCTACCTGGGGCACACAGACAGTGTTCTGAAGGCCATAGAGGAGATTGCAGGTATCGGTGTCCCAGAACTGATAAATTCTCCTAAAGATGCATCTTCCTCCACATTTCCCACACTGACCAGGTAAAAGAATGCTCTCTTCCAGTTCTTTCCCTAAGATAGAATCACATTGTCTAGTGTGGGGTTCCAAATAATTATTTTACTCCTCATCTAATTCTGATATTTCTGTGAAATACCATGAAGTCTCCTCACATGATAGTTAGTCATTCATTCAACACATATTCATTGAGTGCCTACTATGCACTCTTTCCAAGGGGCTCTCGGTCAACCCATCTGAGAGGACCTTGTTGAGTAATGAGTTTTCAGGATTAGAGTCTTCAGAGGCATTGACCATCTAGTCACCAAACTTCTCTCGTTAACTATCATCCTTTAAACTTGAAATGATTCTTCGAGTATTTTAACCACCTTTAGGAAGACAAGGTAGTTGTTGTATCTAATCATATGAATCTCACTTACTGGGTTTTGAGTCTCATAATATCAGTAGTCATCTCACACTTGTATAGTTTTTATAATTTATAAAGCACTTTTACATTCTTTATTTCATTTGATCCCTGTGGAAGGGATCATTACCCCTATTTTACTGATGAGGAAAAATGATTGTCAGAGAGGTAACTTGCCCAACCTTACACAGGCAATAAAATAAATATGGACCTAGGACTCACTCAGATCTCACCACCACTTCACTGTTCTTTCTGTACCACCATGCTACGTCCCTTTTTAGGGTTAATGCCATTGTTTCACGGATCATCTTCTTGGGCTCATTTCTGAATCCTTTCCACTCCCTGATCCTCTTACAGTGGACCCTTGTGAAAGTACATTTAGAGAGGTGGGGAAGGAAATTACTTTTGGTTCCCTGGCTTCTTCCCAAGAGGTTTTCTATAACCAGTTCACTGTTATGTGGGCGTGCATGCTTCCCCCTTTTCTAGGCACACGTTTGTCATTTTCTTCCATGTGATGATGGCTGAACTAGAGAAGACAGTGAAAAGTATTCAGGCTGGCACAGCAGCAGACTCACAGCAGGTGGGTCAAATGCTCCCATCCCAGGAAGTAGACTCTGGATTATTTGGAGGCTGCTGATTCTGCTATTTCCTGGGTCCAGGGTTTCTCCTAAGCTGTTTCTGTTGAGTTACTGAGATCCAGGATTTTTTCAGCAAGCTCCTGGTTTAATTTCCCTTCCCTGTAGTTGGAGGTGAGGATTTGGCTCTGTTTTCTCAGGCTCCTGCCTAGGGTAAAGCTTGGACTATTCCAGCCCTGAGAAAAATGTCTTTGGTTGCAGCCTGACACGGTTGGCAGTTGGCTGTTTGTGAGCTGGTGTGAGTGAGCAAGCCTGCTTGAGATGCTGTGGAGCTGGATGTTGGCCACCTGCTGACCAGAACTGGGCTACGTTGTTGAGAACAAGGGCTAGCATAGAGAATCATAGAAGCCTCAGAGTTTTAATGGCTAGTGGGTATGATGTAGAGGCTTTTACTTGCTTGGAATTAGTGAAGAGGAATAATCTTTTTAGAAGGTCTTTATAAGGTACACTACCATTTCCACACAGCTGCAGTCGTCCGAGTCATCTTGTTTTTTCACTGGTTGCCACATCTCTTTGGAAGTATAATTGGCTCAAATCTCTAAATAGCTATGCAGTTCAAGAACTATTAGTGAGAAACACAATGAGAGGAGTATTTGGCTGTTATTCAGGGGTGTCTGTATATTTGGTTGCCCCAGGTTCATGAAGAGAAGCTCCTCCATTGGAATATGGCTGTTCGAGACTTCAGTATCCTCATCAACCTGATAAAAGTGCGTATGGAGGCTTCTTGTCCCATCTAATGGGCTAACTGCAGAAAGCAAAGGTCCTGGGATCTAAAATTGACTATTCCTCCTCCTCACCCTTCCATCCTCCTTTCCTCCTTCTTTCCTTGTCCCCCTAACCCATCCTAGATAACCCCTTCTTCTCTCCCTAGGCAATGTCTTTTTCTCTTCCTTCCTCCTTCCCACCTGTGCCACATACTTATTGAATGTGTCTTCCTCCACATCCTCTCACCTTTCTTTGGGTCCTCTGTGATCTGAGCATTTGCTCCGCTATCTCCCTTTCCCAACCCCGAATGTCTTCTTTATACCTCAAACACACTCTGCACTCTCACCCACTGCATGATTTTGCTCAGCCTGTTGTCCCAGCCTAGAATGTCATTCTCTCTTCTTACTACCTCTCTTATCCACTCATTCTTGAGGCTACAGATCAAGGTTTAGGACCCCTACTGTGGCATCTTCTCAGCATCCCCAGTTGGAATCAATTCTTCTTCCCCTTTGCTCCCCTCTTCCTTTCCATGAACTTCAGTTATGGTGATTACTTTATTCATTTTGGTAATTAATTTAACTATTGACATCTCTCTCCAGTAGATTCAGCTTCTTTAACAGGGATGGTGCCTGCCTTCTTCATTTTAGAATTCTCGGCAGTGCCCAGACCTGTGCTTGCAACGGGAAAGAAGCTGGGGTGCTCAAAAGAGCAGACCTCAGCTTTAGTTTCTTGTCTTTCATGCCTCCAGGTGTTTGATAGTCGGCCTGTTCTGCATGTATGTTTGAAGGTGAGAGATTTACTGGGCCCTCTTTATTATTTATTCTTCCCGTGGATATATAGGAGAGTGCCTCAGCTGAGATGAATTCCTCAGTACCGTGCAGAGTCTCCAGTATCAGTACTTTCAGGTGGTAATTTAGGGAAGGCAGTGGATATGATTTTCCCACACTGATTGGAGGACTGAAGAAGCCAATTTTCCTATGAGTTTGAAACTCTTGGCCACAGTCTTAGAACTAGGAGGAGTGACTTTTTAGGGCAGTAGTCACCGTCTCTGCTATACCTTCCCAGGCAACCGGGAAGAAGGAAGAGTGAATGATCCTTCTTTTAAAGCCTGGTGGCAGCCTCCTGAATATGGGAACTGATATCCTGATAGTGGCTGAGCTTCTTTTCCATGGGGATTGCCCCAGTTAGTTCTAGATTTGATAGTAGAGCCAATGAGTTAGGAGCGAGGGACTATTAGGGGAGAATGCTTCTTCCCCACTCCTGATGTTTCCTTCCAAGTGGGTGGTGCCTTGTTATTGTTACCTCCTGGTCGCTCTCTTCCTCCTTAATCACTCCTTCCTCTGGGGAGTAAATTGTCCTCTGGGAGCTAGGGTTGCCCTCTGCTCCTCTGTGCTGTCACTTTTAACTAAGCAGCTCAGCCCCTGTCCATTGACTGTGTCTGAGGTAGGTAAGTCTGCCAAATTCTGGGGCTTCATTAGCAGGCACATTTGATTTTTGCATTATTTCACCAAATTAATCTTTTGGATCCCTCATAATTTATTGTTTATATATAAAACAAGAAAATAAACCTCCCAGGTTGGGTGATGCTGTGTTGAAAGAGCTCAGCTAGAGATGACCAGTGTGTCTCCTCTCTTTCAGTATGGGCGTCAATTTGTAGAAACATTTCTGAAGCAGTGTATGCCGCTCCTAGACTTCAGCTTTAGAAAACACCGGGTAAGAGCTGAGAGCCAGAAAGCAAGGACATCATCTGAATCGTTGCCCAGCAAATGTGTTCATGATGAATCCTGGGCTGGGGTGGGGGCTGTTAGGCCACAGTTCTACTTGGACTCCTCTCATCCACTTGAGCTATAGTCAGAGATGCTCAAATAGGACTGAATATTCTAAAGTGGTTTGAACTCAGACCCACTCTTCCTTCATCTACTCCCAATCTGAGTGTGGTTTTTTCTTTTAACTGGATTTTATTGTGCTGCTGTACTCCCATGGCCTCATGTATCAGTGTCTCATTTGCTTATTCCTTTGTGCTTCTCTAAGTCTACTCTCAGGAATAACAAAAAAAGAACTCATTTGTACCACAGAACTCTTAACTGTTCTAATAGAAAGTTGTGAATTTCTTAGCCAAGCAGGACCCAGGGCTGGAGTAGTAAAATAGGATGGAAACAGATGACCATGCTTTCTTACACATATTTAGCAAGTTGAATTCTGTGAAATTTGTCCCTCATAATCCTGAGAGAGAAAAGGGGAGGGGGACATTTTATCCTAAACTGCAGATGGGAAAACTGAGGCATGAAAGCCTAGTTAAAACTAAACTCCAGACCTTTTTTAATACTGAGATTTACATTTTTTCATTGTACAAGGGAGAAAGGTGGGAGGGTTGAGAATGACAGCACTTCTCCTATTTGAAGGCCAAATTAAAATTATTATTGATACTTGGCTAGAACCTGCAGAATTTATCCTCTTTAAAGCCCTTGGTTACAAGGGTATCTTACATCTAAAATGAAATGAAGGCATTTCTTATATCATTTATGAATTTTGTTGGTTATAGGAAGATGTTCTGAGCTTACTGGAAACCCTCCAATTGGACACAAGGCTCCTACATCACCTGTGTGGACACTCCAAGGTAAGAGAGAAAGCAGGTCATGTCACCAGCTCTCCTGTTTGCTCAGTCTCCAATTACTTCTTCCTTTTTTAACCCTTCTTGATTTTATCTGGTGCTGAGTCTGTCCAAAGGTAGTTTATTCAGAATGGTCAGATTCTTCATTGCTGATGGAGATTGGGCAATCATCTAGAGGGGAATTTCTGCATCTATAATTTGCCTCAAACTCTTTAGCCATAGGAAGAAGAGCCATAGGAGCTCTTCTTTGGTGAGAGATACAGAATACTGGGGGATGTATTACTGCCATGAAGTACTCTGGGTGGGAGGAATATTATGTAAGAATGACTCTGCTGGAGACAAGAAGTGGTTCTGAAAGGAGCTATCTTTAGTGCTATTTAAACTTTACTACTTGTCAAGAAACACATCTGTCTCTTGTGAGAACTCTTCAGCATTAAAGGACTTGTCCACTTGAAGCTTCTGCCAGCTCCCACCTGCTGTTGAACCCCTCTAGGGAAGTTTTAATTGCTGTTACTATGGTCTTCAGCTCTGTTTGGTTCCTTTTCATAATTTTCATGCCTTATGTCTCTATGTGTTCATCTGTTCTTTTCCTGATTTCCTTTAGTTCTTTGTCCATGTTTTCCTTTAGCTCTTTGAGCATTCTTAGGACCATTTAAAAAAAAGTCTTTGTCTAGAATGTCCCAGGTCTGATCCTCCTTATTGATGGTTTCTAATCTTTTAATCTCCTTAGCCTGTGCCATTGCATCCTGTTTCTTTATATGTTTTGTAATTTTTGTTGAAACCTGGACATTTTGATATTTTAATGTGTTATTACTGGAATTTAGACTGAGGCATCTGTTCTTCAAGCTTGTATCCATCTAGTTTTACAGCAGAGCTTCCCTTGAATGCCAGGAGCTAACAAAACAAAACAAAACAAAAAAAGTAAAACACTTTCCCAGTCTTTGCAGATTGACCTGTTGTGAGTGCTTTCCAGAGTTTATTCATACGGTGGGTTTAGAGATAGGCTCGAGGCCAAAGTGTATGGAACTCCTTGGTCCTTTCTGCATATGCATTGTGTCTTTGGCATGCATGCAGTCCTAGGAATTCTCTCCTTTACACAGATATGAATGTCTTCTCTTCCTGAGGAAACAGTTTCCTCACAGTCCAGGGTATTGCACTGTGTGTCCTACAGCCAGTAATCTCTTGCACCAGGCAGCATGACTTGATTGCTGTCCCACAGCATTCTGTAGGAGAGCTCTGTGAGCCACCTTCTACACACAGGGCAAGTTTTGGGGTGGCAAGTCCCTCAGGCGACCACCAGACAGATTAGGTCAAATATGCATACTCCCAGTGTGTGTATGAGGATTTATCTGTTCCCTACAGAACCAAGATCAGAGATCTGAATGGGAAGCATGGGCCAGGTCAGTGGAGCCAGATATTAAGATGCCTTTTTCTTGACTTGGCACTCTCACTGTTAACTGCAGTCCTTTAACTGTTTTTTGGAGCTTTAAGAAAGATATTTTTGTCAGTTCTTGGTGGTTATTCAAAGCTTCTGATGGGTGATGGAGCCCTGAAGCTTCTTACTCCATCATCTTGATCTGCTTCCTGCTTGAAGCTTTATAGTTGATGAACCATTGTCACTATTGTCTGTCAAAGAAAAAACTGCCCCAGATATTAAACAGGCAAGAATGACTTTAGAGTGCTGTAGTAGGGGAGAGAGAGTAGAACTCACTGTCTAAACAAAAGATAACAGCTTTTTAAGGGCTGGGAGTGGGTTCGAGGAAGCATTGGAAGGTACTATGGGGGATTGATCACTGAGAGGGGTAAGAGATTTACTGAGGTTGTGATTAGGTTCAGAATGTTTTCCCTTGCAGTAATTAGTTCTCCTGGAGGCTGTAAGGGCTGGGAGAGAGGAGGAGGGAGATAAGGAACTACCCATTTAGGACCTGTCAGACGCGTGGGTAGCCAGGGGAGAAGGACAGGAGAGGGTGAAATGGGGTGAGTTTGATATTTAGAATAGGATCTGTAGTTGTCTTTTTCCCCATTTTCTTTCTGTAGTCAGAATTGTTTTTCTCTAGTCCCACAGTTGCAAGATTGGTTTCAAGGTAGTCAGGACAAGGGAGCAGGTAGAGGCATGCAAGGAGTAAGACTGGCAGCTTGGTTGAGAGAAATTAAAAGTCTTTGTCATGTCTGAAGGAACACAGAACCACAGGTTCTGCAGACATTAGCAAGAGAAATGATCTTTCTATCCAGTTCCTAATGTTCACTTCCTTCCCTAGTTCTAAGTTTAGAAGATGCTGAACAATGGAATTTAAGGACTCTCGCAGCTAAAGAGGGCTACTCTCTGTTGTTTAATATCAACATAAATATATTCAAGAATATTTTAGGTAAATTAATTGGTCAAGAAGAGGTTATAAAGAGGAAGTTAGAGTTGTTGGTAGTATGTGTAGGCTTTTTTATTTTTTAGGTTTGAAAGACAGCTGCCATTATCCTTGGAATATTCTGCCAGACCACTGCAGTTTGATGAACATATCTCTGGCACATACTGTCAGGGCTTATGCCCTTTTTAAAAAAATTATTATGGATATATATATATATATATATATATATATATATATATGCATGCCATTTTAACCATTTTTAAAAGTATATGATTTAGTAGCATTACTTATATTCACAGTGTTGTGTTACCATCACCACCATTTGTTACTAAAACTTTTCATCACCCAAAACAGAAAGTCTGCATCCATTAAATAATAACGTCCATACTCCCCACCCCCAGTCCCCAGTAACCTCTCATCTATTCTCTGTCTCTGTGAATGTGCTTATTCTAGATATTTCATATAAGTGGAATCAAACAATAGTTGTCCTTTTGTCTCTTATTTATTTCACTTAGCATGATGTTTTTAAGATTCATCCAGATTGTAGCATGTATCAGAACTTCATTTCTTTTGATGGCTGAATAGTATTCCATTGTATGGGTATGCCACATTTTGTTTATCCATTCATCCATTGATTGGCATTTGATTTGCTTCCACCATTTGGCTATTGTGAATAATGCTGTATGAACATTTGTATACAAGTACTTTTGAGTCTCTGCTTTCAATTCTTTGGAGTATATACCTAGGAGTAGAATTTCTGGGTCATATGGTAATTATATGTTTAACTTTTTGAGGAACCACTAAACTGTTTTCCATAGCACCGTTTTACATTCCCACCAATAATGTATGAGTTCCTATTTTTCCATATCCTCACCAATGTTGTTAGTTTCCATTTTTAAAATCAGAGCCATCCTTGTATCTGAAGGCTTATTAGCTCTTAATGAATGCTCAGGGTGTCAGGAATTCAAAAATTTCTGTACAAGAAATGTAAAAGCATGACGATAAACTTTGATGAGTTGCATTCATTTGTTTCCATTCAGATTCACCAGGACATGAGACTCACCAAACATGTTCCTTTGCTCAAAAAGACCCTGGAGCTGCTTGTTTGCAGAGTGAAAGCCATGCTAATCCTCAACAATTGCCGAGAGGCTTTCTGGCTGGGTAATCTCAAAAATCGGGACTTGCAGGTAAGCCTGGACCCAGTCAGTGATAATGCCTCACTATCATTCTTTGTAAGAGCATTGGACAGTGTGTAAGAGAAGGCTTAGGTGATCTAAGATAACAGCTCTGACCCTTTAGCCCTTAAAGTTGGATGCATTGCTTATGGGCCCTTACGATAGGCTGCATCTGTCATCCTAGGCAGCGAAGACACCAAAGCATGCCACTGATATAAACAGGGCCTTAGAGGTAGAGGCGCCAGATCAATCCATACCACCTCCATAGCCAGAGGGTTGCCTTTAAGTCCTACTGAAGGTAGATTCGTAACAACATTTTTCTATATGGACAAACATGTAGAAAACCAGTCTGTCTTTTTCCTGAAATTATTCTCTAATTACAACAAATGAACATTTCTAAGGTCTTTCAATTGTCTGACTTTAGGCTGAAATGTTATGTTGTTTTTATATTGCTTTGGAGGTATAGTGTTTTTCCAGGAGGGCCCAAGCCCTTCTCATTCATGCTTAAAATGTTATGTTATATATCAAAAAAAGCAACACAGAGAATTAGCTTCCTTCCTTCACATCAACCTTACAAGGTAGATACTGTTGTTTCCGTGAGAAAATTGAAGCTCAGAGAGGTTAAGTAAGTTTTCTAAAGTCATTCAACAAGTAAGTGGTAGAGCCAAGCAGCCTCTATATAGCCATGCATAAGTGGTGTCTGGGTGTTCTTATACCTTAAGGTATTTGGAAAATTTTAGAACTGTATCCCACGTTAACCCAAAAAGTCACCAGTAACAATCTGACCTTACAAAATCTGATATTAGAATACAAAGATGGACCTTTTGGAGAACTGCATATTGCATCTCAGAAACCTTGGGCTGAGTATCACTTCTCTAGATGTTGGGTTACAAGTCTGTGTCCATGTTTGGCTAAGTTTGAATGACTAGTATATCTTCCTTTGGGTTGCCTGTAAACCAAGCCTTTCTCTACTTTGCCTCTCCCATTTCTATGGCAAGTAACTATTCTTTCCTTCTCCCCTTGGAGATTCAAAAGTGTCCATTATAACCCACGGTTTGCCTTGGTCCACATATAGGGTGAAGAGATTATGTCCCAGAATTCCCAGGAGAGCACAGCAGATGAGAGTGAGGACGATACATCATCCCAGGTTTCCAAGAGCAAAGAAAAGGAGGTATATCTGCAAAAGGCACCAGATGTAGTCATGATGGTTACTTTTTGTTAATTATTCGAGTTGATGAAAAGTGCAGAACTTACCCTGCTTATGTTTATAATCATCTCTATTCCCTCCAAAAAAGCTTCTGTGCTTATATAAATTCTGTGGGACATAGAAAAAGCAACAATCTTTTAATCACTCTTGAGTATCTCAAGTTGTGGCATATATTATAGAGTTAAAAATTCCCTTCCATTTAGTCTCCTGTTTTCCCTGAATTCATTTCTGAAACCATTTTAGAGAGAGGAAAAAAGACATCAAAAGTTAAACCATTTGAACTTCTTGGAACATATAAAAATAGAAATGCTTTCACCAAAGCACAGAGTCAAAAGCTGCCACCAATGAGGAATATAATAAGAGTTGGGGGTCCTTATTCTTTTATGGGGTATAGATTCTTTTGAGAATTTAAAGAAAACTAAAGAAAAATATGTGTACTTTAAAATTTTGCTACAATTTAGGTGGGTTATGGACACTAAGAAGCTGATATTTCGGAATCCCTGCTGTGGAGCCTTTCTGTAATGTGATTTGAAGGTGATGTAGAAATATCAGTTAGTAAGAAAAATCCTTTTGTTACATGTCCTCTTTTTATTTGTATAGTATACCTCCACCTTGTTCCCATAAGTATTTAACTCAGACAATACCCTTAGTTTGGTACTTTCTCCTAAGCAAACCTCCCAGTTTAGAGTTTTAGACCAGATCGAATTTTATGCTGGTTTCCTGTTAAGATACACGGCTATTTTAAATTTAACAAACATTTAATTCTATATTGAATGCCTATTTTGTTCCTGTGTCACACATATGCAGTAGACCCGGAGGGCCATTGCTTATTTAAAAATCATACAAATTAAGTTCAGTTATACAATGGCATCATAAGTCAATATCAAAACAACACAAACAGTGTACTCTATTGTAAACAATGGACTATAGTTAATAGTACAATTATAAAAATGTTTTTTCATGAATTGTGATAAAGGTACCCACTCATGCAAAGTGTTAATAATAAGATGGTATATAGAAACTATTTTCTACATGATTTTTCTGTATACCTACAATTTCTCTAATGGAAAAAATATATAGACAGAAAAAAATGAGAAAGAACTCAAACTGGTACCATACAAAAAATCAAATAAATATAAATGTAGGCATTAATGGAGGAATTGGGGGACAAAAAAGAAGGTATAAGACTTACAAAGACCAAAAAGCAAAATGGCAGAAGAAAGTCCTGCATTGTCAGTAGTTATTGTGAATGTGAATGGATTAAACACTCCAGTCAAAAAGCAGAGATTGGCACAATGGATAAAAAAGCATAACCCAACTATATGCTATTTGCAAGAAACTCACCTTACAAGTAGACTCAAAGATACAAGTAGACTGAAAGTGAGGGATGGAAAAAAATACACAATGCAGATAGTATGTGAAAGAGAGCTGGTGTAGATATACTAATGATAGATATTTTAGGTTGTATATATGTTACTAGAATTTTCTTTTAAAAAGCCTCTCTTCATGGACTTGGCTTCGAGGTCATGATGTCAAGAAGAATGGGGAGCCTCTGATTCATTTTAAAAATGAATTGTTTAAAACCTATCATTGATAATTAGTATGGTTGTATATCCTATGGAAGCAGAATCACAATTCATAGGATCACCCAGAGCAAGATCCAGAATATTGAACTTAGTTATTCTTTGCCCTTAGGATGGTGAGGAAGATGACGAAAGTGATGGAGAAAAGGAGCAAGACAGTGATGAGGGTGATGACAACTCTGATTAGACCTTAGAGAGACCTTTGACGCCACCTCCACCTCTCTGCCAACTTGTTACCATTTATGCTTTAAAATCTGCTATCTGCCTTTCTGACTGGAAGCATCCTATTTTATTTTTAAAGAGAGGGTTTTATTGAGTCAACTTAATTGTGGATTTCATGGATTGTCTAACAACCATCAAAGACCCTGGCCAAAGATTCCACTGTAGGATTACTTATCTGCTTGGGTGAACATGGCAGCACTAGGCTGCAGAGTAGAAACTGTTTGGCTGAGTCTGTGACATAGGCTTGGGAGCTAATTTCGAAACTATTTGAATTATTCTAGAATTTAAGCTTGTACCAGTTTTACAAATAAATTCCCTTTTATGTTCTGCCTCAGCTATCTCATTCCTCCTACTGTATTTCTTTCATTATTCAAGGATTAGATGGAACTGAATTTGGAGTTATGCACGGAAATAATGGGGACAGGTGCCAACACATCAATTCTACCTATTAAAATCATGTTTCCTTTTGTTAGGACTATTTTTATTTGAGATAAGCTCTTTGAGAGCTTCCTGAAGGAATGACTTGAATTTGTTGTCAGTGCCCAAAGGAAGCAACAAGGAATATTTGTTTGGGTTCCCTTTTTTTTTTTTATGGTCATTATGTTGGTATTGGGGAAAAAAGGCAGTATCAAACTCATGTTGACTTTGTGTTTATATAAGGTGTATTTCAACATTATTCTATGAGTTATACCTATAATGTAGTTATTAGAGTACTAAAAAATTAATTGTAGTTTATTAGAAATAGAACATTTAGGAGTATACTTTAGTTAAAATGGGAAATTCTGTCTTCTGCCAGAAAGCCCAGTTTCAGTGCTGCTACCAAGTTCTTTCTTGCCAGGCTGTGAATATTGTTTAGTATGTGTTAATACTTATACCCACGCTTGTACTTTGTAGTGTTATTAGGGTATAGCTGGTTATGTTGGTTGTTTTGAGTTTTTTTTTGGTTTGTTTTTAAAATTAATCCTTGACTCGCATATAGATTTTTATCGTCTGGTACTTAGAAATCCATATATCCCCTTCCCTCATATCCTCCCCCACCCCCACCCCCCAACCCCAAATGATTGTGGTCTTAGGCATTTAAGAAAAGTCACACTAGGTTCATTGGTTTATATGGTTTATTTAATGGCTCTTTATCACATGTACATGTCAAATGCTAGTTTGACTCTTTTAAATGGTTGTTCAACTTTACAGTGGAAATGTTCTTCCTTGCTCTGTGTCACTGGCCCTGTTTTGGAGGGGAAGGAAAGGAAGGGGCTCCTGAATTGTCGCTGTTTGACAGAAAAGCAAGATGGTTGGGGTGATGTCACAGTTCCGTTCACATGAACATTTTTCTGTAAGCTTTGGGTATATACCAAAGGACATGGTATGAGGAACTAGGAATCAGACTTTTACCTGGAGTGTTGCAAGGCAAAGGTGCATTTCTTGTATGTTGCATATAGCAAGAGGATTGAGCGCAGCATTTGTTTGCACATAGTCACTGTCATCTGAATCTGAGGCTCCTTAAGTCCAGTGGGCCATTGGTGCTCCTGGCTAATGATTTTGCAAAAGGCTGACTTGTCTGAAACTCTGAAGGTCCCAGTCCACTTTGGTGGCTGAGCCGTGATAACCCTGCCAAAGACAGAATCCACTCCATTGAGGCGGACAGGCTGGGGTTTCCTTACCAGCCCTTTCTTGTTGTTCAAAGTTCGGAGCTCTGACGTGTGGCAGGGTAACTTGGGACTCACCCCAGTTTCCAGGAATGGGCTGTCTAGGACTAGAGTGACCTCTTGAAAGCACAGCTGCACTTCAAGGTCAGAAGGGGTATGTGGGAAGCCGGGGGAGGCCCTAAAGGGGTGCTTGGAAGAAGGTGTAGGTGTTGTGTGTCGCAGCCATTGGAAACTCTCATCCAGTGGGGTCCATGGTGACCAGAGCTGGTATCCCGCCATTGACAGTCCTAAAGAAGAAGAATCAGAACAATGGGATTTCCCTGGCATGCTTTTAGTGAGGGCATGACCACTCAAATTCACACCTTTGTTTCATTAATTACTTAAACTTACTCTGTGGTTCCCTTGGACTACTCCAATGGGTTTTAGGGTGTTAGTAATTCTATAAAGGGCAGTAAGAGATGCTATTTCTGCTAAAAGTTTATTAAACCTTATTATAAGCCTCTGAAGGTAGGTTTTAACCCATTTTACAGATAAGGAAATGGGTTTGTCTGAAATGGAATATCCCAGTCCACCTTTAAAGCTATGCTGTGTTGTTAACTGCTGAAGACAGAATATATACTCCTCTCAAGTGGCAGGGGCTGCTGGGACTTCATGATGAAAACTTATTATTTGTGGTTAGAAGCTCAGAAAGGCTATGCTTTACCAAATATTTATGACTCTAAATCCCATATACTTTTCTTTATATACCAGTGGTTCTCAAAGTATGATCCCTGGACTAACAGCTTCATTAGCATCTGGGAACTTGCTAGAAATGCAAATATTTGTAACTCACCTCAGACCTTCCAAATCAGAATCTCTGGGGGTAGAGTCCAACAATCTGCATTTAATCCAGCCTTCCAGGGGATTCTTATACACTGTCTAGTTTGAGAATATCTTATGCTGTCCCTTTTTAAGGGACTGTAACTTTCAATGTTCTTAACTATGGAAACAGTTTTTTCTTGACCCTAAAAGTCTCATTTTCTGACCCAAGGGAGTAACTCTCTTTCAGAGCCTTGGGCTACCTATGTACCACCCTCAGAAAAATTACACCAGGGTGGGAGGGAAAAAACATTTCCAAAGGCCAGTCTTTTAAATTATTTTTTCTATCTTCTAGGTGTTTCTGTTTTTTTGTTTGTTTTATTTATGGGAGACCCACCATATCTTTAAGACCTCAATTTTATTTTTCCTTTGAAGATAACCTTTCAGAGGCTTGGAGGATATTGCTAATGTAGAATTTATCCAATAGGATTCGGTTTATCTGTCATTATATTTCAAAATTGCTAGTATACAAAGCATTTTTCTGAATTCAGTAGAAGCTAACATGTTTTCAGCATCTACCTATTATGTTAAGGGACATAGGAGATCCCTTTTCTTTCCAGCCAAGTGTATTGCTCTGCCCCTTCTCTCTTCTCCCATAGAAGGTAACAGTGGCAGGTCTCATCCCATCCTATCTAGTAACTGCCCCATAAATGCTATGAAAAGTTGATACCTCCACCATAGTTTGTGAGACCTTAGAGTTGATTTTTAAAAAAGCACCATTGGTGACACTTCAAACTAGAAGCCCTCCTCTGACAATTTTTAGTATAATGGAGGTTTGTGGATTTTCTCCAACTACTTTGTTTCTCATGATCTGTGCAGGCACCTCAAATACTGATATGTCTGGGCTGCCTTAGGATGAGAAATGCCTGACATCCAAGGGACAGTTTTCTATTCCAAAAAGACTGAAAGGTTTCTCATACTTGATATCATGACCCTAAGAGCTTATATCCAAGATCAGGGCTACTCTGGTACACCACCATGGATTGGGGGGGGGAAGGGGCGGTCTTAACTCTTCCGGCATATGACCAAAAAGTATTTAATTCCAGGCTCCTTTTCCCAACTCATCTCCTATGAAGAAATAGGGCCATAATAGGTGAAAGGCCTTATCAAAGGTCCAGCCAGCACACATACCCGGCGGAACTGTCGCAAAATGAAAGGGATCCTGACTCCAGGGTCTTTCCACCAGTTCACACAAGGTTTAAATAAAGATGTCATCCACTGCAGGAGGGGTTGAACCTAGGAAGTCTTTTCAAGCTGCTCTAATAGCTCCCAGATAGGGGACGCCTCATTCTGGCCAAACAGGCTCCCTCTTCACACTGTTCCTCCCGTTCCAAGAATTCCCGTCCCTTGACTTCCCCACCTGAGAAAGGGAAAGACAGCGCCAAAGTGCAGCTGAGGTCCTCACTGTGAACGGAGGGCCGGAGGGGCCGGAGCTGCCGGGAGTGGGGGAGGCTCCCCCTCCCAGCCGGGAAAGGGGCTTGTCCCCCGGGGATCCCTACCCGGGGGCGGGGGCCAGACGGCTGTGGCCGAGGCGGAGGTGGCGGTGGGAGCCCGGGCCGGGGGCTCACCTGAACTCCGCGGGCCACACGCTCCAGAGTGGCGGCCGCTCTTCCCGGGCCGCATCTTTTCTCCACCGGGCGCCTGGCAACCGCTTTTGTGACCCAGATCTCGGGGGAGCCCCGAGCCGCGGCGGGGGCGGGGTGGGGGTGGGCTCGAGGACTCCCCGCTGAGGGGCTTCGGGGCTGGCCTCCCCACCCCCTCCTCCCGGGAACGTCTGGTCCGGGACTCAGCCTTCAGGAGAGCGGGTTCGAATCTCATCCTCCGGTTCCCCTTTCTCCCTACCACCCCTCCCTACCTGCGTGCCTTAAATCAAATCTCAATCTCAGCATCCGTTCCAACACATGGAACAGAAGACTGGCACGCCCACTTCAAATTCCGTGGTCAGGAACCTGAATTTTAAAGTCACGAGACCTGGAGATAACACTACACCCTGCTCAGTGGATGCTCAGCCAAGTTACTCAGGCCCCGAAGGTTTTGCTGCTGTTTTAGAAAGATCTCAATGCAAGTAGACAGAACTTAAACGCCCGGGCCGTCAAGAGCAAGAAGAAAAATACACAAATCTTACCTTTATTTCCTGACCAAAAACTCTGCCTTCTATTAAATCTCAAAAAGGACGGTCCTGCCTCATCCGTAAAAGGTTGAAAAAGTGACACCTTCACCATAGTGAAAGAATGATTTGACAACCCATTAAGCATCATTTCAAACAATTATCCTGGTTCACCGAAGGAAGAAAGGATGTTTAACCAGTTCACCTTCGTAGCCCCAGTGCCTGGCAGTGTGCAATATTTGTGGGAGGAATTAAGTAATGACTTACCGGCTCTTCCATTATACACCCAGAAATGCTTTGTACTCTGCAAGCTATAGAACACAGCAAAAATAAGGGCCGTCTCCTTTTGTCTCGCTCTTTGAGTGAAGCTGAAGGTGAGAGACTGGGAGTCCAGGGATGGAGTCTGGCTGAGATCCTGGCCTGGAAGACCAGATAGTCTTGAGGAGCTTGTGAAGAATTGTCAGATGCTCACTGTGCATGTATGCGTGCCCTGCAGAAGGAGAGGTAAGTGGAAAGAAGTTAGAGGGGAAATCAGAAAGTGGAGAGAGGGAAGCAGAATGATGAGACTTGGAAGAGATACAAATGATTTTTTAATTATGAAACTTCTGTACCCAGTAAGTTTATTTTTATTTTCCCCTTGAATAAAAGAGATACCTATTATTTAAAAAGCAAGCAGTACAGGAGTTTTTATTGCATATGTTTTTTTGTTTTGTTTTGTTTTTTAGTGAGTCTCCAAAACAACATTGTATGATTAGAAATTGTTGGATAGCTATAGGTTTATTTAATTTTCTTCTTTCTGCAAAGAAGAAAATGTAAACTCATCTTGAGTACATGCTTATGTAGGAACCAGGTGCTGTTCTTTTTACTTAGCCTTACTTGCATAATCCTCCCAACAATCCTAACCCATGATATTTTTTTTAAAATTTTTTTTTTAATCTTCATTTTATTGAGATATATTCACATACCACGCAGTCATACAAAACAAATCGTACTTTCGATTGTTTACAGTACCATTACATAGTGGTACATTCATCACCCAAATCAATCCCTGACACCTTCATTAGCACACACACAAAAATAACAAGAATAATAATTAGAGTGAAAAAGAGCAATTGAAGTAAAAAAGAACACTGGGTACCTTTGTCTGTTTGTTTCCTTCCCCTATTTTTCTACTCATCCATCCATAAACTAGACAAAGTGGAGTGTGGTCCTTATGGCTTTCCCAATCCCATTGTCACCCCTCTTAAGCTACATTTTTATACAACTGTCTTTGAGATTCATGGGTTCTGGGTTGTAGTTTGATAGTTTCAGGTATCCACCACCAGCTACCCCAATTCTTTAGAACCTAAAAAGGGTTGTCTATAGTGTGCATAAGAGTGCCCACCAGAGTGACCTCTCGGCTCCTTTTGGAATCTCTCTGCCACTGAAGCTTATTTCATTACCTTTCACATCCCCCTTTTGGTCAAGAAGATGTTCTCCGTCCCACGATGCCAGGTCTACATTCCTCCCCGGGAGTCATATTCCACGTTGCCAGGGAGATTCACTCCCCTGGGTGTCTGATCCCACGTAGGGGGGAGGGCAGTGATTTCACCTTTCAAGTTGGCTTAGCTAGAGAGACAGGGCCACATCTGAGCAACAAAGAGGCATTCGGGAGGAGGCTCTTAGGCACAACCATAGGGAGGCCTAGCTTCTCCTTTGCAGCAACCGTCTTCCCAAGGGTAAAACCTGTGGTAGAGGGCTCAACCCATCAAACCACCAGTCCCCTATATCTGTGGTCATGTTAGCAACCATGGAGGTGGGGTAGGCGAATACCCCTGCATTCTCCACAGGCTCCTCAAGGGGGCACTACATCTTTTTTTTTCCTTGTTTTTCTTTTTTTTTTTTTTTTTTAACTTTCCCTTCTTTTTTTTTTTTTAATCATCATTTTATTGAGATATATTCACATACCATGCAGTCATACAAAACAAATTGTACTTTCGATTGTTTACAGTACCATTACATAGTTGTACATTCATCACCTAAATCAATCCCTGACACCTTCATTAGCACACACACAAAAATAACAAGAATAATAATTAGAGTGAAAAAGAGCAATTGAAGTAAAAAAGAACACTGGGTACCTTTGTCTGTTTGTTTCCTTCCCCAACTTTTCTACACATCCATCCATAAACTAGACAAAGTGGAGTTTGGTCCTTATGGCATTCCCAATCCCATTGTCACCCCTCATAAGCTACATTTTTATACAACTGTCTTCGAGATTCATGGGTTCTGGGTTGTAGTTTGATAGTTTCAGGTATCCACCACCAGCTACCCCAATTCTTTAGAACCTAAAAAGGGTTGTCTAAAGTGTGCGTAAGAGTGCCCACCAGAGTGATCTCTCGGCTCGTTTTGGAATCTCTCTGCCACTGAAGCTTATTTCATTTCCTTTCACATCCCCCTTTTGGTCAAGAAGATGTTCTCCGTCCCACGATGCCGGGTCTACATTCCTCCCCGGGAGTCATATTCCACGTTGCCAGGGAGATTCACTCCCCTGGGTGTCTGATCCCACGTAGGGGGGAGGGCAGTGATTTCACCTTTCCAGTTGGCTTAGCCAGAGAGAGAGGGCCACATCTGAGCAACAAAGAGGCATTCAGGAGGAGACTCTTAGGCACAACCATAGGGAGGCCTAGCCTCTCCTTTGCAGCAACCGTCTTCCCAAGGGTAAAACTTATGGTAGAGGGCTCAACCCATCAAACCACCAGTCCCCTATGTCTGTGGTCATGTTAGCAACCATGGAGGTGGGGTAGGCGAATGCCCCTGCATTCTCCACAGGCTCCTCAAGGGGGCACTACATCTTTTTTTTTTTCCTTGTTTTTCTTTTCTTTCTTTTTTTTTTTTTTTCACTTTCCCTTCTTTTTTAAATCAACTGTATGAAAAAAAAGTTAAAAAGAAAACAAACATACAATAAAAGAACATCTCAAAGAGACCATAACAAGGGAGTAAGAAAAAGACAACTAACCTAAGATAACTGCTTAACTTCCAACATGTTCCTACTTTACCCCAAGAAAGTTACCTAATATAGCAACATTTCTGTGAACTTGCTCCTACTATATCCATCAGAAATTAACAGACCATAGTCATTCCTGGGCATCCCCAGAACGTTAAATAGCTTATCTGTTCTTCTTGGATTATTGTTCCCCCTTCCTTAATTGCTGTCTATTGCTAGTTCCCCTACATTCTACATTATAAACCATTTGTTTTACATTTTTCAAAGTTCACATTAGTGGTAGCATATAATATTTCTCTTTTTGTGCCTGGCTTATTTCGCTCAGCATTATGTCTTCAAGGTTCATCCATGTTGTCATATGTTTCACGAGATCGTTCCTTCTTACTGCCGCATAGTATTCCATCGTGTGTATATACCACATTTTATTTATCCACTCATCTGTTGAAGGACATTTGGTCCTAACCCATGATATTTTATCTTAATAATGCACTTGAAGGAAGCGAAGTTCAGAGGGGTGAAATGACTCATCTCTAGTAGATTTGGGATTTGATTTGGGATTTGAAACCAAGATGGTCTTCCTTTAAAGGAAAAGTAGGTGTGACTTCTCTGAGGCACGTGAGCCTACTTCAACAGCATCTGTTATAAAGCAGGGTCTCAAATGGAAGGGAGTCGTCAAAGATGCCTAGGGCTCCATAGTTGTCAATATCAATTACTTACTTTAGAAATGATTTATGTGAATACATAGGAGAGCTTGGACGGACATTAACCTATTTTCAGTGTGGTACAGTGAAAAGGTAATGGAGTCTGGGTTGTTGTAAACATAAAATGAGGGATTAAGATACACATAATTTGAACAGTTAAAAGATATTGATATGTAAACTATTATTCTCAAGAAAATTCTCAAACACTCTCAATTTATGAGATAAAGGTGGCGAAATCACCCAAGGAAGCATCTCTCCTTCCCAGTTGTGATATAGCAGGAGAGGCACAGAGCACCTCAGAAGGAACAGAGGAAAGGTGAAGAATGTGGAGAAAATAAGGCACAAAAAGAGGACGTTGAAGATGGGGACAATCTCCTCATATTCCAAGAGAAGAATGAACAAGAGGGAAAGGTATGGACAAAAGAGACTGAAGAAAATACCGAGGAGGGAGCAGAAGAGGAAACAGAGGAAGAAGGTGAAAAGCAGAAGAACCAGGAGAGGAAAGAGAGGATTCTTAGGCCTTTTCATGCTTTATTTCTTCAAGTTTTCCAGAAAACACAAGCTGTGAAGCAATATCTCAACCACCTTCCCACAAACCAAACTTAACAAAATGTTTTGACCCAAAGTTAGCACACCTCTCTCAATATATTGGGATTACTACTTGCTTGGCTAGATATATCTGGATATATCTACTTAATCATGTCAACATGAAATTAAATGTGAAGACAGTATGTGCAAATTTCATGTCCCTAAAATTTTGGCCTTTGCTTATAATTATTATTTTTGCTCTGCATGAATAGACCTTCTTACTAATACCCTGAAAAAAAGATTTCAAGGTATGGAATCTCTCTTCATGAAATAACAAAACTGTTTCCTCTTCATGTGGCCTTATGGTACTGGTCATGAATTTAGCTTTGGAAATGAATGTGCTCTCCAGAAAACAATCATATAAAGATTAATAGCAAGAGACAGAGAGAGAGAGAGAGAGAGAGAAAGATAATGGGGTCTGGTATCAGCCAGTAAAGACCCATCACTTGATTGGCTGTGTAACCTTGAGTTTCAGTTTTCTCATCTCTAAAATGATGATAACATAACCTCTTCCTGACTTCTCCCCACAGGGTTTGTGAGGATCCAGTAAGGTAACATCTACAAAAGCATCTTTATAGGTTGTAAAATCTTCTACTCAAGTAAAGGGCTGTTAGTAATGGTTTCTTCTCAGGCACTGCTGGAAGTAATCTGACACTTCAGTGACTTTTTTATAAAGGCTTTTAGAGCACAAATCAGACTGTAAATATTTCTTGAAACAAAAATAAAGTTATTTGTATTTCCACTATTTTAACAAATCAGATATTGACATTTTTGGTGTATCTTTTCCTCAAGCAGCAATTAAAGAAAATTTTGTTTTTCCCTTCAATTTATCATGTTTTCACATTGCCATACTCTCCATAATTAGCATTTAAGTGACTGCATAGTGTTGCCTTAAGTGGCTATACCTTTGTTGAGCCATCCCCCAATTTTTGGAGATTGTTTTGTTTTGATAATTCTACCAAGAGCACCTTTGTGCTTAAACAGGTTTTGTTTTTTTCCTTTTCAATGATTTTATTAACGATATGTCAAATGGTTTGAAATTTTTTAAAGCTCTTGCTATCAGTTATCAAATTTCCTTCTGAAAGGACTGTGTGATCAGCCATTTATGATCCTACCAATTTCACCACACCTCTCCATCACTGATTATTATCTTTAAAAAACACGTTTTGTTCATTTGATATATGCAAGGTGGGATGTCATGTTGCGTTATCGAAGTCATTTTTAAAATGACTTGTATTTAATGTGCTTTAAACTGCTGTGCCCATGTCCTTGCTGACACATTGCGCCACCTTAGTATGGAGCAGATGAGGGAGGAGGTGACACGAGCCCACGCGCCTTCTAACGACATTAACGGCTGCTGTCCGAGTGGCTCGCACGCGTTCGTATTCCACTCTCCCGGCCTGAGTTGCGGCATCTGTTCGCTGGAGCGTGGGAGAAGAGCAAAAACGCAGCGGAGGAGGACATGACACCGCGCAGACGCACCACAATGGTCGTGGAGTCCGTGGGAGTCAAGGGATGGGTGTGGGCTGGCGGCGCAGGCGCACTGGCGGCCTGTAGGGACGGGGCGCCTGCGCAGTCATTCCCCGTTAAGCGGCCGCCATGGCGGGCCAGGAGGATCCGGTGCAACGCGAGATTCACCAGGATTGGGCAAACCGGGAGTACATTGAGGTCATCACCAGCAGTATCAAGAAAATCGCAGACTTCCTCAACTCGTTCGGTCAGTGGGCGAGCCGGGGGAGAAGGGAGGCCTCCGAGGCGATTTGGCGGGGACGCTGAGGAGAAGCTTTGCGAGTGCTCTCAGGGAGCTCTCGACTCTAGCTGTTTTTCGCTTGCTCCTTCAGGCCCCACTTTACTCCTCCCGCCCTGATCCCTAGACTCCTCTGGACGGTCTCGGTGGGGTGATCCTGTCCCAAGCTGAGCTCAGCGGCCTCACTGGATCCACGACCAACTCCTTCCTTTTTCCCAGACAGGTGTCTCAGGCGGCAGCCTTATCCATTCTCTGCGTCCTTTCTTTTCCTACCTCCTTTGTGTCCCCGCTTCCATTCCAGTTCCCACTTTGCACTCCGAGTGCGCCTTCCAAACTCGGACTTGACCGTGTCACTCTCTTGCTTAAAGACTCTTGATGGTTGCCATATCATTCAGGGTCAAGACGGAACCCCTTTGCGCCCTGTGTGTTGTTTCCGCATTTCCTTTAGTCGCCCCTACAGCCACTCTTCTGTCGGTTCCTTCCTTCCTGTCTCCCGTGAATTTGCCGAAAGTGGTAGGAGTTGAGGTGAGAGAGTTAGGTCAAGTCCCGATCGTTGTAGGGCTATGGAAATCTTCTCTGTATTGCTACTGTATAGCATATAGCATAAAGTAGGTGTTTTGTCTGCTTCTAGCCCGTGCCTTAGAGCCAAGACAGGTCAGGTGACATGAGCATAGAGATAACTGTGCCAAAATCTTTCCTAGGTATGTCCTGCTTGTGACAGTCGTAAAGATTTTCTGCACTTTTCAATACCCTTCTTGAGAGCAAGCCTGTAACAGAATCCTACTCCATGTTCTCTAAGGATTTCTTTAAGAGAATTTAGTTCCCAGTAGACTTTTTAAAATGTAATTGCAAGGTGTGGGAGTGACATCTAGTTTTCTTTTTCCAGCTAATATTCTTTGGTTCCATTAATTGAACATTAAACAATTAAGATTAAATAGGGAAAACTGATATATAATTTTTTTTAAATGAATTATTTTCTAGCTAGAAGACTGATGAACCCTAAGGAGTATAAAGGTGACAGAACAAGTTGTCGGAAGGCATCAGCAAGAGAAATTACAAGGCTCTCTCAGGCAGTGTATGGGACGCAGAATAAGAAACATTTCCTTCCAAGTAGTTTCTAATCTTGAAGACAACTTCAGAACAAAGCAGACCATTGTTTTTTGTGTAAAAATAGTTATGTACAAGATGTACAGGACTATAATCTTGATGGGTCTTAGTATGGTAGATTTCCTTACTAGGGAATGGTGGATGAAGGTAATGATCCATCTTTATTAAAGAAGAGAATAGTATAGATGTGTATATTAGGGATACATGTAGACACGCGCACACACACAAAGTGCTATAGAGGTTGAACTGTAGTAGGGAATGGTAGTCAAGAAAGCATGGCTCTCATGTATCCAGAATTTTTTTGAGGAATATAATAAGGTTGTATGGTTTAGTGGAAAAAGTAAGTGGTTTGGAGTCCAGAGACCCAAGTTCAAAGAGATTAGACTAATTGGTTTTAAAGAACGGAATGCATTTAAAAAAATACTGACTTATTTATGTTCTGTGCGAATGGTTTTAATGTTGGTTCTTATCATTGGTTTCTCCTACTTTCCTAGAGAGTTCTTCACTGCATCCTTTACTTATAACATTCTCTCAGAGGAAGGGCTAGATAAAAGAAACCAAAATATTCCATGCTAGGGAAACGATGGACTGATGACAGGAACAGAGCTTTTAGACTTCGGTTTAATCTAGAGAGGCAGTCAAAGTACTTAGAAAAATCACTGATGCTTTTAACTTTTTTAAAAAAAAACAGATTTAAAGGCTTCATTTATCTGGTAGGTGTTAATTTCTGATACATACACACAGAATATCCAAGCAAAATATTAAGAATGCCATTTTCAATCAGTAAGATTTCTAAAGCTTGGGCTGCTTTTCAAAATTTAAAAGTGAGTTAGCATTTCAGTCCCCCAAATTTGGATCCTGGATAATGTAATAACTTCACTTCTGAGCATAGAATTGTATTAATAAATTTTTAGTTCACATACATTTATCTTTGACATATGTCTTCTTGTCATATCACACCCACTAAATCTACAGTTTATAATTCTAGGGACTAACTGAAAATTGTACAGGATAGATGTCCCTTTCCTTATTTTATAAGCAAGAAAATACCTGCTCTGAGATTTTTAGATCAGATGTGTGAGTCACATTTTGTGATCAGATGGAGAAGACTTTTTATTTGGGATTTCTAATAAGTCCTAGACTGAGGAAATAGACACACAGAATTCCTATCCTTAGGAGCCAGAAGAAATGGCTTCCCTTACCTTAGGCTTCCCTTAAAGTAATAATAATGGCCTAATATATGGAAAAATTACTAGGTGGTTTATGAAGATTTTAGGAGGTGAATTTAGTTTTTTTAGAGCAAAGAACAATTAATTATACGAGCAATTATGAAGCAGTATTAAAAGTTAAAGCCATTTGACTTAGCAGTTTAGGTGTTACTGAGGCAAACTCCTGAAGATTGACAATATCATGATACAAGAGTTTTAACAAAGACCAACAGGATGAAAATTTGGATGAATCATAAAGATAGACCTGAGTGCACTGTCTTGGCATTGGATGATTGAGGATGAGGGTGTGTGGGATGTATCTTCCCACTCCAAGCTCATAGCATGACTCCTCAGTTTTGATGTATATATCTGTGGGGCTTATGTTGAGCTTATGACAATATGATTTTGTGGTGCAAAGATTCAGAAGGGTTTTTTTTGAGGGGCAACTTGGAGCTCTTTGAAAATCGCAGCAGTCCTGCAATGCCTACCCTGACCACAGAGAATCTTCATAGACCATGTGCTCTGGAAATGGAACTTTTTTCCCAAGATAGCTAATGTAATGACTTTCTGAACAGCTTTTATGCTGTGGTTCCAGCTGGTGAGAATAGAGTTACCATCTCTTTGTGGTTTTCTCTTTCAGAGTTGGAAGACCACCTGAACCTAAGGACACACAGATTAAAATGCAGTGACAACACCCTAACAATAGGTCTGCTCTGTGCCTTGGAATTGGTGAAGTTTCCAAAAGTAGATCATCTCAAAATATAGCTTATTTTTATACTTTTTTTTTTCCTGATTCTGAAGTGAATACATGTTCACTGCATAAGATTCCGAATGTACAAAGAAGTATAAAGAAAAAAAAATAGAGAATATGGCTATTTAAAAATCAGTGTCTATACTTACTTAGCCAACAAATATAGCATTCCTGTTGTGACCCCAGCTGTGTGTCAAATGATGTGAGAAAGAAATAAATAAGAATAAATGGTCATAGTACCTGCTCCTAAGAAATGTAGAACCTTGTTGGAGAAATAAAACCTGCAAAAAAAATTCAAGGGAAAGGTTTGATTTTTGTAGTGTCAGGGTTATGTGCCGTTCAGAGAAGGAACTGTCTGCATCTGGCATTTGTCAGCAGTGATGAGGTATATACAACATCAAGAATCCTGACAAGGATTGGTATTTTTAGTTAAAGTCTGGAGATAGTGTACACATAAATGCACTCTGATTTCAGATTTTCCCAGCTGCTGAATGCTTTCCTAATGTTTTATTTGAACCAGTATGTACTTAATGGGATTTGAAATATGACCCAGGTTTCTGGAGTTGAACATTTTATATTTCTCAACAGTGCCTAACTGTGTAGGCCATTAGCATAGTATTGTCCTTGGATTCTGATTCATTACCAGATTGACAGAGCTATAGCAGAATAGCTAGCTACCCAAGAAGGAACTCTCCTCCCCCATGCACACATACATGCCCATAATTTTGGCAAGTCTCCTTTTATGGAAAAGGACGGGTTGACAGTGATAATAGTCAAGCTCTTAATGAATAGCCTAAGATATATGCTATGTGCCTTTGAGTTTCTAAAAACCAAAAAGAGATTTGTTCCTATTGGGCAGTCCTGGCAGAAAGTGGCAGTGTACCCTGGAAAGGGGAGTAGTGCTGAGGGGCACATACTTAAACTATACCTGGGAATTAGAGGAAGCAGCACTAGCAGATAAGAAAATAAGATTAAAAAGAATATAATGAGGAATGTCCAAAATAGGCAAGTTCATAGAGAAAGAAAGTAGATTAGTGTTTGCCAGGGGGTAGGGGAGGTTAAATGGGGCATGACTACTAAAGGGGGTACAGGTTTTGGGGGGATAATGAAAATGTTCTAACATTAGATTATGATGATGGTTGCGCAACTTTGTGAATATACTAGAAACTTGAACTTTATAGTATATAAACTATGTATCAATAAAGCTATTTTAAAAAAGAATGAAGAGTAGCAGTTAAGATTGATGAGGGGGAAGAATCAGTAACGTGGAAATGAAAAGAAAATGAACTGGAAATTGAAAAAGTTGAGCTGTAAGCAAATTCTAAGAGATGTGGGGAATAAAGTATGACCCCAGAGGCACTGATGGATGGTAGAAGGGTGCTGTGCGACAGTGTAATTGGAAAATGTACCATCCTGGGCAATGAGGGAACTGAGTTTTGCACTCAGCTCTGCTCCTAATTTGTCTTATCAGTGGCCCAAGATGGCCCTTCAGCTTATCTAGGCCTCACTTAAAAACAAGTAGAGTCACACTAAAGACAATATTTTGTTTCACTAACATACCAGAATCCATCATTTTTACAAGAGACATCTATGTGCCAGGTGAGATGCTAAAGTTATGAAGATTAATAAGTGGCAATAGCTGCCTTTGATTAACTTATTCTAGTGTAGATGGACATGTAAATAAATTATAAAAAATTTACAAGTAGATAAATATCACTTGATTTTGTAGCAGAACATTTTCTATTAAGTAGTCTTCAAAGTTGTAATTTTTAATGGTGTGTTTTAATAGTTCATCATTGATGTGCCATATTTAATCAAACCATTCCTCTAATGAAGGAAATTTATTTTTAGTTTTTTATTACCATAAGTAATTGTAATGAACATTCTTGTTTGTTGAATCTTTATCCAAAGGGTTTGGTGATAACCAAAAGATCAAGTACATAAATAACTTACAGATTAGAAATTCATCCATAAATGTTGAGGTAAATGCAGAAGAGGGAGAGTTTTATCCATCTGGAAAAGGTGCAGTTTGAACTGGGTCTTGAAAGGTAGATGTTTAGACAGGCGAGATGAGTAAGAATTGGAGATGCTGAAATGAAAGTTGAGGTGAGATCGGTGTGTAGGAAGATTTGTCAAAATGGATGATAAAACTTTTGCATAACAGCCAGGGAAGAGATGAAAAGAAAGGTTGTTAGCTAAGTGTTTAAATCATTGAGTGAGAGAGTCTTGGAGAGTGGAGTATTTTAGACTTAAAATGGGAAGGTTATTGAGATATGAATGAAAAACAATGTTGGAGGAGGTAGTAGGAAACAGCATGTTTAGGCACATTTTTCTCATGTATGTTGACAGTAATTGGAGAAGATAGTCGGGTAGTCTTTTAGAGAAGTTTGCCAAGGAAAGGTGCTTTTAGGGGAACTTTAGGTTTTGTTTTGGGTGAGTTGGTGAAAGAAGTTTGGAAAAAGTACAGGAAGAAAAGGAATTTAAGCTGTTTTTCACAGATGGAATGTGGGTTCCACAGGGTATTTGACATTCTCCGTTTTCTTTAGTTCTAAAAGGCCTATGCAGATGTTGATGAAACATTCAGTACCCTCCTTGAGCAACAGTGATGACATGGCTTCCCTGAGCCTAGTCACATTGACACCTCGCCTACCCCGTGTATTTTCTGCTGCTTTCTTAGTTTCTACTTATTCCTCCCTATCAAGATCATTTTCCCTCTCTTGCAACTCTTAGTTTGCCTGTTAGCAAATGGCCATCTGCACAGCCTTGTGTATTAGTTTTCTGTTGCCGTCATAGCACATTACCACAAATTTAGAAGCCTAAACAACATTCATTTATTATTTTAAGTTCTGTAGGTCAGAAGTCTGACGGGTTCATTGGGCTAAAATCAAGGTGTTGGCAGGAATGCATTCCTTTCTGGAGACTCTGGGGGGAATCTGTTTCCTTGCTGTTTGGATGTTGACTGAATTCAGTTGATTGCAGTTAAAGAACTGAGATCCCTGCTAGCTGTCAGCTGAGGACCACTCCCAGATTTTAAAGATCACTGCATTCCTTGTCTCATGATCCCCTTCCTCCATCTCCCAAGCTAGCAAGAAGGTTGAGTTCCTGTCCTGCTCAAATCTCTTCTTCCATTTTATCTTTCTGATCCCCTTCCTCTGCCTTTCTCTTCCACTTTTAAGGACTTGTGTGTTAGGATTGGACCCATTTTCAAAGTCCCTTTTGCCATGTAAGGTACATATTCACAGATTCTAGGGGATTAGGATGTGGACATCTTTGGGGGGGGGGGGGGCAGCTATTCTGCCTACTACACTTGGTAGGAAGTTCAACAGGCCCACTCTTAACAACTGTGTTTCTAAGATACTTCTGATCTTCTCCTCTTCTCTCCCATATTTTGCCCTCCCCCCATTTGTACTCTGCATGGTAAGTCAGTTCTTCATCTTTGGTTTAAGGTGCATGTGTGTGTCTGTTTGTTTGGAGTGACATTAATCCTGAACATCAGTCTTCTTTTACCAGATATGTCTTGTCGTTCAAGACTTGCAACACTAAATGAGAAATTGACTGCCCTTGAACGGAGAATAGAGTACATTGAAGCCCGGGTGAGTATGATCAGTAAGATGCTTCATTATGAAGCTAGGCAAAGGCTGTCCAAGGGAGAACGCACATTTCAACTTATTGCTGAAACGACCCGGGAAGAGATGGTATATATGAAAACAGGCTTAAAGAAGTTTAGTACCTCACCTGGGTTTGAACCAGGTGTCTGTGGCTCCAGAGCCATGTTCTTTTCCACCATTCCCCACTGCCTACCATTTAAAATGATATTTCTTTTAGGCCCTCTCATCCTTTTAATTTATCTAAATTTTCACTTTCCTTTGACAGGTGACTAAAGGTGAGACCCTCACCTAGAGCTATGCCGTGCTGCTGCTGGGAAGTTGCTTTACAGAACACAGGCCCACGTGGGAAAGGCCACAGCAGCCTCAGCAACTTCTTCTCTCCTTCCAGAGCTACAGGGCTTATTCTTGTTTTTCTTTTCTCAAAAATGTGCCCTTTGGGCTTTGCCATGTACATCTGGGGAGTGATGTGGCATGTGGGAAGAAGTCCACGGGAACCACTGGAAATAACATTAGATATTTTATAGAACTATTTGTTAAGGTATTTTAGGCGCTCAGAGTCAAAAGCCTGGGACTCTTTGTTAAGGTCCTCCCCAACTCTCTGTTGCTCTCAGACTTTCCTTATAGCTTGCCATTCCTTTGCATTGCTCCTATAAACAGTCTTGGTCTTCTCTCCACTTTTGGTGGGGAGTGGGAGGCAATCCTGGCTGAGATATGCCTTGGCAAATGTTGGGAACCTGCCAGTTTCTTGTTCTTTTGGGGAGGTCAAGGTCAGTCCCCCACTTGGCTTGAAGGGAATTTTTCAGGATTTTCTTTCTGTCACCTGGGGTGTCTTTGCTACTCATATTTCCCTAATAAACTCCTCAACCTTACCTGACTGCTGTGATTGTGGTGGGGGAGGAGCCAGAGATGGAACTCACCTATTCCACAGAAATCTTTCTTGTGGAATTATTATTCTGACGTAAAACTTTCAGATGTAGCTGTTTGATTCAAAGCTTTGGTGGATATCCAGCCCAATCCCCCATGTTTGGACTTCTAGCTGACTAATTCATCCTGGGAATCATTTGGGCATTCAGCAGACATTTACCAAGTGCTTACTGTGTAGGCATGTTATATTTTAATAAAAGATACAGAGTTGAATCACGCATCATGCTTACAGTCTATTGAAATACCAGCATCCACATAATTTAACCATGACACATGGCAGACTTAGTTTTGTTTTGTGTGTGTGTTTTTTTTTTTTTTTTAAGGTTCAGGTAGCATTAATCTTTTCTAATGCATTTTTTTACTGTGAACTTTAATATATATACGTAACAGTGATAACTTTCCAAGTATGATTTAACAAGTAGTTAGCAAATTTTAAAGAATATCATGGGTCACAGTTCCACAACTTCAGCTATTTCCATTATCGTGAAATATAACATGCATACAGAAAGGTGTTAACTTTCAATGTACTGCTCAACAAGAGGTTATGTAAGTAATTTCAAAAATTGTTATGGATTAGAGTTACACAGTTTGAGTTCTTTCCTTATTATGCAATATAGGGTATATACAAAAAGGTGAAGACTTTCAAAGCACAATTCAACGAGTAGCTATAGAGCAAATTTCAAGGATGTTACAGGATACAGTTCCACCATGTCATTTACCTCCTTCCAGCTATTCTATCACCCCAGCATCTAAAAATATATATGTATTTATATAAAGTTTCAGTATTCATAGACCTTTGTTAAATCTTATCTTGTTTGTTGCTACTCCCTTCCTCTTACTTAATCTCTTTCTCCATCTTCAGGAATGTCTAGACTGAGCACCCTAACTTGTTCACATTGAAAGGGGGTGTCCTACCACGACACTTTAGCTCTGGACTGATTGTCATGAATTATTCTCTGATTCAGTGTATACATCCTAAATAAACATGAAGCCTTTTCGTGTACTGCTCAGGTGGGTGGGTGCCTTGCTTAAGGCAGGTAGTAAATAGGAATTGAACTGACTTGTAAAGCTCAGGCTTTTTACATTTCATATCTTTACACAACCCCTATTTAGACTTTTGGAAGATCATTTTAAGTAATGTCTTCACTTAACAAATGTAAGACATTACAATGGAGGCAAAGGAAATAAATGGTTTTAAAGTTCCAGTTTTAGGTTGTCAGGTGCTTTTTAGTCACTTTAACAGATACTTATTGAGTTCCTGCCTTATGCAAGGTCTGTGATAGGGCAAAAGTGAAGTAACCCTTACAGGCAGGAAAAACCCTTCTTTTCATGGGATTACATGTGAAAATGCTGAAAAAAAAATGTATGGTCCTATGGATATTAGTATGTTAATTCACTGGTATCAAAGTAATGAATGTTTCTTAAAAAAAAAAAAAATTGGTAGCCTAAGTAATACCACTTTCCTAACCTGCTGGTTGTAAAGAGCAACAGGTAGCATTTGGTGTGGGAAGCTGGTGAACCCAGCCTCTTCTAGTAGTGGTAACTATCTTGCATGGTGCTTTAAAATATCAGAGTGCTTTGTTATCACCCTTTAGTGAGATGAAGCCCTGGCTCTCTCAAGGGTATGTAGCTAGTATTGTCTATAGTTTGTTGAGTGTTACGATGTGCCAAGAGCTCTACATACTTTATTTCGTTTAATCCTCAAAGAAGTCCTATGAGTTAGGTATTATCTCCATGTAATAGTGAGGAAACAACTTTAGGGAGGCAAAGTAAGTGAAGGTGCTGGGGTTTGAACCCAGACCTACCAGACTCAGACTGCTCCAATCATTCTACTTTTGAATACAGCATAACTAGACCTGAATCATACTTTCTCCTTCCTAATCCAGTGTTGCTTCACTATACTCACATTAGATACTTGAAGCAATTACATACCTATTTGCCTCCTCACCATCATTCCTTTTGCTTGATGGATTTTTCTTGCTGTGTCTGGCAAACATTTGCCTTGATTGTCTCTGCTGTTTAGTTTCACTTTTCCTAGCTTTCTTTCTCTAAAGATTTCACTGATTTTTATATTTTCTGAAAATCTCGCTAAGTATTCAACTCTAGCACTTCCTCCAGCTATCTTTGCATTGGAGATGGTTCTGGAGCCAAAAGCAGCAGCCTTCTGAAAGGCTTTATTTGAGTTTTTACTTTCAAGTCACACATCTCTGCTCCCTGCTTTTTGCAGTCCATAAATAGTATTGTGCTAAACCACCATTTATATTGTCACTGAGATGTCATTTCTTGAATTTACTTATAGTTCTCAAGTACTAACAATTCACCCTCATGGATAAAGTTACATTTTACATTTTAATCTACCTTCACTGAATCATTTTCTTCTTTAACTTTATAATGTTTAGTCCTTATAACAAACCCTATAGGAGTTTGTTATAAGGAGATTGATAGGAGATTGATAGGGTAGGTATTTTAAGTTGAGCTGTCAGGAGACTGAATTTCAGAGAGGTTTTAAGTGAACCCAGATTGTTGGAATTTAAATTGTTCTGTCACCTCACCAGCTGAAAAAGGGGATTGAGTTCTTTTTCCTCCTTCTAAGTTAGATAACATGGGGAAATTATCCACATTATGCTTCCTTTTCCTCATGAAATTTTAATGGTGTCTAGTGAAGGATAATTCTGAAGGACTCTTCCTGTTTTCTAATGTGAATGGAAAATGAGCTAAATAGCAAAAAATCTTCTCTCAGACATCCATAACAGCCTTCAAGGGAACCTCCTCATTCCCTTATGTTTGGAAATATTTCTGCCCTATAATTTAGTTTAATTCAGATATCTACTGAAAGGCTTAAAAGGGTATGAACCAGTGATCTATTATGCATCAGTAATATACTTAATATTACACATATTTTTTGATAATGATGCAGTTTTCAATCTCCTTTAAAAAGTAAGCTTAGACAAGATCAATATGCAAAATCAGTAGTGTTCCTTTATGCTAGTAATGAGCAATCTGAGAAGGAAATCTAGAAAAAAATTCCATTTATAATAGCAACCGAAAGAATCAAATATCTAGGAATAAATTTAACTAAGGATGTAAAAGATCTGTACTCAGAAAACTACAAAGCATTGCTAAAAGAAATCAAAGAAGACCTAAATAAATGGAAGGCATTCCATGTTCATGGATTGGAAGACTAAACAGTGTTAAGATGACAGTTCTACCCAAATTCAATGCATTCCCAATCAAAATTCCAACAGCCTACTTTACTGAAATAGAAAAGCCAATTATCAAATGTATTTGGAAGGAAAGGGGCCCTGATCAGCCACAAACATCTTGAAAAAGAAGAGTGAAGTTGGAGGACTCACATTTCTTGACTTCAAAGCATATTACAAAGCTATAGTGGGTCAAAACAGCATGGTACTGGCCTAAAGATGGACATACTGATCAGTGGACTCAAAGTGAGAGTTCAGAAATAGACCCTGAAATCTATGGTCAATTTTTTAAACATTTTTTTTATGTGAAATATAACCTATATGCAGTAAAGTGATAAATTAACAAGTACAGTTTGACATGTAGTTATAGTGCAAATTTCAAAGTATAGTATGGGTTACAGTTCCACAATTTCAGGTTTTCCTTCTGTTCTAATATGTTAGAAACTAAAAAGAAATATCTATATAATGATTCAGTAGTCATTTGTTGAATCGTAACTTCTCATTTGATCCTTCTTTCAATCTTTAGGGATATTTGGGCAATGACCATTCTTACTTCTTTATGTTGAAAAGGGGCATCAGCGTTACGGGGTAGGGGAGTGCAACTGGTTGATGTTCTGGGAAAGACTGGTACCTCTAACTTTCAGGGCTTATCTGGCATAGGGACAATCTGAAGGTTTTAATTTCTGAAAAATAAACATAATAAGTAAAAATTTTACAGAGTCTTAGATAGAGCCCTGGGTTTTCTTTAGAGTTTTCGAGAATACTGTTGGTTGGGGCTTGGCATAACCATGGCAATTTGCAGTAATTGTCTGAAGCTTGATCAATTAATTTTTGACAAGGCTGCTATGTCTACTCAACTGGGACAAAACAGTCTCTTCAACAAATGGTGCTGGGAGAACTGGATATTCATATACAAAAGAATGAAAGCAGACTCTTATCTCACACCATATGCAAAAATTGACTCAAAATGGATCAGAGACCTAAATATAAGAGCCAGGAATATAAAACTCCTAGAAGAAAATATAGGAAAGCATCTTCAAGATCTTGTGGTAGACAGAGGTTTCTTAGACTTCACACCCAAAGCACAAGCAATGAAAGAAAAAATAGACAAACAGGACCTCCTCAAAACTGGATACTTTTAGGCTTCAAAGAATTTTGTCAAGAAAGTGAAAAGGTAGCCTACTCAATGGGAGAAAATATTTGGAAACCACATATCTGATAAGGGTTTAATATCCAGAATTTATAAAGAAATCCTACAACTCAACAATAAAAAGACAACTCAATTAAGTAATGGGCAAAAAACTTGAATATATAGTTTTCCAAGAGGAATATAAATGACTGAAACACATGAAAAGATGGTCAACATCACTAGCTATTAGGGAAATGCAAATCAAAACCACAGTAAGATACCATTTCATACCTGTTAGAATGGCCACTGTTAACAAAACTGCAAGTGTTGGAGAGGATGTGGAGAAATAGGAACACTTATTCACTGTTGGTGGGAATGTAAAATGGTATAGCTGCTGCAGAAGACAGTTTGGTGGTTTCTCAGAAGCTAAGTATAGAACTGCCATATGGTCTGGCAATCATGCTACTAGGTGTATACTCAGAAGAGCTGAAAGCAGGCACACTGATGTTCTTAGTGGCATTATTCACAATAACCTATTATCCACAAACAAGTCAAATGTCCATCAACCAATGAATGGGTAAACAAAATGTGGCATGTAGGTACAATGGAATACTATTCAGTTGTCAGAAGAAATGAGTCCTAATGCATGTGACAACATTATGTTATGTTAAGTGAAGGACATTATGTTAAGTGAAGTAAACCACACAAAAGAACAAATTTGTATGATCTCACTGATAGGAACTAATTATAATGAGCAAACTCATGGACTTAATACCTAGAGTATAGGTTACCAGATAGAACAAGGGTAGAGAATGGAGACCAGATGCTTAATTTGTGCAGAATGTTTAATAAGGTCGATTATAAATGTTTGAAAGGGGATAGAGGTGATGGCAGCACGTTATTGTGAGTTAACAGTACTGAATTATGAGTGTGAATTGAGTGGGAAATGGAAGTTTAGGGTTGTGTATGTCACTAGAAGAAAAGCTAGAGGATGAAACACGTTCACTGTGTAACCGTGAACCCTGCTGTGGATGATGAATGTGGTTAATAATACAAATATAAAAATGTTCTTCCATGAGCTAGAGCAAATGTACGTCACTATTAAAGGTGTTAATAATGGGGTAGAATATGGGAAAAAATACACCTAACGCAAACTATGTACTATAGTTAACAGTAACATTTTAATATTCATTCATCACTTGTAACAAAGGTACCATACCAATGCTAAGTGTCAATGATAGAGATGTATAAGGGGTATAGGGTTTTTATTTTATTTTTGGAGCAGTGAAAATGGTCTGAAATTGATTGTGGTGATGAAAGCACAACTCTGTGATTATACTGAAAGCCACTACACTTTAGATGGATTGTATGGAGTATGAATAAAACTGTTTTTCTTTTTTTTGAATTCCAATAGAGGAGGATCCTACAAAATATCTGACCAGGTAAAAACTTCTTGAAACTGTCAAGGACATCAAAAACAAAGAAAATCTGAGAAACTGTCACAGTCAAGAGGAGCTTAAGAAGACATGACAACTAAATGTAATGTGGTATCCTGGATGAGATCTTGGAAGAGAAAAAGGACATTAGTTAAAACTAAGGATATCTAAATAAAATACAAACTTTGGTTAATTTAAGAAAAAAAAAAGGAAGCTTAAACTAGATTTCAGAATCAGGAAGAAATAGACAACTGATCATTTTGGCTATATCTTATCCTTATTACTTAGTACTTTGAACTACGCGTGTTTATTTCATGAAGCTAAAGTATGCTTTCACAGCCTACACTAAATGGAATAGAAAGGCCTGTCGGTTTTTGCTAGGCTCCTTATCAGTATCTGTTCTCAGTTTTTATACTGTTGCGTGTAAAAAGGTTTGCCCCCACTTGCTTCTGGAAAATGTGATTTAGTAGAGTTGCTTTGGCAGTTTGCGGACAATTGGTACCATTACTAACAGTACAAAAATATGGCTGATTTCTAAAGTCAGTGTGGGTGTCAGTGGATTATACAAGAAAAGCAGGTTGACAGAAGGCTCAAAGGTTTATTTTCTAAAGAAAAACCACCCTGGACACCAAGTTGTCAAAAGATTATGATTGGCTAGAAGTTAAACTCACAAGGGTTTAGGGTGGGAAGGAATTTTAGAGATGATCTAGTCTACCCCTACCATTTTAGGAGTCAAGAAACAAGCCAAAATGGGTTGCGTGGCCTACCCAGGCCACCCGGCTAGCTGGTAGCAAAGTCAAAACTAAAACCCAGATCTCATTCCCAGGTCAGTGTAGAGCCATTCCAGGTCTCCAAAGTCAGTTTTCTGTATTCTGGACACACTGGTCCTCTATTTGCCTCTCCTTGGATCTCACTGAATACTTGAGAGAGCAAAAGGACAATTATTTGTCAGGTTTAGCTAAGTGGCATCCATTGTCCCGGATCAGAAGAGAATTTGGGGCAAAATCACAAATCAGAACAAAATCTGGGGCAAAGTTGCTTTTGACACCTTTGGGGTTGCTGAGAACAAATGAGGAGTTGGTGGTACACTGTGATTTGCATCCATCCAGTGTTAAGGATCTTTGTCCCCCAACTGTACCATTTTAAAAAAGTAATTTGATTGTGAAACTATTTCCAGACTTAATAGAAAAGTTTCTAGAATAGTTCACAGAATTTCTATATTTCCACATCGTTTTGAATTGAGTATACGTTTTATCCTCAAATCTGAACTCATTAAACGTGACAAACCCAGTTTGCTTTAAGAGTAAACATGTAAAATAAGGGCATTATAGGGTGAAAACAGATTTTATTAATATCTTTTAAAAGGGTAAAATGCTCCAATTTAATAAAGAAAAAATAATTCAGTTTGGTTTTGACAAACATGTTGCCAAATGATTTGCTTATTAAATACATTGTATGTCCACTATGTGTAATGTGCTAGAGAAAAAATGGTGAGAAACACATGTGGTGTCTACTCTCAAGGATCTTATAGTCTAGCCATTATGTTTACAAGCAACCCAGAGGACACCAAAATGACATTAACAGCAAAACCTCAGGAAAACACAAGAACATACCACACTGGAGCAATGTAGTTTCAGCTTTAAATAAGAAAAGTTATCACAGACTAAAATTTTATTGTAGTTGGAAATCTAGTTTTTTGTTTGGGTTTTGTTTCTTTACAAAATATAAAAGCAGTACATCACTACCTATAGATTATGTGTACACACGTGTTTGCAAAGCATTGAAAATTGGCCTGGATAAATATATAAAGATCTCTGAAAGTCAACAATAAGACAACCCAATTTAAAAAATGGACAAAAGATTTGAACAAACACTTAAAAGAAGATAAACGGTTGGCAAACAAGCTCAACATGATTAATCATTAGGAAAATGCAAATCAAAACCTCAATGAAATAGCATTATACGCTTATTAGCGTGCCTGAAAAAAAAACAAAACAGAACCTCATAATACCAAGTGCAGACAAGGAAGTAAAGCAGCTGGAATACTCATACATTGCTTATGAGAATACAAAATGATACAGCAACTCTGGAAAGGTTTTAGCAATTTCTCATGTACTTAATACACTTACCGTATAACTCAGTGATCTTAACTTCTAGGTATTTACCCAAGAGAAATGAAACCTTATGTTCACACAGAAACCTGTACACAAATGTTTATATTGGAGTATTCATAATCACTGAAAACTGGTAACAATCCAAATGTCCTTTAGTTGGTGAGTGGATAGTGGAATACTACTTAGCAATAAAAAGGAATGAGCTACTGATACATACTACAATGTGGATGATTCTCAAATGCCTTATGCTAAGTGAAAGAAACCAGACTCAAAAGGCTACATATTATATGATTCCATTTATATGACCTGGAAAAGGCAAAACTATAGGAACAGAGCACAGATCAGTGATTGTCAGGGCTTAAGGGTGGGGGCAAGGTTTGACCACAAAGGAGTATTTAGGAGTGATGGAATATTCTGTATCTCGTTTGTGATGGTTACAAGACTGCATGCATTTGTGAAAACTCAGCTCTATACACCAAGAACAGTCAATTCTACTATATGTAAATTTAAAAATATAGTTAGACAAAAAATGGCCTGGATACACACATCAAATTCATGATAGTTGTTTCCTCTGGGGAGGAAGGAGGGAAACGGGATCAGAGTGGAAGTTAAAGGGGAGTTCAGCCTCATCATTTTTGTTTTCTTTTTTTTTAAAAATGCAAAAAACATTAGTTTGCTTTATTAATTTTTATTATTTATTCTTTGTATAGTTGATCAAAATATAAACAGGACAAATACATCCTCGTTAAAGATAATTTAGACAAGGCAAAAGTAGAAGGGGAATAAATCACCAGATGTCTTAAAACTTTCAGGTTCATCTAGCCTCTCTACATGTTTATTTTTGTATAGTGGAAAGTGTACTGTAAGAAGAATCTAAACTGTGGTTTTACTTTTACTTAGTATATCGGAAACATTTTTCCTTACTCTTAAATGGTCTTTGTAAACATTTCCAGTGATGCAATGTCAATCTTAAGGCTTGGGTTTTTCTAAACAACTGGTCTTATTTTAGGGATGTAGACATTTCTGTAATACTAAACTGATATCTTTCACTTCACTAGCCTGGGAGTGCAAATGAGGACATTTTTGCATGAATCCTGCAAATTATGATGGCTCTGAGCCATTGTAATTTGAATAACAGGAAGTCCTATCTTTTTCTGGGGTATTCCATCACAAATGGTTCCATGTTGTCAATGTTCAGTGTAGCTGGAGGTCCAGCGTCACTGCTGGTTACTCAGTCCTCTGGAGGTCACCAAGATACTCCATCTCTTCATATCATGCACCCTCAAAGGAAAGCCCAAAACAAAATTACTTAGGTTCAGGGTGTTGGTGCTTTATGGATATGTCTGTCTCCTTAGCTTCACTCATACCATCATTTTTCCCCAAGGCACTAGATGATGAACCTCTTAGGTCCAGCACTCCTCTGACCTCTTCACACCCTTATATACCCTTCAGTTTCATTAGCTGTCAAATGGATATAGCTTGATGCATGTGGAATGCTTAGCGCAGTGCCTGGCCTGTGGTAAAAATTTTTTCCTTTCTCTTTGAAGTTCATCACTGACTAACATGAAACCCTCCAAACCTTGCTTTTTCAGAGCTTCTTACCTGTTTAGAGTCTATTCCACATTACTGAACATTTAATTACGCAGAATTGTGTACCATCTTCCTTGACTACCAGATCTCCAGCCTTCCATAGCACTGTGTGTCTCCTTTGTTGTACTAGTAACAGTTGCAACTTTGTGTGATTGATCATTGCATTCCCCTCTTATTTAAGCTCTATGAAGGCAGGGACCATTACTGAATTATGCAATAATCTCAAATTTAGCACCGTACCTGACACCGTACCTATTCCCTCTCTTCTCCTCTGCCATCTTGTTTAAATGTTGGGGTCATAATGCTGGTCTGTGGGGATAAGCATATTTGCATGGACCACCAGGTGAATTTTCAGCAAGCGGTCAGTTTGTAAGAAGCCTGATCTCAGAGGGATAAGATAAATGGGAAGCAAGCTGGATTGAGTAGTCAGTGCCTACTGCGGAATCCACCCCTTCTCCTCATGGACATGACCCCTGACATGATATCCTTGCTGGATATGTACATGGAGGGAGATGGGGCAGGAAAACTTAGTCTTCCCTCAGTCCCTCTCAGATAGAAACCCTCCTGGGAAGCCTTACCGGATTCAGGTCTAGGTACTCACCTTCCACCTGCCCTATTACAACCAGTATCTCACTGTACTATAACATGTCCTGTATTCTTGCCCAGTAACCTGTGAGTATTTTGAGGGCAGGGACTGCGTTTTTTTTTGTAATAGTAGCAGCTGCTGCTATTTCCTGAGTGTTTACTTTTATACTAGGCACTGAATGCTCTTCTTTTCCACTCAATCCATGGTACCAATTAGTACTTTTTTTTTGAATGTCAATTAAAAAAAAAAAAGGGGGAAATAAAGACAGAATTTAAAGAATTCTTGCCCAACATTACATATCTGAAACTAGAGCTTGGATAAGATCTCCGGCAGGTGTGATTCCAATAGCTTAGTCTCATGGCTGGCTGGCACTCAACACGATTGTTGGGGTAATAGTGTTTTTCACCTATGTTATGGGATTGAATTTCAGAGGCATATAGACTGCAATGTGAAAAGTAAAGTTATTCCCTGTTCAGTTTCCTTTAATCCTTTTGATTATGACCAGGAGAAAATCTCTGTTTGGTATCAGAAGTTCTTTAATATCTAACATTAGGCAAACCCTTTTGAGCCAAGAAAGAGCAGGCTCAATCAGAGCCCTTAACCAGACGGTAGATAAAATTTAATGGCTGTTTTTTTGTTTGTTTGTTTGTTTGTTTTCAAATTTAGTTCCACCGTAATCTTCTATGGCACATGATACTGAATCTTCATTTATGATAGTGATATAACATTTCCTTTTAAACATTTAATTGCTTGTGTGTGCATGGAATACCTTTGAAAGGAGACACAAAATACTCGTAATATTTATTGCTTCCAGTGACTCTTACTAGATAGCTGGGGAATTAGAGTGGAATGGAAACTTACTTAATTATACTCTTCTGTACATTTTGAATTTTGTTAACCAAAATGGGGACGAAACTTGATTAAGGAGAAAATCATTCAATAAATAATAGTGCAGATGGTAGAGCCAATATGGCAAAAACCGTGAGGGTCTTTCGAGAGTAAACGAAGCAAAGGAACCTCTGTGCTAAAAACTCACCGAGAAAACACCGTACAGGGCGGCCTGGTGCCGACGTCCGCTAGTGGACCCACCTGCGCAAGCGCACAGTCTCAAGCCGGCCATCTCTGGCGTGGGCGTGCACTCCGCCACAGGAGCTTGCGATGATACGTACGCACGCATGCCCGGGGGCGCGCACGCACGCCCCGCCCGCCCCGCCCCGCGTTAGGCCGGCGAATCCCGAGGCGACAAGACCCTGGTTGTCTAGGCTCCCTGAAGTAATGCCCCGGAAGGCGGGGAACGTGGACGAGGCCGAAGCGGGCGCCGAGGAGTCGGGCGCAGAAGAGTACGGCCCTGAAGAGTTCGGCCGGGAGGAGTCGGGCGCCGAGGAGTCCGGCCCGGAAGAGTCCGACCCGGAGGAGTCCGACGCCGAGGAAGAGATGGAGGCCGGGCGGCCGCGGCCGGTGCTGCGCTCGGTGAACTCGCGCGAGCCGTCCCAGGTCATCTTCTGCAACCGGAGTCCCCGCGTCGTGCTGCCCATGTGGCTCAACTTCGACGGCGAGCCGCAGCCCTACCCGACGCTGCCTCCGGGCACGGGCCGCCGCATCCACAGCTACCGAGGTAGGCGGGCCGAGGATGCCCTGTCCGGGCCGGCGCTGAGCGCTGTGCCAGGCGCTGTGCCAAACTGCTGAACGCGTTAGGCCTGCTGATAACGCCGGCACGATCTCCACCGTCCCGGGAGGCAGGTGCTGTTATGGTTATTCCCATTTCACGGATGAGGGAATGCGGCCCAGAGAGGTTGCAACAGACCCAAGATGACACTGCGAGTAAGCATTCATCGTAACACTGAATAATTTGCATTTGAAGGCTTTTTTGTTTTTTAACCTTTCCCTTACACTCGTATTTACCCCTAAAAGAAGTGCTTCATCCCTAATGCCCATTTGTTCAGCCCGTGAATGGGAGGATGTCACATTCTCTGATGTCTCCAGAGTGACAGGTCTGCATGGGGTCCCTGCTTTCCAGGAGAACACAGCCCAGTGGGGACACTGACAAATGCATAAACAGACAACAACGAAACAGTGTCGTAATTGCTGCGATAGGGACGAAGCGCGGCGGGCTGTGGGAGCTTGGAGCAGGCACCTGGTTCAGTGAGGGGTGTGTGCGTGTGGGTGTGTGGTTTCAATTAAGGAAAGCTTCCTAGAGGAGGAAAGGGAGCTGAGACCTGTAGGATGAATAGGAGCTAGCAACCCAAGATAGGAGCGAATTGTTGTCTAGGAGGAGGGAACAGCGTGGGCAGAGACCTGGAGCATTGAAGAGGGGGAGGAGAGGAAGCCTCAAAGGTGATTTGGCGCCTAAGGAAATTGAAGCCATTGAAAGTTTTTAAACAGGGGAATGACATTGTCAGTTTTACACATTGAAAATCTCACCCAGGTTGCAAAGTGGGTTGGAGGGGGAAGACTGCTGGTAAAGAATCAGGAAGCTTTGTAATAACCCAGGTGAAGGGTAACTTGGCCTTAACCTAAGGTGGAGACGGTAGTCCTCCCACGGCTTGCAGGCAGAGAGTAGCCCTGGTCTCATTTAATTTTCACAACTTTTTCTCCTTTAGGGTGGTTTACTTAAGCTAATGCTTCTCAAACTTTCACACCAAACTTTCCCTAATATAAGATGAGGAGGAGCCCAATACTTCCAGGAATCAATTTGTATTTTATCTAAGAAGTATGTGAATTTTGTATTCTACCTGAGAATTTATCTGTGACTGATTTAATATAAAAATACTTTACTTATTAGTTTACGTTTCTTAAATTTTCCCACCAAATCTTCAAGTAAGTTTATGCGCCAGGAATATGTGCTATATTCTAGGATAACCTCCTTCTTCTTAGGTCTGGGGATTTGCTTCTTCCCCTCCATTTTTTGTTTTTTGTTTTTGCTGTGATGTATTTGTTTTTTAAATTCAGGTATAATTTACATACAATAAAATGAACAGATTTTAGGGTTTGATGAGTTTTGACAAATTAGCAACACCTAGATCAAGTTATAGATCAGGATATTTCCCTCGCCCCAGAGAGTTTCCTCCTGCCCCTTTCTGCTCAATACCCTCCCTCTCAGAGGTGACCACGCTTTTTTTTAATGCAATTTTATTGAGATATATTCATACGCTATACAGTCTATCCAAAGTATACAATCAGTGGCTCACAGTGTCATCACATAGTTGTGCATTCATCACCACAATCAATTTTAGAACATTTTCATTACTCCAATAAAAGAAATAAAAAAAAAATCCAAAATATCCCATACCCCTTATTCCTCCCTATTATTAACCCATAGTATTGATGTGGTACATTTGTTACTGTTGATGAAAGACTATTCAGATATTACTGTTAACTGTAGCCCATAGTTTGCAATAGATACATTTTCTCTCATATACCCCTCTATTATTGACTCCTTATAATAGCGTACATTTGCTAGTTCATGAAATAGTCTTTTTATGTTTGTACTGTTAATCACAGTCATCATCCACCACAAGATTCACTGTGTTATACATTCCTGTGTTTTAACCTCCATCTTTCCTTATAGTGACATACAATGATTCTAAATTTCCCCTTTCCATCACATTCACCGACAATTCAGCACTGTTAAGAGGTGACCACTCTTTTTTATATCTCATACTGTAGAATATACCTATATTCTGTAGAATGCCTGTACTCTTCTCTGACTGGCTTCTTTCTCTCAACATGATGTTTTTGCAGCTCCTCATTTTTTTCCCCCACAATTCAGTTTTATTGAGATATCTTCATATACCCTACAATCATCCACAGTGTACAGTCAGTTGTCCACAGTACCATAATGTAGTTGTGCATTCATCACCACAATCAATTTTAATCATATTTTTGTAGAATATAACATATATACATAGAAGTGATAACTTTCCAAGTGCAATTTAACAAGTAGTTAGCAAATTTCAAAGAATATTATAGGTTACCTTTCCACAGTTTCAGTTATTTCCCTGTTGTGAAATATAACATATGCAAAAAGGTAAAATGTTTCAAAGTATGATTTAACAAGTAGTTATATAGGAAATCTCCAAATATTTTATGAGTTACAGTATCATAGTTTCATTTATTTCCTTATACCACAATCAATTTTTGAACATTTTCCGTACTCCAAAAAGAATAAAAATAAAAGTAAAAAAGAACACCCAAAACATCCCATCCCCCCCATTATTCATTTAATTTTTGTTCCCATTTTTCTACTCATCTTCCATACACTGACTAAAGGGAGTGTGAGCCACAAGGCTTTCACAATCACACAGTCACACTGTGTAAGCTACATAGTTATACATTCTAAGCTACATAGTTATACATTCATCTTCAAGAATCAATGCTACTGGGTTGCAGTTCAACAGTTTCAGGTAGTTCCTTCTAGCTGTTCCAATACACTAAAAACTAAAAAGGAGTATCTATATAACGCATAAGAATAACCTCCAGAATGACCTCTTGACTCCATTTGAAATCTCTCAGCCACTGAAACTTATTTTGTTTCATTTCTCTTCCCCCTTTTGGTCAAGAAGATTTTCTCAATCCCACAATGCCACATCTAAGCTCATCCCCAGGAGTCATGTTCCATGTTGCCAGAGAGATTTACACCCCTGGAAGTCATGTCCCATGCAGGGGGGAGGCAATGAGTTAACGTGCCGAGTGGGCTGAGAGAGAGAGAGGCCACATCTGGCAGCTCATCATTTTTGAGAAGCACAGACTTAAGGAGTCTGTGGCCTTTTGTCTTGTAGTTTGCCATGTTTGGAGTTATTTGTAATCATGTACTTTACACAGACTTTGCTTTTCCATCATGGTAACAGAAAGGGCATGGGATTTGGAGCCAAAAGTACATGCTCTTCTAACTGTCTTGTTGCCTTGAGCAAGTCACTTGGTTTTTTCAGACCTGTTTTCTCATCTGTAAATGAATCTGTTGTGGGAATACAATGATATGTTATTGGAAGTGTTTTCTATAATATCTAAGCAGAATGAGTCAAGAATTTCATGTAAGTCAGGGGAGATGGAGGAAGTCAATGTCCTGACAGAGACAAATGCAGCTGCTTAGCCTCTGCTTATCTTAACAGGTCACCTTTGGCTCTTCAGAGATGCAGGGACATATGATGGGCTTCTGGTTAACCAAACTGAATTATTTGTGCCGTCTCTCAATGTTGATGGACAGCCTATTTTTGCCAACATCACACTCCCAGGTACCAATGTTGAATCTTAACATTTAAAAAGATAAGGTTTTTTATTGTAATAAGTAAATCATAGGTCAGTTGAAGAAGCCAAGTCCTTACTGATTTTTGCCTAATGCCGGATAAGGTATCCAACCTTTCTGTGTCCTGTTCTCCTCTGTCTTTAAAATGGAAGTAATGTTAATTGTATGTTCTATATTGAACAGATATGTGGTGTCTCAAAAACTCTTTGGCCCCTTCTGAGGTGGGCTACATTAAAATATCTGGTTGTAGAATTACAAATGCTTTTTGTTTCCATGGGCTTAGAACAGAATTATGCTCAAACAATCCCAGGAAAAAACAAAGTATAGAGAATTAGATATCATGACTTACTTATATGATTTTTAATGTTGTTTAAGCCAGTTGAACTCACAGAACCAATTAGGGTTTTTAAAAAAACTTGCAGTATTAAAAATTACCATCCTAGTTTACTATTTGTTTGAAACTCAAATGATTTTATTAGATTCAGCTCTAAGAGACTGATGTTTTGGGGGTAAAAACTCCTACAAATACCTACAACTTCATAGGGTTCAGACTAATATGTGCACATAGAGACCGTTATAAAGAAGTGGATATGGAGCATTGGTAAGTTAAATTGGGTAAATTTTGCCTTATAAGAGACCTTAAAGAGTAAGTTCAGTGCCCTTAAAGAGGAGGTAAGTTACCCCCAAAACCCAATTACACACTGTTTTGGTTATCTCTTGCTTGTGACAACCACACCCAAACTAACCATAGCCATTTTATTTGCAGTTTGGGCTGAGCTCAGCAAGGTGGTTATTTTGCTCATCAGTGCTCATTGGTATGGCTGCCTTCTGCTGGCAGGTTGGCTGGGTGCTGGGCCTCTCTTTCCATGTAATTTCAGGGCCTTTCCCTCTAGTGAACTAGGAGAGTTCACTAGGGTCTTGAGAGTGTAAAAGTGGAAGCCGCCAAACTGTCTTAAAGCTTTGACCCAGAATGGCCACAGTGTCTCTTCATTGACATTCAGTTAATTAAAGCAAATCACAGCCACAGCCTGGTACCAGGGCATGAATATCCACTGGGGGCATTGACACAGTACACTGCCACAACATATGCTCTCACTTTTTTCCCCCAAAGCCAGGTCCATCTGTAGTAAATGTAATTGCCATGGTTCACAAAGCCTCTTGTTCATCAAAGGCCTGAGTCTGCTGCTGGTTTGTGGTTTTCTGCCTTTACAGTATATACCTTGAAAGAGCGATGCCTCCAGGTTGTCCGAAGCCTGGTCAAGCCTGAGAATTATAGGAGACTGGACATCGTCAGATCACTCTATGAAGATCTAGAAGATCACCCAAACGTGAGGAAAGATCTGGAGCGGCTGACACAGGAACATATTGAAAATCAGCGGATGGAAGAAGATACTGAACATTTTAAGTAAAGTTTGTATTCCTGAGTCTCACCTTTTTTGATGGTACTCATTAGTCTTGATCTAGATATGGGACTGGTCACTTATTCTTGGTTTCAAGTTGTCTCATTCTTGGAGTACAGTGTGCTCCATTGCTTAAAAGAAAGCTAACTGACTTCACTAGGTATTGTGATGTTGAGGGGCAGATATCACAAAATGAATTTAATACCTGCCTTTTTTAGAAGTATTTATAAAGAGAAAATAGTTGCATTTTTGTCTCCTAGTAGGTCAGGAAAGTGTGTAAGTAATTCAATGAGAATTGCAGCAAATTCTTAATTATAAAGAAAGCAGTGGCATCTGCTTTTTTGTCCTGTATTGTGGTTGGACATGTGTCTGCCTCACCGCTTTGGGAAGACAGACGTCCTTGAGGCAGGGACAAGCCTTTTTCATCTTAAGACCCCAGTGCCTCGCATATTATGAGCCTACTGTCCAGTGTTGGTTGAATGAACAAACCAGTGGATGCTTTGGTAGAAAGTATTTGGAAGTATTGCTTTTTTTTTTGGACTTAACGTATGTACAGTAAACAAATGTTTGAAAGGGAACCATTTTTATAGAAACCACTTTTTATAATTTTCTAAACTTTGTGCTTTTCTCTGTCCACTTTTGTACAGCATTGTTTTATTTCTGTTTCTAAACTGGGACTAGTTTTCTGTAGTTATTGTGATAATAGCTTTTTGTTTTTTTTTGGTTAAGTGACATCTGCATATCAGTCCTCATGTTTAATTCCAGTGTTAAGGAGCTACTGTATTGTAAATAAATTTTTATCGAGTTTGTTATTTCTCTTCCTTTTTGTAAAACCATGACATTTCCATTTAGTTCCAACATTTTTCATCAGGCAGGCTCTGGTGACACTTTACACTTAGTTGAAGCACTCTAACCTCTGGCAAGTTACTCCTAACACAGTGGATTCATGGGATAGGCTGGAATCATCTATAGTTTTATAAATGTGCAAGGCCTCTCTTATAGGCCGGACTTAAATTCATTAACTCAAATTCAATACTTCCATCAGACTTTCTTTTTTGTAACTAATAGTTTTTTTGTTTTGTTTTGTTTTGTTTTGTTTTGTTTTTTAATCCCCTGGTGGAGAAAAATGTGGGAAAGATAGAAAAATAAAAGGAAGAAAAAAGATCACTGTAGACCTATTACTTAAATACAACCACTATTAACATTTCAAATTATTTTCTTACAGCCTTTTTTTAGGGCGTACTTTGGTTGGCTGGTTTTTACATAACTGAGATCATACTGTATATACAGTTTTGTATTCTACTTTTTCATTTAACTTCATAACTTAAATATTTTTCCATGTTATTGTAAGCTCTTAATAAACCTTAGTACAGTCTTCCTTTTATAATTAATAGAGTATTACCTATAGGCATAATTCCTATGCTCTGAAATCAGAGTAAAGGGAATGAAACAAACTCCTCAAGTTTTCCCAGAACACTTTATTTTTTTTAAGTTTTACCTAATGTTTTTCCCTCCCTTTTAACACTCACCAAATAAGTTGTGTTTGTTTGTTTGTTTGTTTGTTTTTGTTTTTTGTTTTTAAGCATATTGAAGTAGTTCTCATTCCATGACACACCTCTAAATATCTATTTGGGGTCTGAAATGTTGGGTAGGGAAGAAGAAATGTGGAAGCAGAGAGTTTCATGTGTTGGTGAAGAAGGCAGCTGTATAGGTTCCAATGTGGGGTAGGGTGGGGAATTTAAGGAAGTCTGCTGGTAGTTGATTAGTTCAATTTTGGGCTTTTTTTTTAACCTGTCTTTGTGTCAAAATGAGATTTTCATGTTCCTCTTGTTAAAACATTCAGTTTGAGTACTGTGTTTTTTGTGTGTGTTGTCCAAGGAAGATTGAAAACCTGTAGCATGAATAATATATGTTTTTAAATGTTTTTATTTGAAATCTGTGAATGTATTAAATGTCTTGCTCTTAAGAGACTATGATGTTTCCTATTTTGAGTTAACAAAAAGAGTTGTTCTTTAATACTTACATTAAATGGTGCTAAGTAAAGGTAATAGGTAGGGTGTGTTGTGATATTCTTTTAACCAGGATCTTGTCTCTTGGAGAGTTTTGAAAGCTAGTTTGCTTAAAGGTGGGAAGGTGGGTAGCAAATGCAAGCAACTAGCTTCATTCTCAATCCCTTTTCTTTCAACCCTGGATTTCTTTTTTTTTATTAAACTTTTTATGTTGAAATATTTTCAAACTAATTTCATGCTCCTTAAACACTCAGTGCTTCATGTACTTTTTTTTAAAATTCAGTTTTATTGAGTTATATTGACGTATACCATACAGTCACCCGCAGTGTACAGTCAGCTGTTCACAGTACCATCATATAGTTGTGCATTCATTCATCACTCCAATTTTTTAACATTTTCCATACTCCAAAAAGAATAAAAATAAGAATAAAAATAAAAGTAAAAAAGAACACCCAAAGCATTCTACCCCTGCATCCCACCCTATTTTTCGTTTACTTTTTGTCCCCATTTTTCTACTCATCTGTCCATACACTGGATAAAGGGAGTGTGAGCCACAAGGTTTTCACAGTCACAGAGTCACACTGTGTAAGCTACATAGTTATGCAGTTGTCTTCAAGAATCAAGGCTACTGGGTTGCAGTTCAACAGTTTCAGGTATTTCCTTCTAGCTGTTCCAATACACTAAAAACTAAAAAGGGATATCTATATAGTATATAAGGATGCCTTCCAGAGTGACCTTTCGACTCCATTTGAAATCTCTCAGCCACTGACACTTTATTTGGTTTCATTTCTCTTCCCCCTTTTGGTCAAGAAGATTTTCTCAGTCCCACAATGCCATGTCCAGGCTCATCCCCAGGAGTCATGTCCCACATTGCCAGAAGATTTATACCCCTGGGAGTCATGTCCCACATAGGGGGATGGGCAGTGAGTTCACTTGCTGAGTTGGCTTAGCTAGAGAGAGAGAGGGGGCCACATCTGAGCGACAAAGAGTTTCTCTGGGGCTGACTCTTAGGCACAATTATAAGTAGGCTTAGCCTCTCCTTTACAGTAACAAGCTTCATAAGGGCAAGTCCCAAGATGAGGGCTTGGCCTACTAAGTTGTTAGTTCTCATTGTTTGTGAGAATATCAGTAACAACCCAGGTGGGGAAATCCAACATTTCTGCATTTTTCCCCAGTTCTTCAGCGGGGGATGGGTCCTGCAAATACATTTTTATTCTCTGCCCAAATTACTTTGGGATGTATTGGGATTTTTCACTAACCTGTACAAACCTACCAGATCTCACTTCCTTTTCAAAGTTCCATGTAATTACGGTGTTTGAATAAACTGATGGTACAAGTTAAATTATTTAGTGTGCTGCAGAAAATATGGATCCTGTACCGAATAAACATCTATTTCCTTGGTCTCATACAGAATTTGAAGTTTGAAAACATAGCCTGTAATGTCCTTTACCCTTTGGCCTGATAGCTTAGTCCTAACCAAATCTGCTTCATTCATATCTCTAATTGAAGTCTGCACTCTTTCAGCTTTTTTAAGAGTTGCTGTATGAGGTAATACTGACATTCATAGCTGCCAAGCTCTAGCTCAGTTTCAGGTATCATACAGATACCAAAATTTCCAGAGCCCGACCACGTTATACACAAAGAGCTCAGCATCTCAGAATTTGGATATAGCCATTACAACTCAGGAATAGATGTGACTGCTGTAAGAGCTTACAATCTAGGGACCGTTACAATAACTGTTCCCCTGGTAAGCTGTGCTCTAAGATTCATTTCTCAGAGTTTACACATTATAGTTAGTCCACATTAGTTAGGAATTATAATGTTTGTCTTTTTGTTTCTGGTGTGCTTCACTCAAAATGCTGTCCTCAAGATTCATTCACCTAGTTGCGTGCCTCACAGCTTCATTCCTTCTTGCAGCTGCTCAATATTCTATTGTATGCATACACCACAGTTCACCATTCTTTTCATTAGTCAATGTACCTTTAGGCCACCTCCATCCATTGCAAATTGTGAATACTGCCGCCATAAATACCAGAATGCAAATGTCCATTCATGTCCCTGTTCTCAGATCTTCCAAGTATATACCCCATAATGAAGTTGCAGTATGTTATGGTACCCTCATACTTAGCATCTTATGGAATCACCATACTGTCTTCCGGATAGGCTACACCATTCTATTTCCCCACCAACAGTAAATAGGTACATCCCTCTCTCCATGTTTTCTTCAGCACTTGTGTCTCTGTTTATATTTTTCCCTGCAATTTTATAGAGATACATTCAAATACCATACAATCATCCATAGTATATAATCAGTTGTTCACAGTATCATCGTAAAGTTTAACATTCATCACCACAATCAGCACTTGAATGTATTCATTACTTAAAAAAATTTTTTTAAATAATAAAAAGATAAAAAAATTTACGATACAATAATGTCAGACAACTACACCACTACCAAGAATCCCTTCCCCTCCTTTATATTCCCCTCTCATAGACATTTAGCTTTGATATATTGCCTCTGTTACATTTAATGGAAGCATATTACAATGTTACTGTTAACCGTAGAGTCCAGTTTGCATTGTTTACATTTTTTCCCCAATACAGTCCATTTTTCAACACCTTGCAAGGTTGACATTCATTTGTTCTCCCACATGTAAAAACATTTTTATATTTGTACATTTAGTCATCATCATTGTTGAGGTTGTCTATTTCTTCTCAAGTCAGTGTTGGTTATTTATGCTTTTCTAGGAAGTTGTCCATTTTTTCTAAGTTGTGTAATTTATTAGCATATAGTTACTCGTAGTTTCTTCTCATTATCTCCTTTATTTCTGCGGGGTCAGTAATTATGTCCCCTTTCCCATTTCTGATTGTATTTTTTTTTTTAATCTTCATTTTATTGAGATATATTCACATACCATGCAGTCATACAAAACAAATCGTACATTCGATTGTTCACAGTACCATTACGTAGTTGTACATTCATCACCTAAATCAATCCCTGACACCTTCATTAGCACACACACAAAAATAATAAGAATAATAATTAAAGTGAAAAAGAGCAATTGAAGTAAAAAAGAACACTGGGTACCTTTGTCTGTCTGTGTTTGTTTCCTTCCCCTATTTTTCTACTCATCCATCCATAAACTAGACAAAGGGGAGTGTGCTCCTTATGGTTTTCCCAATCCCATTGTCACCCCTCATAAGCTACATTTTTATACAATTGTCTTCGACATTCATGGGTTCTGGGTTGTAGTTTGATAGTTTCAGGTATCCACCACCAGCTACCCCAATTCTTTAGAACCTAAAAAGGGTTGTCTAAATTGTGCGTAAGAGTGCCCACCAGAGTGACCTCTCGGCTCCTTTTGGAATCTCTCTGCTACTGAAGCTTATTTCATTTCCTTTCACATCCCCCTTTTGGTCAAGAAGATGTTCTCCGTCCCACGATGCCAGGTCTAGATTTCTCCCTGGGAGTCATATTCCACGTTGCCAGGGACATTCACTCCCCTGGGTGTCTGATCCCACGTAGGGGGGCAGGGCAGTGATTTCACCTTTCAAGTTGGCTTAGCTAGAGAGAGAGGGCCACATCTGAGCAACAAAGAGGCATTCGGGAGGAGGCTCTTAGGCACAATTATAGGGAGGCCTAGCCTCTCCTTTGCAGCAGCCGTCTTCCCAAGGGCATGTCCAGTGGTAGAGGGCTCAACCCATCAAACCACCAGTTCCCTATGTCTGTGGTCATGTTAGCAACCATTGAGGTGGGATAGGCCAATACCCCTGCATTCTCCACAGGCTCCTCAAGGGGGCACTACATCTTTTTTTCCTTTTTTCCTTCTCTTTTTTTTTTTTTTACCCTTTTTTCCTTTTTAAATCAACTGTATGGAAAAAAAAATTAAAAAGAAAAAAAAAAAAAAGAAAACAAAAAAGAAAAACATACAATAAAAGAACATTTCAAAGAGACCATAACAAGGGAGTGAGAAAAAGACAACTAACCTAAGATAACTGCTTTACTTCCAACCTGTTCCTACTTTACCCCAAGAAAGTTACCTAATATAGCAACATTTCTGTGAACTTGTTCCTACTATATCCATCAGAAATTAACAGACCATAGTCATTCCTGGGCATCCCCAGAACGTTAAATAGCATATCTGTTCTTCTTGGATTACTGTTCCCCCTTCCTTAGTTGCTCTCTATTGCTAGTTCCCCTACATTCTACATTATAAACCATTTGTTTTACATTTTTCAAAGTTCACATTAGTGGTAGCATATAATATTTCTCTTTTTGTGCCTGGCTTATTTCGCTCAGCATTATGTCTTCAAGGTTCATCCATGTTGTCATATGTTTCACGAGGTCGTTCCTTCTTACTGCCGTGTAGTATTCCATCGTGTGTATATACCACATTTTATTTATCCATTCATCTGTTGAAGGACATTTGGGTTGTTTCCATCTCTTGGCAATTGTGAATAATGCTGCTATGAACATTGGCGTGCAGATATCTGTTCGTGTCACTGCTTTCCAATCTTCCGGGTATATACCGTGAAGTGCAATCGCTGGATCGAATGGTAACTGTATTTCTAGTTTTCTAAGGAACTGCCAGACTGACTTCCAGAGTGGCTGAACCATTATACAGTCCCACCAACAATGAATAAGAGTTCCAATTTCTCCACATCCCCTCCAGCATTTGTAGTTTCCTGTTTGTTTAATGGCAGCCATTCTAACCGGTGTTAGATGGTATCTCATTGTGGTCTTAATTTGCATCTCTCTAATAGCTAGTGAAGCTGAACATTTTTTCATGTGTTTCTTGGCCATTTGTATTTCCTCTTCAGAGAACTGTCTTTTCATATCTTTTGCCCATTTTATAATTGGGCTGTCTGTACTATTGTCATTGAGTTGTAGGATTTCTTTGTATATGCAAGATATCAGTCTTTTGTCAGATACATGGTTTCCAAAAATTTTTTCCCATTCAGTTGGCTGCCTCTTTACCTTTTTGAGAAATTCCTTTGAGGTGCAGAAACTTCTAAGCTTGAGGAGTTCCCATTTATCTATTTTTTCTTTTGTTGCTTGTGCTTTGGGTGTAAAGTCTAGGAAGCGGCCGCCTAATACAAGGTCTTGAAGATGTTTTCCTACATTATCTTCTAGGAGTTTTATGGTACTTTCTTTTATATTGAGATCTTTCGTCCATTTTGAGTTAATTTTTGTGTAGGGTGTGAGGTAGGGGTCGTCTTTCATTCTTTTGGATATGGATATCCAACTCTCCCAGCCCCATTTGTTGAATAGACCATTATGACTCAGTTCAGTGACTTTGGGGGCCTTATCAAAGATCAGTCAGCCATAGATCTGAGGGTCTATCTCTGAATTCTCAATTCGATTCCATTGATCTATATGTCTATCTTTGTGCCAGTACCATGCTGTTTTGACAACTGTGGCTTTATAATAAGCTTCAAAGTCAGGGAGTGTAAGTCCTCCCACTTCGTTTTTCCTTTTTAGAGTGTCTTTAGCAATTCGAGGCATCTTCCCTTTCCAAATAAATTTGATAACTAGCTTTTCCAAGTCTGCAAAGTAGGTTGTTGGAATTTTGATTGGGATTGCATTGAATCTGTAGATGAGTTTGGGTAGAATTGACATCTTAATGACATTTAGCCTTCCTATCCATGAACATGGAATATTTTTCCATCTTTTAAGGTCCCCTTCTATTTCTTTTAGTAGAGTTACGTAGTTTTCTTTGTATAGGTCTTTTACATCTTTGGTTAAGTTTATTCCTAGGTACTTGATTTTTTTAGTTGCTATTGAAAACGGTATCTTTTTCTTGAGTGTCTCTTCAGTTTGTTCATTTCTAGCATATAGAAACATTACTGACTTATGTGCATTAATCTTGTATCCCGCTACTTTGCTAAATTTGTTTATTAGCTCTAGTAGCTGTATCGTCGATTTCTCAGGGTTTTCCAGATATAAGATCATATCATCTGCAAACAATGACAGTTTTACTTCTTCTTTTCCAATTTGGATGCCTTTTATTTCTTTGTCTTGCCGGATTGCCCTGGCTAGCACTTCCAGCACAATGTTGAATAGCAGTGGTGACAGTGGACATCCTTGTCTTGTTCCTGATCTTAGAGGGAAGGCTTTCAGTCTCTCACCATTGAGTACTATGCTGACTGTGGGTTTTTCATATATGCTCTTATCATGTTGAGGAAGTTTCCTTCAATTCCTACCTTTTGAAGTGTTTTTATCAAAAATGGATGTTGGATTTTGTCAAATACTTTTTCAGCATCTATTGAGATGATCATTTGATTTTTCCCTTTTGTATTTTTAATGTGTTGTAATACATTGATTGATTTTCTTATGTTGAACCATCCTTGCATGCCTGGAATGAACCCCACTTGGTCATGGTGTATGATTTTTTTAATGTGTCTTTGGATTCGATTTGCAAGTATTTTGTTGAGGATTTTTGCATCTATATTCATTAGGGAGATTGGCCGGTAGTTTTCCGTTTTTGTAGCATCTTTGCCTGGTTTTGGTATTAGATTGATGATAGCTTCATAAAATGAGTTAGGTAGTGTTCCATTTTCTTCAATGTTTTGAAAGAGATTGAGTAAGATTGGTGTCAGTTCTTTCTGGAAAGTTTGGTAGAATTCCCCTATGAAGCCATCTGGCCCTGGGCATTTATTTGTGGGAAGATTTTTGATGACTGATTGGATCTCTTTGCTTGTGATGGGTTGGTTGAGGTCTTCTGTTTCTTCTCTGGTCAGTCTAGGTTGTTCATATGTTTCCAGGAAATTGTCCATTTCCTCTACATTATCCAGTTTGTTGCCATACAGTTGTTCATAGTATCCTCTTATAATTTTTTAAATTTCTTCAGGATCTGCAGTTATGTCACCTTTTTCATTCATTATTTTGTTTATATGGGTCTTCTCTCTTTTTGATTTTGTCAGTCTAGCTAGGGGCTTGTCAATCTTGTTGATCTTCTCAAAGAACCAACTTTTGGTGATATTTATCCTCTCTATTGTTTTTTTTGTTCTCTATGTCATTTATTTCTGCTTTAATCCTTGTTATTTCTTTTCTTGTACTTGGTTTAGGATTGGTTTGCTGTTCATTTTCTAGCTTCTTCAGTTGATCCATTAGTTCTTTGATTTTGGCTCTTTCTTCCTTTTTAATACATGCGTTTAGTGCTATAAATTTCCCCCTCAGCACTGCTTTTGCTGCATCCCATAGGTTTTGGTATGTTGTGTTCTCATTTTCATTCATCTCTATATATTTAGCAATTTCTCTTGCTATTTCTTCTTTAACCCACTGATTGTTTAGGAGTGTATTGTTTAACCTCCAGGTATTTGTGAATTTTCTAAGTCTCTGATGGTTATTGACTTCTAATTGTATTCCATCGTTGTCAGAGAATGTGCTTTGAATTATTTCAATCTTTTTAAATTTACTGAGGCTTGTTTTATGTCCCAGCATATGATCTATTCTGGAGAAAGTTCTTTGAGCACTAGAAAAGTATGTGTATCCTGGTGATTTGGGATGTAATGTTCTGTATATGTCTGTTAAATCTAATTCATTTATCAGATTGTTTAGGATTTTGAGTTTCCTTATTGGTCCTCTGTCTGGTTGATCTATCTATAGGAGAGAGTGATGTGTTGAAGTCTCCCACAATTATTGTGGAAACATCAATTGCTTCCTTTAGTTTTGCCAGTGTTTCTCTCATGTATTTTGTGGCCCCTTGATTGGGTGCATAGACATTTACGATTGTTATTTCTTCTTGTTGAATTGCCCCTTTTATTAGTATGTAGTGGCCTTCTTTGTCTGTCAAAACATCCCTGCATTTAAAGTCTATTTTATCTGAGATTAATATTGCTACACCTGCTTTCTTTTGGCTGTAGCTTGCATGAAATATGTTTTTCCATCCTTTCACTTTCAATTTCTTTGTGTCCCTGTGTCTAAGATGAGTCTCTTGTATGCAACATATTGATGGTTCATTTTTTTTGATCCATTCTGTGAATCTATATCTTTTAATTGGGGAGTTTAATCCATTTACATTCAACGTTATAAGCGTGAAGGCATTTCTTGAATCAGCCATCTTATCCTTTGGTTTATGTTTGTCATATATATTTTTCCCCTCTCTCTATTAATATCCTTTATTGTACCCATACGGAACCTCTTTAGTACTGAACCTTTCTCCAAGTCTCTCTGTCCTTTCTTTGTTTCTCTGTCTGTAGGGCTCCCTTTAGTATCTCCAGTAGGGCAGGTCTCTTTTTAGCAAATTCTCTCAGCATTTGTTTGTCTGTGAAAAATTTAAGCTCTCCCTCAAATTTGAAGGAGAGCTTTGCTGGATAAAGTATTCTTGGCTGGAAATTTTTCTCACTCAGAATTTTAAATATATCATGCCACTGCGTTCTTGCCTCCATGGTGGCTGCTGAGTCGTCACTACTTAGTCTTATGCTGTTTCCTTTGTATGTGGTGAATTGCTTTTCTCTTGCTGCTTTCAGAACTTGCTCCTTCTCTTCTGTGTTTGACAGTGTGATCAGAATATGTCTCGGAGTGGGTTTATTTGGATTTATTCTATTTGGAGTTCGCTGAGCATTTATGATTTGTGTATTTATGTTGTTTAGAAGATTTGGGAAGTTTTCCCCAACAATTTCTTTGAATACTCTTCCTAGACCTTTACCCTTTTCTTCTCCTTCTGGAACACCAATGAGTCTTATATTAGGATGTTTTATATCATCTATCATATCCCTGAGGTCCGTTTCGATTTTTTCAATTTTTCTCCCCATTCTTTCTTTTATGCTTTCATTTTCCATTCTGTCATCTTCCAGGTCACTGATTCGTTGTTCAACTTCCTCTAGTCTTGTACTATGAGTGTCCAGAATCTTTTTAATTTGGTCAACAGTTTCTTTAATTTCCATAAGATCATCTATTTTTTTATTGAGTCTTGCAATGTCTTCTTTATGCTCTTCTAGGGACTTCTTGATATCCTTTGTATTCTGTACTATGGTCTCATTGTTCATCTTTAGTACTTTGAGTAGCTGCTCTAGGTGCTGTGTCTCCTCTGATCTTTTGATTTGGGTGCTTGGGCTTGGGTTATCCATATCGTCTGGTTTTTTCATATGCTTTAGAATTTTCTGTTGTTTTTGGCTTCTTGGCATTAGCTGAACTTGATAGGGTTCTTTTAGGATGTGTAGACCAATTGAAGTCCTTATCTCTAATTTATCAGCTCTACAGCTTCGTGGAGTACACTTTCTCTAACTAACCAGCAGGTGGTGTCCACGAGCCACCTGTTCTCCACAAGCCAGTTCTCCCCTGCTTTGCCTTTGCGGTGAGTGGGGGAGTGAGTCTTGTGGGGTCTAATTGGTGTACCAAGCTTGCGTGTGTAGTTGGTGTTGCCCGCCTTGTATGTGGGGCGTGTTTCTGGGCAGTCAGGGAGTGGGGGTGGCTCTAACAATCAAGTCTCCCCGGTGATCCTGGAGTTTTAAAGCTGCTGCAATAGTCTAATCCTTCAGTTCAGTCCTGCCACAGTTTGTCTCTGCCACTGACCCACAAGTCCTTGGTATTGGCGTATGGCTCCTGAGACTTGCAAATGGGTCCCTCTTCCAGGCCGTGCACCCCCTGGTCCTCTGTTGAGGGAGGACTGTGCTATGTCACAGGTGAGTGCCGTCCCCCCAGGGCGGTTCTGGGCTGCTGGGCTGTGTAGGGAGGCTCCCAGTCTGCTGAAATGATGGCTGAATGGGGCTTTGTTAATTCACACTGCTCTACCTTCCCAACTCTGGGACAATCAGCTGAGGTTGCAGGGAAGGCTAATGTCCACGCCCAGTTTTGTGGTGTGTGCCTGTTATTTGAAGCACTTCCGTCACACTGGGTTGTGTGGGGCAGCTCTGGGCTATGGGGCTGGTGATGGGCAGGAGTGTTTCCTGTCCACCAGGATGGTGGCTGTGAGCGGACACCCCCCTTTTCTTGGGAAGTTGTGGTGTTTAGTGAAATTTCTCAGCCACTGGATTATTGCCTTTTGTCTCAGAGCTCTCTTAGTTCTGCTCTTGTCTTGACCTGCCCAAATTGCAAGTCTTTGAAGCTTTCTGTATTGGGCTTCTTAGAGTAATTGTTTTAGTAAAAGAAAAAAGGATTAAAAAAAAAAAAAAAAAGGGCCCTCCTCACAGATCTAATGGGTTATTGAAATGCTAAGAGACAAAGCAATTAGGGCCGTTAAGGAAAGGTCCACAGGGCAGAGAGATCAGCTTTTCTTCGGGATTTGCATATGAGCCTGAGGGCCTGAGCTCTGCCCTTCCCCTTTCTATGTTCACCAGAACTCCAAAAATCCTCCGCTTTTATTTTGGAGTTTTTCGTGCTTTTTTTTTCCATGCCTGTCTCCTCTCTGCTGGGCTGGCTGCTCTCAGATTCTCTGGTGTCTGGTCTCAGTCTATCTATGGTTGGAGTTTGGATCAGTAGAATGAGTTTCCGATAAGGGCTGCCACTGCAGTTCTCCCTTCTCCTTCCCAGAGCTGACAGCCCCTCCTCCCATGGGACTGAGCCTGGCAGGGAGGGGCGCGGGTCCCCTGGCCGCAAAAACTTACAGATTTCGCTGATCTAAGCAGTTCCACATTTTCATGAGTGTTGTATGAAGTATGCCCAAAGTCAGATTGCTCTGTGGTGTCCAGTCCACGCAGTTCCTGGCTTTCTACCTACTTTCCTGGAGGAGTAACTAAAACATACACCTCACCAGTCCACCATCTTGCCCCGCCTCTACCTGATTGTATTTACATTTCTCTCTCTCTCCCTCTCTCTCTCTCTCTCTCTCTCTCTCTCTCTCTCTCTCTCTCTCTCTGTTAGCCCAGATAAGAATCCATCAATTTTATTCGTTTTCTCAAAGAACCAACTTTTGGTTTTGTTGATTCTCTCTATTGTTTTCCTGTACTCAATTTCATTGATTCTGCTCTAATCTTTGTTATTTCTTTCCTTGTGTTTGCTCTGGGGTTAGTTTGCTGTCCTTTCTCTAGTTCCTCCAGGTGAGCAGCTAATTCCTCAATTTTTGCTCTTTCTTCTCTTTTAATATAGGCATTTAGGGCAATAAATTTCCCCCTCAGCACTACCTTTGCTGCATCCTATAAGTTTTATTTGTAGAAAGTGTAAGGTAGTTTGGTTTGAAAGATAGGCAAGAAAGCCAAATGGCAGGCAACAATAAAGTTTAATAAGAGAAGCCTCAGGGTGACCCTAATCAGCAGAAAAGGTCTGCTTGGAGGGAAAACCACACATTCAGGTGGTGGGATTTCTTTTTATAGGGCTTTCTGCCAATCAGGAGGTTACACAGTGTCTTAGATATGTAAGGTATGTGAGCTTTGGCCAAAAGGAGTTTACACAGTTTATCTTGTAACTTTGGTAATGCCTGGTTTGTACATTTAAACAGGAGAGGTGAGGAGGGAGGGAGTAAAGTTATGGCACGTGAAGTGGGGGAAGGAAGGGGAGCAGTAATGGGGAAGAACTAAGAAAGTGGCACGAAAATGTGGCATATAAAGTGGGGGGGAAGGAAGGGGGCAGCAACATAAGGCATGGTCTGATCTGCAGCTTGGTTTTACAAAACAGGGAGATGAGGGAGGGGCCCAGGGCCCAGACCTAAAAGGTAGATTTTTTGATGACTGATTGGATCTCTTCTTGTGATTGGTTTGTTGAGGTCTTCTGGGTTGGTCTAGGTTGTTCATGTGCTTCCAGGAAGTTGTCCTTTTCTTCTAAATTGTCTAGCTTGTTGGCATACAGTTGTTCATAGTATCCTCTTATGATTTATTTTATTTCTTAAGGATTTGTAGTAACTATCCTCTTCTCATTTCTGATTCTGCTTATTCGGGTCCTCTCTCTTTTTGACTTTGTCAGTCTAGCTAAGGGTCTGTCAATCTTGTTGGTCTTCTCAAAGAACCAATTTTTGGTTTTATTTATTCTCTCTATTGTTTTTTTGTTCTCCAGCTCATTTATTTCTGCTTTAATCTTTGTTATTTCTTTTTGTCTACTTGCTTTAGGGTTAGTTTGCTGATCATTCTCTAGCCTCTTCAGTTGTTCAGTTAGGTCTTTAGTTTTAGCTCTTCCTTGCTTTTTGATATATGCATTGAGAGCTATAAATTTACCTCTCAGCACTGCCTTTGTTGAATCCCACAGGTTTTGATATGTTGTATTCTCATTTGCATTCATCTCTAAATATTTACCAATTTCTCTTGCAATTTCTTCTTTGACCCACTGGTTGTATAGGAGTGTATTATTTAACCTCTATCTATTTGTGAAAGATCTGTTTCTTTGGTGGCTGTTGATTTCTAGTTGCATTCCATCATGGTCAGAGAATCTGCTTTGAATAATTTCAGTCTTTTTAAATTTATTAAGACTTGTTTTGTGCCCCAACATATGATCTATCTGGAAAACGTTCCATGAACAGTAGAGAAGAATGTGTATCCTGGTACTTTGGGATGTAACAATCTAGATATGCCTATTAAGTCTAATTCATCTATCATATTGTTTAGGTTCTCAATTTCCTTATTGGTTCTCTGTCTAGTTCTAGCTATAGAAGAGAGTGTTGTATTGAAGTGTTCCATTATTATTGTAGACATGTCTGTTGCTCCCTTCAGTTAAGCCATTGTTTGTCTCATGTATTTTGGAGCTCCTTGACTGGGTGCATAAACATTTATAATTGTTATTTCTTCTTGGTGAATTATCCCTTTTATTAATACATGGTGTCCTTCTTTATCTCTTATGACATCTTTGTATTTAAAGTCTATTTTGTCCAATATTAGTATAGCTACCCCAGCTTTCTTTAGGTTGCAGTTTGCATGGAATATTTTTTCCTATGCTTTCACTTTCAGTCTCTTTGTGTCACAGGGTCTAAGATGAATCTCTTGCAAATAGCATATTGCTGGGTCATATTTTTTTAAATCCATTCTACCAGTCTGCATCTTTTAATTGGAGAGTTTAATCCATTCACATTCAAAGTTATTACTGTGAAGGGAATTCTTGAACCAGCCATCTTATCCTTTGGTTTTTAGTTGTTATATCTGTTTCCCACCCCCTCTCTTTTTTCCTTTAAGTTACCCTTAGTAATACCCTTCAGTTCTGTGCTCTTCTCCAGACCTCTCTCTCCTTTCTTTTTTTCTCAGCTGTTAGAGATCCCCTTAGTATTTCTTGCAGGGCAGTTCTCTTGTTAAGAAATTCTCTCAGTGTTTGTCTGTGAAAGTTTTAAATTCTCCCTCAATTTTTGAAGGAGAGCTCTGTTGGATAAAGAATTCTTGGCTGTCAATTTTTCTCTTTCAGAATCCTAAATATATTATATCATTGCTTTCTCACCTCCATAGTATCCACTGAGTAGTCAGTTCTTAGTCTTATGTTATTTCCCTTGTATGTGGTAAATCGCTTCTCTCTTGCCGCTTTCAGTAGTCTCTCCTCTTCAGCGTTTGACAATCTAATCAGTTTATGTCTCGGAGTAGATTTGTTTGTATATATTCTTCATTTGGAATTCATTGGGCATCTTTAATTTGGATATTTATGTTGTTTAGAAGGGTTGGGAAGTTTTCCCCAACAATTTATTTGAATACTCTTCCTAGCCCTTTACTCTTCTCTTCTCTTTCTGGGACACTAGTGATTCTTATATTTGTGTGCTTCGTGTTGTCCATCAAATGCGATCCATTTCAAGTTTTCGATTTTTTTTCACCGTTCATTCTTTTGTGCTTTCACTTCCCATCACCTATCTTCCAGGTTGCTAATTTGTTCCTCTCCTTCAAATCTGGTGTTATGTGTCTCAATAATATTTTTAATTTGATCAACAGTATCTTTTATTTCCATAAGATATGCTATTTTTTTTTGTTTACTCTTGTGAATTCTTCTTTATTCTCTTCTAGGGTCTTCTTCATGTCCTTTATATCCTGAGCCATAATATTGATATCTGTGTGTACTTCTTTGATTAATTGATCCAAATTTTGTGTCTCTTCTAGCTTTTTAATTTGTTCGTTTGGCTTGTCCATATCTTCTATATCCTTCAAGTGCTTTGTAATTTTCTGCTAGCTTTGGGGCATTGATAGGGTTATTTTGGGAAGGGTAGAATTAATTGAGCATTTAAATATAATTTGGTTTGCTGCAGTGCATTTTCCCAATTCTACCAGCAGGTGGTGCTCCTGAGGTACAGCTTTCTGGAATGCAATTTCCCAATTCTACCAGCAGGTGATGTTCTTGAGTACAGCTTGCTGGAGTGCAGTTTCCCTGTCTACCAGCAGTTGGCACTCTCAAGTAGGTCTTCTAATGCTGCCGTTTTGCCAAATACCAGAAATGGATTGGCTTTTATAAAGGGGGTTTATTTGGCTACAAATTTACAGTCTGAAGGCCATGAAAATGTCCAAATTAAGGTATCAACACATGTATACCTTCACCGAAGGAAGGCCAATGGTGTCTGGAAAACCTCTGTTAGCTGGGAAGGCACGTGGCTGGCATCTGCTGATTCCAGGTTGTGTTCCAGCTCCACTCTCAGCTGCTGTGCATTCTTCAAAATGTTGCTCTTGGGGTGTCTTGTCCTCTTTTAGCTTCTCTGGAACAAAGTGTCAGCAGAAGTCTGCTTTCAGTGGCTGTCTCCACAATGTCTCTCTTGGCTGTAGCTCTGAGCTCCTTCTATCTAAGCTTATTTTTATGAGACCCCAGTGAACTAATCAAGACCCAGGCTGAATGGGCAGGAAACATTCAATCAGAGGTCACACCCTAACCAAAAGTTGTCACTCATAGTTGGGTGGGTCACATCTCCATGAAAACAACCTAATCCCAATATCCCATGAGATTGGATTAAAAGATCATGGCTTTTCCTGAGGACATAATATATTCAAACTGGCACAAGTTCACTGATTCTTTCTTCTGCCTCTTCAAATCTACTGTTGTAAGTCTCCATTGTGTTTTTCATCTCTTCTATTGTGCCTTTCATTCCCATAAGTTCTGCCATTTGTTTTTTCAGACTTTTGAGTTCTTCCTTATATTCACCCAATGTCTTCTTTATATCCTTCATCTCTTTTGCCATATCTTCCTTCAGCTCATTGATTTGATTTTTGAATTGATTTAGCATGTTTGTTTGAGCATCTTTAATAAGTTGTTTCAATTCCTATATCTCTGTTGAAGTGTTAGTTTGTTCCTTTGGCTGGTCCATATTTTTGTGGCTCATTATTTTTAGCTGTCTAGGCATCTGATTTTCGTGATTAGTTTATTCTGGAGCTCATTTTCACTCTTTTGCCTAGGATTTTCTTGTTGGTTGGCTTTGTTCTGTATTCTGTTCTTTGGTATTCCGTTCATCTTATTCTAGACCTCTAACATAGCTAATGTTTAGTTGATCAGAACTTTTCATGTCTGGCTTTTCTGGTTTTTGCCCTACATCTATGTAACCTTTTTGTGAGAGGGTCTCCTCAGATATGATCAATCCCAATCAGATTTTCCCAGTCTATACAGGCCCAGGTCTCAAGAGGAGGGTGTGAAGTTTCCTGAGAATGAGACCCCGAAGGTTGTCAGACCCTCCTGTGAAGCCTCTAGACTCAGTGCTTTCCCAATTCTGTCCAGCAGGTGGTGCTTGTCAGCCCACCGCTCCCCACCAGTGTAAGGAGAGCCACAGGTGCCTTTAATTCTCCGCAGACCCTGTCTGTGCAGGGGGCATGGCTGACTCAAGCTGGTTTCTGTTTTTCAGTCCCTGGGGTCTGAGTTCTCTGAAGGAGGGCTGCCACTTAAGCTGGGCCCCATCCCACCTTTTTTGGGGGAAGTTATGCCCTTTAGGGAATTGTCTCCTCCACTAGACTCATTGCTTTGTCTCTCAGACCTGTCTTAGCTTGGCCCTTGCCTGGGTCCAGCAGCCAACTGCAAATATCTGAGGGTTTATGTAATGAGCTACGTAGAATAGTTATTTCAAAAAAAGAAAAAGAAAAAAGAAAAAAAAATCCCTTTTTAAGGCCTTTCCCCAGCCCCCAAGTTTTGTCAGTGCCAGTATAGACTATTTAAGTATACACCCTTTTGTCTATTATCTCTTTCATCTGAATAGTTACTCTCAGACAACTTTAATTCCACCCTTGCCTGGGGCAGTCCTGAAGCAGGAGCTCTGACAGGCTATTGAAGAGTAAAAAGATACAGAGTCGAGAGCAAGAAAAGAAGAAAAAAAAATTCCTTTTCAGAGCCGGACCACAGCTTCCCGGGTTTGCAAATGACAGCCCGAGTTGGTACCCATTTCTATGTGCCCCATTTTCTTGGAGCCCAGCCCTTTTCCAGTATTCTGAACACCTCCAGCTCCAAAAGTCTCTCTCTCTCTCTATTTTTTTTTTTTTTTTTTTTTTTGCTGTTGTTGTTAGCCCTGCCTCCTCTCTGCCAGACCGATTCCTCTTGGTTCCTTTTGTGCCTGCTCTTGTTTCGTCTGTGCTTGGAAAATTTTTTTTTTCAGCAGTCCAAATTTGTTAATTCTGCAGTTGGGGCCCGGTTGAGACTCCCTCCCTGCTCCCAGTGCAGATTGTTTCTTTTCCCTCGGGGAACCAGCTCCAAGACAGTCTGCCACGCCTTGGGAGGCAGGGGCGCCAGTCCCCTGGCCAGGGAAACTTACAGGTCTTCACTGCGATCTCAGCCATTTCACCCATTCCAGACTGGTGTAGGATGCGTGACTGGTCACAGAAATCCCCGAACGGCTGTTCCATACAGTTCCTGGCTATTTACCAGCTGCCCTAGAGGAGTAACTAATTCCATACCTCACCACTCCATCTTGCCACATTCCATGTATGTAATTTAGGGCAAGAAAATTAGTCTAACTGCAGTTTAGTTTGGTAAAAATAAGCTAATATCAGCATCCCACAGAATTATGGTGAGCCTAGAATGCAGTAATGTTTGCCAGCATCAGCAGCATGCAGGGCCCGGAGCAGCTGCTGTGGTCCCTCACCTTGAAGAGATGCAGCTGCATCTGTGCCCCTTCCACGTACTTTTGCGAAGAACAAGGATATTCACTTATGTAACCTCCTTAGGTATTGTTAATTTCAAGGCTGCTCAAAGCAAATACCATGAAATGGGTTGGCTTAAACAGTGGGAATTTTTTCACTTACAGTTTGAGGTCAGGAAAATGTTCAAGTCAAGGCATCATCAGGGTGATGCTTTCTTCCTGAAGACCGGCTGCTGGTGATCCTTGGCTCCTCTGCCACATGGTAAGGCACATGGCGGTGTCTGCTGGTCTCCCTGTTCTCCTCTGGGTTCCTTTGCTTTCAGCTTCTTCTGTGGCTTTCTCTTTCTTTGTCTGAATTCCATTCTCTTATAAAGGACTCCAGTAATAGGATTCAGACCCATCCTGATTGAAGTGGGCCACAACTTAACCAAAGTAGCCTCATCAAAATGTCCTCCCTACAATGAGTTCACACCCACAGGAATGGATTAAATTTAAGAACATGTTTTCTGGGGTATATACAGCTTCAGATCAACACAGGTATAGTTATCAAGTGTAGGAAATTTATTATTATTATAAGGCTTACGTCTATCTTCTAATTTTTTCACAGTCCCATATGAATGAAAAGGAAAAATAATTTCCTTTTGGACATTTTCTACTCCCTTATTCTAGTCCAGGATCATGTATTGCATTTAGTTATTTTCTCTTTAGTCTTTCTCTCTTAAATTGTGGTAACATATAGACATTAAAAATGTTCCCATCCCAATCCTCCCAAGCACACAATTCAGTGGGTTTATCATATTCACAATCTTGAGCTACCCTCACCACCACCTGTTACCAGAACTTTCCCTTCCCTATTATGATGGGTTACGTCATGCTCTCTCCCACATCCTCCTCCAATCCAGCAGTAACCCCCAACTACCTTCTACAGGGTGTGCCCCAGACCCCGTTACTCAACAAGGGTCGTGGAGCACCTGTTCTGTTCCAGGCACCGTTCCAGCTCGGGGGTGGGGGAGGGCAGCAGGGATTTGGACAGAGAGACTCCCTTATCCAGCAGCAAAAGTTCTAGAGTGTGTTTATGTGCTTTCTGTCTCTATCAATTTGCATATTCTAGCTCTCGTAAGTGATATCATACAATATCTGTGTCTTTGTATATAACTTACTTCACTCAGCATGAGATCATGAAGGTTCATCCATGTAGTAGCTTATATTAGAACTTCATTCCTTTTTATCACTGAATAATATTTCATTGATTATATAGTCCACATTTTGTTTATCCATTCATCTATTAATGAACATTTTGGTTGCTTCCACCTTTTGGCTATTGTGAATAATGCTTCCATGACATTGGTGTACAAATATCTGTCTGAGTTCCTGCTTTCACTTCTTTTGGATATACTAGAAGTCAGATTGTGGGGTCATTGGTAGTTCTATGTTTGACTTTTTGAGGAACTACCAACCTGTTTTCCACAGTGTTTGAACCATTTGACGTTCCCACTGGCAATGTACTAAGGTTCCTTTTACTGTACATACTCTCCATAACAAGATTTTCCATTTTTAAAATAATATCCATCCTTGTGGGTATGAAGTGGTGTCTCGTTGTGGTTTGGGTTTGCACTTCCCTCATGGCTAATGATATTGAGCCTGTTTTCATGTATTTTTTGGCTATTTGTATGTCTTCTTTGAGAAATGTCTATTGAAGTCATTTACCCATTTTAAAATTGGGCTGTTTGTCTTTTGGTTATTGAGTTGTAGGAGTACCCAGAATGTTTTTTTAATAATGTTATTTATTTTAGCTTTAGTTTCATTATAAAAATGAAATATCAGTGTAAAAATTTTTAAGTAATACAGAAAAATATTAAGAAAAACATTCACATTAAGAACAAAGGTTTCTCTATTAAAAACAAAGTTTTCTCTGTTGAAAACAGAACCAAAAAAGCTAAGTGTTTAGTATTTTATGAACAATTACATTGAGGTGATAAAATGAGGGGGCACTGGGCTAGAAATCAATGCACTAAGGATATGAAATAGATATGAATGTTTTTTATTCTTGATGTATGACCATTAATGTGAACTTTTCAAGTATTTCTTTATTAGGGTTCTGTATCCCTTTCTCCTCCCTCAATCCTGCTCCGTGGTAGTCACGGGGCTTCCTGATTACCCTTCAATAAACACAAAAAAACTCCCAGGAAACACACCCAGTTGTCCATTGGCAAGTCACCGAAAAATTATATGTGCTTGTGATGGTAATCAAAAGGCTTGGGCAAGAGTCCTGGATGTATGAGAGAGAAAATCCCACAAAACTGGTTTAGGAATTTGAAACATGAAACTATAAGTCAGCTTAACATCTTATTTATACAACAGATAGGACAATGCCCTCTCCCTATTCTTCAGGTGGAAAACATGGAAGATTGTTTTGTTTAAATTTGGGAAATAAAGGTAAGATCCTCCTAAAGGACTAGGACTGGCCCTTGTAAATATCAACAGAGCTAAGATTACTGAAGTGCCCAGAAGAAATCTTACTCTCTGAAGGAGAGTTGATTTTGGCAAAGAATTGCTTAGCAGTTTGCTTGATGGGGGATGATCCGAGATGACAGAGTTCTTCATCTGTAGGAGGGCAATGGTTTTGAGAACCCTTGCTGCAGTAATCCAGGACTCAGAAGCATCACACAGAAATTAAGGGCAGGGGTTGTTGGATTACTCTGTCCCTGAGCAACTTTAGGGAGTAGGAATTTTGAGGGTGGTTTGGTGTGCCCCCAGGGCAGTGGTTTTCCAAATACTGATTTTTGGCTTTCCTCGACAGACCTTTAGGACTGTCCTACCCACCCACCACCCACCCCCCCATTGATGCAGAAAACAATGGAAAAGATCCCAGTGCTAGGAGTAAATATACATTGATGGAGATTAGCCAAATAAAGCATGGTTTTCCTAATAAGCCGTTAAAAAGGAAAATGTAGATACTTATTTTTTGACCCTTCTGAGAAGGGTAGCCAAATCCTGAGCATAGGATGGAATTGCAAGATTGCATGACACAGCTGAAGGCACAAGGGACTTGAAATTAGTGCTATGGATGTTCAGCATTTATTGAGTGCCCTACCATATCCCAGGCACTGGGTACAGGAAACACAGTGGTGAGCCAGACAGACAAGTTTCCTGCTCTTACAGAGCTTATGGGTAAAGAAAACATTGAATATGTAATTACAAAATGAGAAAGACGCAATGAAAGTAGGAAACAGTAATTTTTAGAGAATACCCCCTCAGTAGGGTCATCCAAGGGACTGGCTTTTAAACCGAGATTTAAAGGATTGGAGACTAGTTGTTGGATGTGATATGTCTGTGAAATACACCTGCCAAGTCTGCATTTTCTCTACCTCCTAGTTAATAACCTTCTCATCTTAGTTTGGAAGGACAGATAGTCACCCTGGGATCCTATGTGAGTTGACATCATTGAGTGATAGCATTGTAACCAGAAAAGATACTTTAATTACAATTAGTTGTTTTGTTTTGTTTTGTTTTTTTAACCACTTTGAAATACTTTTGAACCTACAGGACAGTTGCAAAAATAATGCAAACCCCATACGGAGAACTCCAACATACTCTCAGATATTCCAATCCACTAATTTTGACATTCTGCCACCTTTGCTGTATCATTCTATCTATCTGTCTGTCTCTCCATCATCTTTCTATTTTCTAAACATTTGAGAGCAGGTTGCACACATCATACTCCTTGAACACAGAATACTTCCATGTACATTTCCTATGAACAAAAAGGTTCAGTTATATAATCGCCTTAAGTGCAGTTATCAAGTTCAAGAAATTTAATGTTGATTTAAAGCATACATCCTATATTCCAATTTTTTCTTATGTCTGTTCCAACTCCTCTCAAATGAGCCATTCAGTGGGATTAATCACATCCACAATGTTACAGTACCCTCACCCCTATGCATTGTGATAACTTTCCTTTCATGCTGAACAGAAACCCTTACATCATTTTGCATTAACTCCCCATTTCCTGTGCCCTGGACCCCTGGTAGACTCTACTCTGCTTTCTATCTCTCTGAGTTTGCATATTCTCTGATATTTTCTTTGTGGCCACCATGGGGCTTAAATGCTTTGATACCAACTTAACTTCAATAGCATATACAAACTATGTTCCTATAGCCCTCCATCCCCTTACCTTTATGTAGTTTTTGTCACAAATTACATATCTATCCATTGAGTCCAAAACCATTGAATTATCTTTTCATGTTATGCATTTGCCTCTTAGATCATCTCGGAAGTAAAAAGTGGAGATAAAAATCAAACATACACTAATACTGGTATTTATATTTACACACATCATTATCTTTACCAGAGATACTTGTTTCTTCTTGTGGCTTCAGCCAATTGCCTAGTGTCCTTTCCTTTCAACCTGCAGAACTCTCTCTAGTAATTTTTTGTAGCAGCAGTCCAGTGGTGACGAAGCTCCTCAGTTTTTGTTTGCCTGGGAATGTCTTAATCCCGCCCTCATTTTTGAAAGACAGTTTTGTTGGGTATAGAATTCTTAGTTGGCAATTTTTTGCTTTCAGCACTTTAAATATGTCATCCCACTGCTTTCTTCCCTCCATGGTTTCCAGTGAGAAATCAGCATTTAATCTTACTGAGGATCCCTGTATGTGACATGTTGCTTCTCTCCTGAGGCAGTCAGAATTCTCTCTTTATCTTTGGCATTTCACAGTTTAATTATAACATTGGACAGATGTCTATTTGTGTTTACCCTGTTTGGTGCCACATGATTACTGGCCCATGAATTTTTTTTTGATGAATTAGGAGTTTAAATGAGTCCTGTACTTGAGTGAGACATGAACAGGTGCCAAGGATATTCTCTTGGTCCACTGATTTGGGAGTATAAATTAATGCAGTTTTTCTAGTAGGTAATTTGGCAACATCCGTCAGAATTATACATGGCCTCATCTCTGATCCAACAAATATAATTTTAGGAATTTAGCTTAAGAAAGAAAACACAAGTATGAAAAATGTGTATAGATAAAGGTTTGCTGCAGCATTTTTTACAATAGCACCTTGCTGGAAATAAAAGTACACAATAGGGGATTGTCCAAATAAAATATGGTGCTAAGTAAGCTATTAAAAAGGAAAAACTTAATGCTTTATTTATTGACATGAAAAGCTACCCATTATTCATTGAAAAAAGCAGGTTCCAGAAAATTACTTCAAAAATATGTATGTTTTAAATCTTTTTCCATATTTAAAAAGTTAACTTTATAGAGGTCTGAAATCATGTGAAAGTATATACTCCCAACTATGAATAATGGTAGTTTCTGAGGGATGAGACTATGGGAAGGTGTTTATTTTCTCTCTCTGTCTCTCTCCTTTTTTTGTTTGTTTTGACAGTGATCATGCATTATCAGAAAAACCAATAAGGATATTTTTATTAAAAAAGCAAAACATAAACAAGGTGCACAGAGAAGCTTTGCTATTATTCCCTTGCTTCATGGCCCAGCACCCTGGTGTATTACTGGTCCTCAGCTCTGCCTGCATACATTAGAAATACCTGGGGAGGCTTTCTAAATGCCAGTGTCTAAGCCCCATCCAAGAACAAGTGAATCTGAATCTCTGGTCGTAGGATGGGCATCTTTAGTTTTTAAAAGCTCCCCAGGTAATTCTAATACGCAGTTGGGGTTGCAAATCTCTGTTTGTAATTTCAAGGGAATTAAACAGGGACAGGTCAAGATGACAGAAGTATGTATCTAATTACATTCAGCCACAAGAATGGTTTCTGATTCTGTCAGGGAGGATGTTGATCATGGGAAGTTGCTTCTTAGGGGGAAGAAATAAACTGCACAGGATCATAGGAAATTTTTTGTGTGATGAGGCAGTGTAATAGAGCAGAAAGAATAGTCAATTTGGAGTCAGACTTGAATTCTGACTGTCACTTGGCCAACTTCTAATTGACTTGAGCCTCATTTTCCTCATCTGTAAAATCACAATAATAAACCTATCTTGCAGAGCTGTTGTGAGGATCATAGAAAATGTCTGCTAAATGCCTGGTACTTCATAGGGGAGTGGCAACTCTTTTAAATAACAGTAAAGACTTTATTTTGAAGAACTCGTTCTAAAGGGTGAGGATTGAGATGTTTTCCTAAGATAGCCTTCTCAGGACCAGAACTACTCAGCTCTCTTTGGAGGAGAATCCTAGCGTCCAGATCCTAAGCCCTGAGGCTGGAGCCAGAAGAAAACTTGCCAAGAGTGCATGATGGCAGCAGGGAGAGGAGCAGCCGGGGCTTGTCTGCCTTCCTGGACTGGCCAAGGCTGAATGAAATCCTGTGGTTTTAAAGCCTCAAGGAAAGGGGCCCCATAAGGGAGAGCAGTACAAGGGCATATGCTCCATGCTTGCAGAAGAGAGGGAAAAGCAGGTAGGAGACTCTGCAAGTAGGCAAAAAGAGAGTGGGAAAGGAAAGAAGAGGTCCGTACTCTCCTTTGCCGCTTTATGCAGCCAAGCTCCATAGCTGATGGAGATTATAATATCGATATCATAGGCTTGTGAGAAATGCTTTAGATGTTTTATGCAAGGCATGTGACACAATGTAGGTATCTATAAAAGATAGTTATTGTAATAAAGAGACAGTTTGTATTCTGTACTTTTTTTGTATACATTTATTCTTAATGCCACTTTGTGGAAAGTGGAAGGTAAATGAAGATTTCCACATGAACTTCTGTTCCCTTTTGTTCATGTTTCCACGCTCACACTCACAGGTTTTTTGAACAGAAGATATCCTTCTGAGATAGTTGTCTTCAACAAATTGTGCTTTGTTATAATATATTTTAGAATTATTTAGCCAAGAAATATTTTCTTATATATCTCAGTACATAAAAAGAAAAATCATCTAATGGTAGTGGAATGCTGGAAACTCCTCTTCCAAAAGAGATGTTATATCAGTATCTCAGGGCAGGGACAAATGTTTGAACATTATCAACCTTGACTTTTTCTTTCTCTTTTTTTAGTTGCCTGATCCTGAAAATAAGTGAATAAATAAAAGATCCTTGATGATTTACATTCAAAGTCACTAAGGAATCTTTGGAGTCTTTTTTTTTTGGCAAAGGCAACCTAACAAAGACTACCTTTGTGTCAGTGTCCATGGGGACAATAGGACAACAAGAAGTACCAAGATATTGAATTTGTTTTCTTCTTTTTCTTAACAGCTGTATCTCAGGAAAGTTGACATACAATAAACTGCACATGTTTGAAGTGTAAAATTTGATAAGTTTTGACATATGTGCACTACTGCTAAAACATTACCAGTCAAAAGAACAAATATGTCCATCATCCCAAAAAGTGTCCTGTGTACCTTTGTAATCCCTCAGGAACTCTTCTTTCTGTATCTCTCTTGTCCCCAGTTTACCACTGTTAATTTTCCTGTAGAATTTTTAGGAAATGCAATCATGCAATATTATACTTCTCTGTCTTGCTTCTTTCATTGGTCATGATTATTTTAAGTTTTATCCCTGTAGTATCTATCAATAATTTATTCCTTTATATTGCTGAATTGTATTCCACATGTTGGTAGACTTATGGTTGTTTCTATTTTACAGCTATTATAAATAAAGCTAGTATAAACAAACAAACAAACAAACAAACAAACAAACAAAAAGACAGTTTGTAGCTGGTGGGGATTAAGAGCCTGGACTCTGGGCCAGACTGCCTGGGTTCAAATCCTGGCTCTGCCACTTTGTACCTGTGTGATTCTAGGCAAATTACTTAACCTCTCTGTGCCTCAGTTTTCTTATCTGTAGAAGAGGGGCAAAAACCACACCTACCCCATACGGTCCTTGTGAAGAGTAAGTGAAATAATGCAGGTGAAATCGTCACATAATAAATGCTTAATATTGTTAAATTCTGCACTTCCTACCCTAGTTAATAATTCAGTTTGTCCTGCCATTCTCCTCACCATACTATGCTTTTCCCCCAATAATATTTGTCACTTTCTAAGATAATATATGCTGCAATTAACCCCCCTTCCTTTTACCATACTCTACTTTTATTCTTTAACATTACTTAATTTCTATATTGCAAGCTACTTTTATTTAAAATTTTTATTGCTTATTGTGTATCTCCCTCCACAAGAAGTTTTGCTCCAAGAGGGCAGGAATTTTGTCCTTTTTGTTTAGTTATTCTCAGCATCTAGGACAGTGCCTGGCACATAGTAACTGTTCAGTAGATATCAGCTATTATTATTATATGATATTCCCTGATTACCCTAGTTAATACAGAACTCTTTCCCTGTCCCCTCCAAACCCCCCTTAACCAACTTTCTTTTTTCTGTTTTGCAGTGGCACTAATTAACCTTTAACACACTATGTACTTTACTTATTTTGTATTTTAATTATTTACTGCTAGTCTCCTTTCCATACTCACACCTAGATTGTAAATCCCATGAAAGCAAGAACTTTTGTAGGCTTGCTTTATTTATGTATTCCCAACACCTACAATGTCTGGCATATAGTAGGTACTCAATAAAATATTTTTAAATGAATTATATGTGGTGTCGTGCCAAATGCAATGGAAGTGGAGTCAGACGGTCTCCTGGGACTGCCACGGGATTCCCATGTGGTCTTAAACGAGTCCTTACCCCCTCTGGGCCTCAGTTTCCCCTCCCAGCTCTGATAACCTCCTTGATCCCCTCTGCTGCTCAGATCAAGCTGTCGGGGCTGCGTGCTGCCCGGGTGGCCGCCAGGGGGCAGTCACGCCAAGCTGGCAGCCCCGCCCACTTCCCGGACTGCGGGGCTGGCTGACCCGAACCGCCCACCCCTGGGTAGAGGGGCAGAGCCTGGCTGCGTCTGATTCAGTCGTTCTCTCGTCTGCCTGCGGGCTCCTGGGATCCCCGCCATGTCCTGCTACATCTACCAGCTGCCCTCCTGGGTGCTGGACGACCTGTGCCGCAACATGGACACGCTCAATGAGTGGGACTGGATGCAATTCGGTGAGTGGGGTCCGGGTGGGGGCGGGACGGCCGGTCCCCCTAGCGATCCCTCCCTGAGCCGGCCACTAAGCCCGCTCCGGGGCTCCGTTTAAGACGGAACTAATCCGAGGGGCTCTATGTGCCGAGATTTCTGGATCGTGCCCTTGCTGTGTGACCTCGCGCAGTCTACTGCCCCTTCTCTGAACCCGTTTGATTATCTAGAAGGTGTTATGTGATCTTTGTGGTCCGAACCGGCACTAACATTTCTGTTGGCAGCCACTCTGTTACCAAGTGATGACAGCCTCTCCTTGGCTTTACTGTTTATGGTAAAACGTATTCCCATAAGAATAGCTATCCATGATCACTGCGTCGATAACGACAAATACTGCACGTCAGTCCCTGTTGGAAGCTCTTTCCCTGTATCAACTCATTAAATCCTCGCAGCATCCTACAAAGAGAGTTCTCCTCCTACCTCCTATTACAGTCTAGGAAACAGGGATTGAGAGAAGTAGAGTAACTTCCTAGAGGCATGGCTGCTAAATGGCAGGGTGGGATTTGAACTCCGGAGATCTGGCTCCACCACTAAGCGCTACATTGTAACAGCTTGATTTTTTTTCCCCCGTGACTGATGATTGGCCGAGAGAAAGGTGATAGTGGATGGTCATGGTATCTGGAAGGAGACCGCATATGTGGTCCTCAACTCCCCTAAGCAGGGACCTGCACTCCAGGGCCCACCACCCACCAGCTGGTGACTTTGGAAAAATTTCTTAATCTGTAAACCAGAGATGAAAATTATATCTTCTTCATAAAGTTGTTGTGAGGAATGAAAATATTGTATAAAAAGCACCTGACACATAAGTATTAGAAATTCTTATAAGTAATTAGGAATTGTTAAATATTATCATCTTTACTTTTATGTTTTAAGTCAGTCCAACTGGTTGGTGTCATTTTATTTTTGAATTAATCTGCAATTTTTATTTAAAACTTTAAATTATGAAATGTACTTTTCATAGAGTGTATAATATATGTGTACATTTGAAAGAATAATAATAAGTGAACATCTATGGGTTCCCCATCCAATATGAGCAAACAGTATCTTTTTTAACCTAGTGTTCTCAACAAGGGTCGATTTTCCCTCCTAGGGGACATTTGTCAATGTCTGGAGGCATTTTGGGTTGTCACAACTTGGGGGGACGCAGTGGGTCGAGGCCAGGGATGCTGCTAAACATCCTGAAATGCACAGGACTGCCCCACACAATATTATTGGGCCCCAAATTTCAATAGTGCCAAGCTTGAGAAACCCTGTTTTAACCCATCAACAAAAGTTATGCATGCTTATTGCAAAAGACTGTGGGAGGGAGGAAAAAAAAGATTAGCTCAAATTCTACCGTCCAGAGATAAACTTTCTTAATATTTGGGTGCCAATAATAATAATGATGACAACAGCTGCTAACATTTATGGGCTTCTTACTGTGTGCCCAGCAGAGAACCAGGTATTTCATGCCTTCTAGTCTTTTTACTAAATATATTTATCTGTGTCTTTGTTTTAAAAATTATGTCAAATTGTACATTCTATCCAATAGCCTGCCATTTTTTTGTTTTTGTTTTTTTTTAAATTCAGTTTTATTGAGATATATTCACATACCATACAATCATCCATGGTGTACAATCAACTGTTCACAGTACCATCATATAGTTGTGCATTCATCACCACAATCTATTTTTTAACATTTTCCTTATACCAGGAAGAATCAGAATAAGAATAAAAATAAAAATAAAAAAGAACACCCAAATCATCCCCCGCATCTCACCTATTTTTCATTTAATTTTTGTCCCATTTTTCTCCTAATTCATCCATACACTAGATAAAGGACATGTGATCCACAAGGTTTTCACAGTCACACTGTCATCCCTTGTAATCTACTTTGTTGTACAGCTGTCTTCAAGAGTCAAGGCTACTGGGTTGGAGTTTGGTGGTTTCAAGTATTTACTTCTAGCTATTCTAATACATTAAAGCCTAAAAAGTGTTGTCTATATAGTACATAAGAATGTCCACCAGAGTGACCTCTCGACTCCATTTGAAATCTCTCAGCCACTGAAACTTTATTTCATTTCATTTCACATATCCTTTTGGTCAAGAAGATGTTCTCAATCCCATGATGCCAGGTCCAGATTCATCCCCGGGAGCCACATCCTGCGCTGCCAGGGAGATTTACACCCCTGGGAGTCAGGTCCCACGTGGGGTGGGGGGGCAGTGAGTTCACCTGCCAAGGTAATAGCCTGCATTTTTCACTTAAAATATATCATGATTATTTTCCCCTGCCAAGCAATACTTTATTTTCAGTTTGTATTTTTAATAATTATTTTAAATTGAAAAAGTAATACATCAGGCTAAATGATATAAATAATACAACTGGGATAGAGAGGAAAGTAAGTCTCTTTTCCCTCCTTGGTCCTTACCCTCCCTGTTCCCCTACCTGGAGGTTGTCACTGGTAACAAGTCCTCCTTCCTTTAATTAGGGTAAGTATGAGAATAGATTAGCACTTCATTTCCAAGACTGGCTGTGTTCCATTGTTTGGATGACCTGTGACTTAACCACTTGCAATGTTTTTTCCTGGGCAGTAGACAACAGGCTCTGTGGGTGGGACTCCCTCTAGTTTTTCCCGTACTAGTCCAGCCTTCAATTGTTAATGCCAGAACAACTTCTGTTTCTAGGAAATTAATTTAGAAGATCACCTATGAATTTTTTAAAAACAGTTTTACTGAGATATAATCCATATACTACACAATCCACCCTCATAAAGTGTACAGTTCATTGGCTTTTAGTATATTCACAGAGTTGTGCATCTGTCACCTCAATTGACTTTAGAACATTTTCATTATTCCAAGAAAAAACCACACTTTAGCCATCACCTTTAAACTCCCCCTTCCTGCCCCCCGCCCACATTTCCCCCAGCCCTAGGCAGCCACTAATGAACTTTCTGTCTCTATAGATGTGCCTAGTCTGGGCATTTCATGTAAATGAAATCATATAATATGTGGTCTTTTGTAACTGGCATCTTTCACTTGGCCTAATGTTTCCAGGGTTGATCTGTGTTGTAGCATGTACCACTCCTCCTTCTTATTGCCAAATACCATTTGATTGTATGGCTATACCACATTTTATTCATCCATTCTTTGGTTGGAGGGCCTTTGGGGTTTTTGCCTATTACGAAATAACGTTGCTGTTAATATGCATCCACAAGTTTTTGCAGGGGCCACATGTTTTAGAGTATACCTAAAAATGGAATTGCCAAGTCACATGGTAATTCTGTTTAACTTTTTGAGGAACTACCAAACTTTTCCAAAGTGACGGTGCTATTTTACATTCCCACCAGCAGGTGCATGAGGATTCAAATTTCTCCCATCACTGACATTATTACAGTTTTTATTCTAGTCAACCTAGTGGGTGTGAAGTGGTATCTCTCTGTGGTTTGGATTTGCATTTCCCTGATGGCTAATGGCGTTGAGCATCTTTTCATGTGCTTACTGGCCAGCTGAATGTCTTCTTTGGAGGACACCTATGACCTTTAAGGTCCTTGAAGATATCAGAATTGCTTACAGTCATCAGAGACTTCCCATTGTGATTTCAAATGTAATCCAGATTCTTCCCTAACGTGGCCCTCACTGCCCTCTCTCACTCCCTCTCCTGCCATTCCCCTTTCACTCCCAATTCTCCAGCCACACTGGCATCCTTGTTTCAGACCCAGGGTCTTTGCATGTGTTCCCTCTGCCTAGAACATTCTTCTCTGTCTTTCCCATGGCTGGATTTCTGATCTGTATTAGTTTTCTATGGCTGCTGTAACAAATTACCACAAATGTAGTAGCTTAAAACAGCATATATTGGAAATGGATATGGTGCTGGTGGGCAGAGCGCCCTGCAGCTGGAGAAAGGGAGCACCAAGAGGGTAGCAGCAACTCCTACTTCTGCCTCTTCCTGTCAGTACAGGTGCATCAAATGTAACCAAGAGACTAAGAAGTTGTATTGAGACTGTAATCATGGGGTGCTGAAGGTAACCATCTGCAAATCCTGCCAGAAACCCGTAGACAAATATATCTAATATGATCCTGTCATCATCTTGATTGATGCTATTTTATGCAAAGCCAAGCCTACAGACATATTCTTTTTAATACTAAAATAAATATCCTTGGAAAACTGCATATTTTGTTTGCTTTATGAAGCATTCCTGAGATGGTGGCAGCTTCAAGATTCAAACAGGAACGCCGACCCCGGTTTAGATATGCTGAGGAGTGGGATTTCTATAGAATGTTTGCAGTTGCTTCTTTAGAACACACTACCTATTTTATTGGCATTTTTACTTTCCTGTGGGTAGAACAACCCATGAAAACAAAGAAAAAGCCCAACTTCACTTTGCTGCTGGAAGCATTATTATTAGCCAGCTACAGAAAACTCTTGTGATTCCAGCTGTCTTTTGGGAACATGATTCCACACATCTGTGCCTCAAACTCATTAAAGCATTTGTCCTTACCTTGAATTTCCAGGCAATTAGAGTGACCCTGAACATCCACTGAAAGCTCTCCTTTTTGGTTGTCACGAGTAGCTTACTGTTGGAAAGCACCATGGTCTACTTCCACCGAATAGAATGAGATGTTGGAAGTAACTGTGCCATCTATAAATCTCAGGACTTTTGAAGAGGTCCAGGAGCTCCCTCTTCTCTGCCTAGCCAGATACAGTCATCTTCTGCTTCTCCAGGAAATGAAGCCTTTCCAAAAACTTGAGCTTATAGCAATCCCTCCTTCTGTTGACTCCTAGCGCTCAAATCTCCTGAGACAGTCCCAGTTTGATATTTTGTCCCAAGCTTTCAAAAGTGCCTCTACTTATTATAATTTATAGTTCTGAAAATAAGGTTACAGATCCTTGATAGTTATTTGGAAATAATTATCCTGCTTTATGGTTATGTTTTGGACTTATCTGTCTCTTGTATTAAAATTCCACGTGTTTTTGCCTTACACTCCATCCTGGTTAAAAGTTTGGTGCAAGGAAGGACCATGCCTTAGGTTATTCTGAATCTCCCATACAGGGTAACTTGCCCTAAATTAGTATTTGTTGATTTGATTATCAGCAGAATGTGCCATTCTAAATATTTCCTTTATTATCCACACTTTTATTCTTTACTCTTTATGATATGACCAGCTGCATCTGAAAAGACACAAAATATAAACCAAGCTACTCATTTCTAATGACTAAAATGAAGCAAAGATTTGGAAACATTTCCCGAAAAAGAAAGTAATGTTTGTGGCTGTGGGACTTTCCCCTCCACACACAGACGGACACACACTAGAAAGAGCCAAACCACATACATACAGATGCACCCAGAAACTCATGGAAACACTGACACAAACACAAGGAATGTTGTCAAAGGAACTGATATACACAACAAATGAAGATTTATACATTATGGACAATCTCAGGTAAGCATTTGACTTGAAAGAGGGACATATAATTCATAATTCACACATAATTAAAAAATCCACATTTAATTCTTTTGACATGATTCTATATTTTTAATTTTAATGTTAAGCTGCTGGCTTTAAAAATATATTTTAGTAGTAATATATTAAGTTCTTAAAATAGAAACCTTTTCTCTTAATAAAGGCTGTCAGAGTAAATGGAGTTTTTTAAACTTTCAATTCATTATCTTCCCTTGTAACTAAGTTACTCTGTGAAATTGATCCAAAAATAAATAAAATACTACAAACCACCGGAAAAAAAAAAAAAAAAACAGCACATATTTATTATCTCACCATTCTGGAGGCCAGATATCCTAAAATCATGCTGTTGGCAGGGCTGAGGCCCTAGGGGAGAATCTGTTTCCTTGCCTTTTCCAGCTTCTGGAAGTGCCACCTTTCCTTGACTTGCAGCCCCTTCCTCCACCTTCAAAGCCAGCAGCATAGCATCTTCAAATCTTTCTCTCTAACCTCTGCTTCTGTCATCACATTTTCTTCTCTGAACCTGCCTCCCTTTTATAAAAGCCTGTGATGACATTGGTCCCACCAAGATAATCTAGGACAATCTCCCAACCTCAAAGTCTTTAACTTAATCACACCTGCAAAGTCCCTTTTGCCATATAAGGTCACATATTCAAAGGTTTGGGGGTGACATTATTCTGTCTACGACCTAGTCGCTCAGTCTCAGCTCAAATGTTGCAGCTTTCGAGAGCCCTTCTGTGCCGCTCTGTTACTCTCTATCCCGTCACCATATTTTATTTCCTTCCTCCCACTTGACACATTTTGACATTTCCTTATGTGTTATTTGTTCACCCTGTCTCTCCTTGTAGACTGTAAGTGCCATGAGGGCCGGGACCTTATCTGTCTAGTTCACTCCTGCATTCCTAGAGCCTAGGACATCACTGGCAAATGGGCAGGTGCTCCATAATTGTTTGAATGAATGATGAGCTGAAAAATGTGGAAGAGTGGGGTTCGTGGGGCATGTCTCCTTCTTAGGACACAGAGATGGCTGTGAGCCCACTGTCTGCCTGGTCTCCACGCTGGGGATCCTAGGACAGGGAGCCGACCAAGCCACCTAGTTAGTGACTGCCAAGTCACAGTGCTCTTTAGTTTTCTCTTCAGCAGAACAAGTAATTGTGATTGTCCTTCCAGTCCTAAGAAGTCTTGGCTTCTGCAAGTCATTTTAGGAAAAGTTGGTTCATCAGAGCTTATTGTGGTACTGGGGTAAGTGTGCCGGAGAACTTTAAAGTGATTCAGCAAATGACACAGCCACAAATATGCAAGCTTTTCTGGATTTGACAATTGGCAGACAATATGGCTGCCTCCTTTCACTTCCCTGTGATTGCAGCTGCATCCATTTTTTTAAATTGTAATAAACTTCACACAACTTAAAATTAGTCATTTTTAAGTGTACAATTCAGTGGCATCAGTTACATTCACAATGTTGTGTGGCCATCACCACCATTTCCAGAATTTTCCATCACCCCAAACAAACTCCATACCCATCAAGCAATAACTCCCCATTTGACCCTCGGCCCCCGGAGCCTGGTAACCTCTAATCTACTCTCTGTCTCCACGAATTTTCTTATTCTAGGTCTTTTCGTATAAGCGGAATCACGCAGTATCTGTCCTTTTGTGGCTGACTTATTTCACTCAGCAAAATGTATTCAAGGTTCAAACACATTGTAGCTTATATCAGAGTTTCCTTTTTACAGCTGAAAATGTTCCATTGTACCTTTATGCCACATTTTGTTTATCCATTCATCTGCTGATGGAAACTTGGGCTGCTTCCACCTTTTGGCAATTGTGAATAATTCTGCTGTGAACATTGGTGTACAAGTATCTATTTGAGTCCTGGTTTCACTTCTTTTAGGTATATAGCAAGGAGTGGAATTGCTGGGTCATATGGTAATTCTATGTTTAACTTTTTGATGAACTAGCGGCATCCATGTTTGCCCTTGGGGAAACAGTTTTGGAGCCTGTCTGAACCCATGTAAAGTGAGTTTCTTATAGCTTTACCCACCAGGTGTGTGCAGAGGAGCCTGAGGGCAGGGGCGCTTTGTTTGGGCCCCTCCTCACCTTGCTGACTGATGCATGTGTCAGCCTTTGTGCATGGCCTGCTTTGCCCCCCAGCCCAGCTGTGTGACTTTGGGCAAGTGCTGTCTCTCTCTCAGCCTTCAGTTTCCTCAGCTGTAAAATGGGGAGGGTAATATTAGCCTTATCCCCTTCTCTCAGAGGAGGAGGAGTCAAGCTAGTTTGGAGAAAGGGCATTTGACCTGAGGGTGGGTTACGCCACAAACCTGTGCCATCTCTACTCTGGAGGACTTTGAAGATGGGCAAGATTTTCCACGCAGTCAGGTGAACTGCAGGATTCAGGAACACATACTCGGAGTGTTAGCTATGCGGGAATGAAAACATAGAGCATATACAATTTCACAATCACAGCTAACACTTAGTAGCATTTATTTGTTCCAAGTGCTCTGGCCGTATCAACAAATTTAATTCCCACAGCAGCCTCTGAGGGAGGTGCTATTATGATCTTCATTTTACAGATGAGGAAACCAAGCCACAGGGAGGGGTGAGGGCCTTGCCCAAACTCATAGACAGTAAGTGGCAGAGGCAGGATTTGAACCTAGGCCTCTGAATCTGAAGTCTGGGCTCTGGACCACCACTGCTCTGTACCACCAACAGAAGCATACATTTTTTTCTGCCTGTAGAAAAGTATCTAGAAGATTAAAACAGAAATATGACCAGTGCTTTCCTCTAGGTCTCCCCAGTGAGATGATCATGGGTGACTTTGACTTGCTTCTTTTTTCCAAATATTCTGCAATGACTAGGTCTTACTTATGTGTACTGAAAAAAGACAAAAGCTGTGAGCTTTGCAGGGCCCTCCCATGGCATCTGAGCCATCCTGTCCCAGCCAGGGCAGGGGCCTCCTCTCTCCAAGAAATGCCTGCAGCAACAGCCAGCTTTGTGGGCACACGTTGGAACTCAGGCTTGGAGGACCCTTTAGGCCCCAGACTGTGGGACTCTCAGGAGTCTGAATTGTGGGGCCTCTGGGGAGAGACGTCTGTCCCTGGGCAGGTGAGTAAAGTCCCTTCATGGCCTGCACACTCTGAGGACTGAGGATAACACCTGGCCTGGGCCCACAGCTCTAACAGAGTTATGCCAGCAAGACTGGTTTGCGTAGCTAACAGGCCTCACTCCCCGAGGTCTCTGTCTCTCCTTGAGCCTGTTTTAAGGATCCGCTTAAATACAGATAGCTCAGTACCTTAGAGATATGTCACTTAGTGGAGCCAAAATGTCCAACCTAGGAGGCACCTCCGTTCAATTCCTCTTTCTCCCGCGTTACCTGTCAGGAAAGTGCAAGCCCGAGAGGGTAACAGCCACGACTGAGTTCCTGCCACCACTGGCCATTGGTGGCAAGCCTGGGCTTCTCTTTTTCCCATTAAATCATGCTGCCTCCCGAAGGGTGGGTGGTGTGTAGATTAACAATAACTTCATGGGCAAGGAAGGGCTAAGGGAAGGTGTTCCTTCCTCTTCTCCCAGCTCTTTTCTCTCTATCTGTTAAAAACAGCCCTTGGCCTGCTGACATCACTTCCCACTGACCAGGAACCTGGCCTGGGGTTTCCAGTGACTAAAGTTGCAACTAAGGAACTTTCCTTTCCTTGGGTCACATCTCCTAGAAGCTATTTGTCTGCAGGAAGCTGTCACCCTTGTTCCCCATTCCATCCAGAGGGGAAAGGATTGTGCAATCTGTTCACATCACTCCCTGGCTCTGAAATCTTCCATGATCTCCTGTTGCTCTTAGGATTGAGTCCAAACTTCCTAAGCTCGGCATTCAAGGCCCAGCGTTAGGTGGTCGTGGACTATCTTGCTTCCCAGTCTCCCCCCTCCCCCTGCCCTGTGCACCTGTGCTTATCTCTTCCAAATATAGATGTTCCATGGCATTTTGATTTACTCATCACATTATCAGCAGAGCTTGTGACAGGCCTGACACCTAGTAGGTGCTCAAGAAACACTGAATGAATGAATGAATGGCTTGATGTTCACGTATGATTTCTGAACTCCTGGGACTGAAGCTTGATTATTTTATTCCTAGTTTTAAAAAAATGCCTCCCTCACTTTAATAAACTTGGTGGGATACTCTATGTGGCCATTAAAAATGCTGTTTATGAAGAGCTTGTAGCAACTTGGAAAATGCTTATGGTATAATGTTAATAAATAAAAGTAGGATGCAAAATCTTACTTATGAGTCTGGCAACAACTACATCCAAAACCACACCTATGTGGAGGGGAGAATTTTGGGAAAGGGAAAGTAGCTTAGTGGCCTCAAGAGGATGGTTGCATGTTGTGTCATGTATTTGTTTTATTTATTTTCCTGCATGTTCCAAGTTTTCTTTAGTGAGCAACCATTAATTTTACAATAAAAAATGAAAAGAAGGAATGCATTATTTTTATTGTTGCCAATAGTAGCCCCCTATTTTTGTGCAGTACTTCAGAGCTGGCAAAGTGGTTTTAAATCCATGGGCTCGTTTGATCTTTATAACCCATCTTGAAGGTGGTGGAGCATGGGTTCATTCATTCATGCCTCATATATTTAATGACCTTTGCAACCCCACCATGACTGGGACCGGGGTGAGGGGTCTAGGGTGCAAAATTTAAGGAGGTGCTTACTCAGGGTCGTGCAAGTGCAGATCAGCCTTGAGAGTGAATGCTTCCTTAACTTTTGCACCTTGGATGTCTCGCTTGCCTCACGCTAGCCCCAGCCCTGTCCCTACTCTGTGCCTGGCACTGTTCTGTGTACTGGGGATATAACAGTGAATGAAACAGCTAAAAATCCCTGCCTCCATGGGGCTTCTATTGTATGTAGAAAGAGAGGCAGGCAAATTTCTATTTCTATTATCCACCCCCCACCCCCGGGCTAGGTGAGGACACCCAGGTTCATGCAGCTAGCAGTGATTTCCCACAGCAAATAAGCAGCTAAAACTCAAGACCTGCAACCCTCTTGTCCAGTGGGCTTTCTCCTACATCTTGCATGGTGGCTAAGTTGATATTTACGTTCAAGTATTAGTGTGCCAGTCCTGGTGGGTATGAAAGAGAATCCGCATTGTAACTTAGGTCACCTGTGGGCCCCAGCTAATGGGGGGATTTCAGGCACAGTGAGGGGTCGGTGGATTGCCTTTTCAACTCTAAGCAGATCCCTCTCCCTTACCTTCCAGCCTCCTACGTGATCACGGACCTGACTCAGCTGCGGAAGATCAAGTCCCTGGAGCGCGTGCAGGGCGTGAGCATCACCCGGGAGCTGCTGTGGTGGTGGGGGATGCGGCAGGCCACAGTCCAGCAGCTCGTGGACCTTCTGCGCCGCCTGGAGCTCTACCGCGCCGCCCAGATCATCCTCAACTGTGAGTCCCCACGGCGGCCCCGCGCGGCCTGGCCCTGAGCGCGGGCTCAGTCACGGCCCCAGGGCACAGCGGCAATGTGACTGCACTCTCTGGCCTTATAGGCTTTAAAAATAGTCTTTATTATTATTAGTTTTACATTTTACTGAAAGAGTTTCCTTTCCAACATAGAAACTGGTAACAGTGGTCATCTCTGGGGAGAGGAGCTGGAGGGCCAGGGAATAAGGCATTAGACGGAGACTTTCCTATAAATCCTTTTGTACCTTATCTATTCAAAAAATAAATGTTAACAGCTCTAGCATAAATATCCAAAAAAAGCACACAGTAAAAATGATGCATGTCTTCATCCTACTTCCCTATTTGACATCCCAAGAAATGACCACTTTAACAATTTCTTGTCTCTTACTGGAAAATTTATATGCATGGGTAAGCATATATATGTATCTATAACACCCCCCACTTTTAAAAAGATTTATTATAAACATAAATTTTCCCATTTTAACCATTTTTAAATGTACAATTCAGTGGCATTAATTATATTCACTGTGTTGTGCTACCTTCTATTACCAAAACTTTTTCATCACCCTAAACAGAAACTGTTTACCCATTTAGCAGTAAGTCTCCATTCCCCAACCCCCCAGCCCCAGGTAATCTCCAGTCTACCTTCTGTCGCTTTGAATTTGCTTATTCTAGGTATTTCATATAAGTGGCATTGTACAATATTTGTCCTTTTATGTCTGGCTTATTTCATTCAACATGATGGCTTCAAGGTTCATCCATGTTGTAGCATGGATCAGAACTTCATTCCTTTTTACGGCTGCATAATATTCCATTCCACATGCCCTTTTTAAAAATGCAATTTTATTGAGATATATTCACATACCAGATAATCATTCAAAATGTACAATCAGTGGTTCACAACATATAATTGTACATTCATCACCACAATCAATTCTTGAACATTTTCATTACTCAAAAAAATAAAAATAAGAATAAAAATAAGAATTATAAGAACACCCAAAAATTCCATACCCCTTCTTCCTGCCTATTATTTATTTAATTTTTTGTCTTTATTTTCTTATTCCTCTGTCCATACACTGTATAAAGGGAGTGTTAGTCACAAGGTTTTCACTATTACACAGTCACACCGTGAAAGCTTTATAGTTTACAGTCATCGAGAATCAAGGCTACTGGATTACAGTGCGGTGGGGTGTGAGCCAGACCCTGGTTTTGCCCCTCCGGGAGCAGGACGCTGAGATGTTGCAAGTGTGCCTGAGGCATGAAAGCTGAGTAGTGCCAGCGTTTGAGTCACAGGCCTCTTGAGTGACACCCTAACTCTCTATTGACGTCAGAGCCTGGCTATTGAATAATCCCTAACATTTGCTCAACAATTTGAGGTCAACAAACAATGTAGGGCAAGATTCAAAGAGCTACACTCATGTCGGCGTGGAACATGTGTTTTCTTAATCCAGGCGAAGTGAGCACTTTGATGTGCCAGGTGCTGTGCTAAGTGCTCGACGCCTCCCAACAACCCTTGGAGATGGGTGCTCTAAAGGAGCCGGTTCTCCACCTAGGAAACTGAGGCCATAAATTTCTAGGTGACTTACCCTAGGGCACAAGTCTGGTTATGGCAAAGACAGAGGTCACATCCAGGCACCAGTGGATTCAGAGCCCTCATTCTTAGCTTTTCAGGGCAACTTCCTGAGCTTCTGGGAAACCCTTGTGATACCTGTGGTGCTTTGTTTTGGTTTTGTTTTTTTTTTGTACCCATGAGCTTCTATTCTGTCCAGAACTTTTAACCAGATCGATTGCTTTCTTCCTTCTAACTGCCAGACCCCTCTGTGAGTTTCTGCTGTGAAGGGCCACCTTTTGTTTTCCAAGCCTCTCTTCTTTTCCCCTTAGCCTTGTTGATTTAAAATTGTCTAAGGAAGAAAGATTAACTCGTGTTTCCACATCCCCAATTCCCACGGCTGTTATTGTGTTATGTGAGTTCAGTTGTGTTTTTACTATTGCTTTGAGCCCTCAGGCAAGAGGCTTCCCCTTTCTGTTTTTATTTTTGTTTCATTAGGGGAAAAAAGTGCTATAAATCCCTGCCACTTTTGGGGGGTGAATATAGAGGGTATATATGAATATTTTAATTTTCTGTATTCCAACTAGTCAAAACCTTTTTCCCTTTTCTAATTGTAGAGCTTTACCATTAATTAAAAGTTATTTTGCACTTAACTTGCTTAAGATTGTTTGTTAATTTGCTCAGTGGCCTCCCAACAGTTTGAGGACCTGACTTTTGCCCACTGCTTGCTAAAGGGCTTTAAAAATAGATTTGACTAAACAATTTAACTCATACAGTTTGTTCAAACACCATAATTACATGGAACTTTGAATAGGAAGTGAGACCTGGTAGGTTTGCATAGGTTAGTGTGAAATAGCAACACATCCCAAAGTAATTTGGGCAGAGAATAAAAATATACATACAGGGCCCCCCTGAGGAGCTGGGGAAAATGCGGACTTTCTCACCTGGATTGCTGATGTTCTCAAGAACATTGAGGACTGGCGGTTTAGTGTGCTGAGCCCTCTATCTTAGGACTTGTCCTCATTACTGCAAAGGAGAAGCTAAACCTGCATATAATTGTGCCTAAAAGTATCCCCCTGAGTCTCTCTTTGTTGCTCAGATGTGGCCCTCTCTCTCTAGCTGACCCAACTTGGCAGGTGAACTCACTGCCCTCCCCCCTACGTGGGACCGGACTCCCAGGGGTATAAATCTCCCTGGCAATGCAGGATATGACTCCCAGAGATGAATGTGGACCTGGCATTGTGGGATTGAGAACATCTTCTTGACCAAAAGGGGGAAGTGAAATGAAACAAAATAAAGTTTCAGGGCTGAGAGATTTCAAATGGAATCGAGCTGTCACTCTGGAGGGCATTCTTATACACTATATAGATATCCCTTTTTAGGTTTTAGTGTATTGGAATAGCTGGAAGTAAATACCTGAAGCTATCAAACTGCAACCCAGTAGCCTTGACTCTTGAAGACAATTGTATAGCAATGTAGCTTACAAGGGGTGACAGTGTGATTGTGAAAGCCTTGTGGATCACACTCCCTTTATCCAGTATATGGATGGATGAGTAGAAAAATAGGGACAAAAACTTAATGAAAAATAGGGTGGAAGAGGGGGATGATTTGGGTATTCTTTTTTACTTGTATTTTTTATTCTTATTTTTACTTTTTCTGGTATAAGGAAAATGTTCAAAAAATAGATTGGGGTGATGAATGTACGATATGGTACTGAGAACAGTTGGTTGTACTGTACACCATGGATGATTGTATGGTATGTGAATATATCTCAATAAAACTGAATTTTAAAAAATATATAGATTTGAATAAAACAGACTTGAACCACACACCCAAAGTCCAACAGATAAAGTGGCTTCCTTCGAGAGTTACCTTTCCAGGTAATATATTTGTATTTCACAGCCTTCTGAGTAGAGTGTGGAGTTCCACTGGGGGCCTCAGGAAGCCTGTACTGTGGGTGGCTGCCTGGTTTGCTTGTATAAAGGGCTGTGGCTGTGGGTCTTTTTGTTTCTTGATATTTTCTGACTTAATTGCCAAGACCATTGTTACTTAATTTGTTAAAAAATTAAATGTTGTAAGAATTAGAGTACATTAGTACAGAAAGCTTTGTAACAGGTGGCAACTACCCATTTCTTGCCCCAGCAAATCTGTTTGCCAGAGCCAACCCCCTTTTCCTCTTGTAGCCTTTTCTTGGTAGTGTCCTGTATTAGCATTCTGGGTCCGCTGCTTTCAACATAAGGCAGACAACAGTGGCCTAAACCAGGTGGAGGTTTGCTTCTCTCTCCTGTGACAGTCTTGGCTGATACAGCAGCTCCATGGTGTCGAGGACCAGCTTCTTTCCTTCTTATTGCTCTGCCATGTTGGATACATGGCTTCCCTCCCACGTCTAAGACGGCTACTCCATGCTGCCATGTCTGCATTCCACCAGCAGGAAGGGGAAAAGAAGGAAGGTGGGGGTCTGTTCCTTGTCCTTTAAGGGTATGACCAGGAAGTTTCCCTGGTAACTTCCTCTCACAAGCCAATGGCCAGAGCCTAGTCACAGGATCACACCTAGTTGCAAGGGAGGCTGGGAAATGTCATCTTTAGCTGGGAGGTTATGTGCACAATAAAGCTTCTATTATTCTAAAAAAGGAGAGAATAAATATTGGAGGGACAATGAACAGTTTTGCCACAGTCCTACCGTTTTAGCTAGCCCCAAATCTATATATACCCCTCTCCCCACACATAAAACATACCGTTTCCCCAAGGAGGACAGTCCTGGAGTCCTAATCCATTACCCCCTCCAGCTCAAAACCCAGGATCTATTGGTAATATATTGGCTCCTAATGACCCAGTACCTCACGACCAAAGAGAAGGTATGCTCTCCCTCCGCATACACACCCCAAATCCAGTGTTGGAATAGGAATAGAAAGCCATAATAAAACTCCCATCTGAAATGAGAGAAACACTGTAGTGACTTGTCTGTAGCAGTCAACAATTTCAGCTGCTCAGGAATTGTAAAGCTCCCTTCCCTGCCAGGGGAATGTTTTTTACTTAGTCATCTAAATGGTCCCTAGTTCTTCTCAGCAGGACAGTGGTTCCCAAAGCGTGTCCTCCAGACTCCAAAGCATGGGCAATCATCTGGGAACTTTTAGTAATGCAAATTCTGGGGCCTCATCCGTCTACTGAGGCAGAAACTCTGTGGGTGGAGCCAGCGATCTGTGATTTCACAAGCCATCAGGCAGTTTGGTGCACATCAAGGTTTAAGAATCACTGCTCTAATCCTGGTTCTCTGTGACCCCTGGCTCTGTCCTCTGGGGGATGAGAGAGGAGGGTGTTTCCTCCCTGTCGGTAATCCTCTGAGGCCTCATCTGAAGTGGGAACTGGAGAGGAGACTGTCTCTATTGAGGGTTATACAGCTTTCGTAAGTTGGTGTAGGTTTGAGGGGCTGAAGTAGCTTTCTGTAAGCCAGGCCAGTGGTTTCTTTGTAAACAGAATTTTCTCAAAAAACAAGACGCTTCTGCTCTCTTGACTTCTAATCAGTCCTACATGTGGTAACCACAGCCAAATTTCCAGCCTAGACATATTGTCAGTTCTTAACCCTGAGATGTCTGATTTTTTACTTATTAGCCTGTGCTCTGTCTGCCCATTGTCTCCTCAATTTAATGTGCCTGCCTGGATGCCACTTGAAACAATAAGCTTCAAGACACTATATTATACTTTTGTCTCTGGGCTCTCTCTGGGTCTGGTTTAGAATGTCTGTGGTTCACTGGTAGAATTGAGAAAGGTGGAATGCTGGTCGAGAAAGGTTAGGGCAACCATTTACCTTTTGCCAAGGATGTGTTTTTGTTACTGGACCAAGGTGGTATATTCTTTTGCCTGATGTGCTCAAATGACCAATTCCTGAGACACCGGGGTTTCAAAGAGAGAAAAAGTTTTATCACTAGGCATGAAGCAGGAGAGCAGATGGCCTATCAGTCCAAAATCTGTCTCCCAGAAACGCAGTAATTCCAATAGTTTTAAAGCATCAAAAGATGGGCAGGTTTTAGGATAATGAGTACAGTGGCCCCAGATTACATAATTATAGGTGATCTAATTACTGAGCATGCACAGGTTGATTACATGGTTAGTTACAGAACATATGTAAGAAAATGGCGGCCTTAATATGATGATGGCCGTGATTTTTAGTATTATAATGAAGAAGAGGTGACTTGTAGGTTAAAGTCTAAGCTCCTGTGCATGGCAGGTGGACCCATTTTGGTTGGATCCAGCTTCAGTTATCAAGGTAACTTTGGACTTGGGGTGGGTTAGTTCTGGGCTGACCCAAGACCCTTTATTAATAAACATTAGGGGCTGTTTTTAGTGATCTTAAGACTTTGCAGTTGAAAAACTGGATAAATGGGTACAAGGGAAGATTAGTCACAAGGTTTTTACAATCAAAGGGCACAGATAAAGTCTATACAATCATTATCAGAGGTCAAGGCAGCTGAATTACAATTCAGGTTTCAGGTATTTCCCTCTGTCTGCTCTAATATGCCAGGAAGTAAAAAAGAAATATCTGTATAATGATTCAGTAATCATAATCAGTCCTTAAATCTTAACTTCTCGGTTACATTTTTCAGAGCCCCAAAATGGGGGACTCTCCATCAACTTATATTGCTAACCATCTCTGCTTGTACGTGGTCAAGCTCCACAATCTCTCTTTTGTTGGAGGTTCCTGAAAGAGAAGTCACACACACCAACAGTCAGAGTATTTTCAACTTTTTCTCTTAAAGTTACAGGCTCTCTCAGCACATGGACTGTCTCCCAAGGTATTGCAGGTGACGGCTTGACCAAATGTTTTTCTATGTTATGAGAAGAGTCACCACACTCCAGCCTGCAATATCTGTGTCTTTGCCACCTGGAACTTCCTTCCTGAGTATTGTTAAAAGAAAAGCTTTCGTGTAATTTAGGACCCAGTTCATGAACTGGGCAGCATCGTATTCAGAAAGTAGACAGGAGCTCTGCTGAAGGGGTGGATAGGGGAACTTATATTGGGAAAACTTCGAAGCAAGTGAGGAAGTGTCCTGATTGGCTGAAGTTAAGTTTCCATTTTACATAGGGGTGGATCTTATAAAGTTGGGAGCAGATATACATTGATTAGTATGATATGCTTTTCCATTCTGTTTGATAAATCAAAATGAGCTTATAACCAAATGCTGACCCTGCTGGTCAATTGTTTTTATCTTCTGGAAAATCCCTTCTAAGAGAGGGGTCCCTCCCAGCAACACTTGATACAGGTGGCCATTTTATTAGTACCAAATTCTGTATTAGGTATTATGCTCCTTTGGCAGCCATCAGAAAGGCCAATATATATAACAGCAGCTTATACCAAAAAGGGTTTCTTTCAATTAGTTGTGTGAGTATAAGCAATCCAAGGTTGACATGGGGATAGCAGTGTCAGGGATTCAGGCTCTTTTCTGTCTTACTATTCTGCTGTCCTTAACATGTGACTTCTGTCTTGTGGTCTAAGATACTTGCTCTATTACAACTCAACAACAAAAAGACAAAACCCAATTAAAAAATAGGCAAAGGACTTGAATAGATATTTCTCCAAAGAAGAGAAACAAATGAACAATAAGCACAGGAAAAGCTCAATACCACTAGGGAAATACAAATTAAAACCACAGTGAGATATCATTTCATACCTACTAGAATGGCTACTGTTAAAAAATGGATAATATCAAATGTTGGTGAGGATGTGGAGTCATTGGAACTGTCGTATGTTGCTAATGGGAATGTAAGATGGTGCAGCCACTGTGGAAAAACTGGTCAGTTCCTCAAAACATAGAATTATCCTATGACCCAGCAATTTCACTCTTAGGTATATACCCAAAAGAATTAAAAACAGTGACTCAGATACTTGCGTTGAATGTTCATTGCAGCATTATTCACAATACCCAAAAGGTGGAAACAACCTAATGTCCATCAACATGTGAATGGATAAATAAAATGTGGTGTATACATACAATGGAATATTATTCAGACATAAAAAGGAATGAAGTTCTGATAAACGCTACAGCATGGTTGAACTTTGAAAACACGTTAAGTGAAAGAAGCTGTATACAAAATGACAAATATTGTATGATTTCACTTACGTGAATACCTAAAATAAGCAAATTTATAGAGTCAGAAAGTAAATTAGAGGTTTCCAGGAGCTGGGGGTGGAGAGTTGGTGCTTAATGGGTTCAGAGTTTCTGTTTGGGGTGATCGGAAAATTTTAGAAGTAGATTAGATATTGTGAATGTAATTAATGCCACTGAATTGTACACTTAAAAATGGTTAAGATGACAAATTTTATGTTATATATATTTTACCACAATTAAAACATACATATACTTGCTCCAGCTCTTACTGCCATGTCCACATTCCAGCCAATAGGAAGGGGAGGGTATTTTCTTTTCCTTTTCAGTGTATAACCTGGAAGATGCACAAATCACTTCATTAGGTTCATTGGCTAGAGCTTAGTCATATGGGCACAATTAGTTGCAAGGAGGACTGGGAAATGTAGTTTTTAGCCAGCCAGCCAATGTCTAGCTAAAATTTCTAAAATGTTGGAAGATAGGAAGGATGGCTGTTCTCTGCCACATTAGTACTATCTCTAATATGCTTTTACTGCTATTTCCATATTCATCCATTAAAATATTATCTACAAACTTCATACTATTGTAGATGAGGATTTAGCTTATACACACCTCCTGTCCTTCTTCTTCCCAATACGTTTATATCACTATTTTTAGTTCCTCTATAGGTTGCTTTTGCAACTTTTCACAAATATATTTCTAGTTATTTTTCCATCACTTGTAGGCAGTCTCTCTCTTTCTAAAATACAGTTTCATTGAGATGTATTCACATACCCTATGGTCATCCACACTGTACAATCATTCATAGTACCATCATATAGTTGTACATTCATCACCAGAATCAATTTTTGAACATTTTCCTTACTCCAAAAAAAAAATAAAAATAAAAGTAAAAAAGAACAGCTAAAACATTCCATCCCCCATCTCACCCTATTTTTCATTTAGTTTTTGTTCCCATTTTTCTATTCATTTGTCCATACACTGGATAAAGGGAGTATGAGCCATGAGGTTTTCACAATCACACAGTCACACCATGTAAGCTACATAGTTATGCAATCGTCTTAAAGAATCAAGGCTACTGGGTTGCAGGTCAACAGTTTCAGGTACTTCCTTCTAGCTATTCCAAACACTAAAAACTAAAAAGGGATATCTATACAGCACATAAGAATGCCCTCCAGAGTGACCTCTCGACTCTATTTGAAATCTCTTAGCCACTGAAACTTTATTTCGTTTCATTTCGCTTCCCCCTTGGTCAAGAAGATGTTCTCAATCCCATGATGCCAGGTCCAGGTTCAACCCTGGGAGTCATGTCCCACATTGCCCGGGAAATTTATACCCCTGGGAGTCATGTCCCACATGGGGGAAGGGCAGTGAGTTCACCAGCCACGTGGGCTTAGAGACAGAGGCCACATCTGAGCAACAGAAGAGTTTCTCTGGGGATGACTCTTAGGCACAATTATGAGTAGGGTCAGCCTCTCCTTTGCAGCAAAAATGTAGGCAATATCTCTTGATGCCCCACTTCATAAGATGAAGAGGACAGCGCCTTGCCCTTTCTCACTCTCCTCTCCAATCTCTGCTACAAACTTCTGGTAAAGACAAGCTTAAAACTAGTCCTTCCTGGGTGTTTTCACCCAGGATCACTGGATCAAGACCTGCTGTCTGGGTCAGGATGTAGAGGAGGATGCCTCCTTAGTGTCATAGTCAAAAGATGTTTCGTTGTGATGGGAAAGTGAACAGGGCATCTGGCAATGCCAAGTCATAGTTTCTAGAGTAACGTCTCCCAAACCATGTGCCTCAGAGAGGCTGCCCAGCAAGATATTCCGAAACAAAGAGTTCATGAGTAGCTAAACTTGAAAAGCCCTGCATATCCCTTACCCTTATCCCTACTTTGGAAATTCATAACGCACACTAGCATATTAAGACTCTGATAAGTCCCGCAGCAAAGAAAACTATGTGGGCCATTGATTCCCATATATATTTGACCAAGAGGTCCCCTTTCTATTTGATCTTATTAATATTCCCATGGAACCAACACACTTTGGGAATCACTGCTCTAGGGACATGCTGTCCATGGGGAATTTGCTGGGGACCTCAGGGGGACCCCATGATGGAGAATCCAGGATATCAAGGCCACCACTTATACATTTAGGTTGACATTCAGCATTAGTAGAGTATGGTCCTAGGGTCTAGGGTCAGCCATCATCCTGAGTCCTAAAGGTGATAATCCTGTTCCTGAGAGAGACCTTTGCAGACTACCAGGCTTAGGAGGGCACCGGGAGTCAGGCTCCAGGCCTACGTGCTGGCATCTTGAGGGCTTAGGAGCAGAAATCAAGGCAGGGGCCAAGAGATCAGAGCTGAGGCTCCCAGTCAAAGGCCTATCAGCTGTAATCAATGCTGAGCTCTAGAGCTGGTGAAATGCCACCAAAGGCAGGCTTAGGAGCTAAAGCCTGCAGATGGCAGGGGTCAGGAGGCTGGAAACTAGATGCACCTGACCTGTGAGGTTAAATTCTCCCTTATTCCTTCTCTCAGGGAGTTAGATAAACACAGAAGCTGGACAAGAGAGTCAATGAATTAAAGAAATATTTATCGAGAGCCTACTATGGGCTAGGTGCTAAGGACACAGCAGTGAAAGCACAGAGAAGGTCCCAGACCCCCAGGAGCTTGAAGTCTACTGGGGAAACGAAGACTAATGAAATAATCCCACAAATACATGTAACCAACTGCAGTGCTGAGGGTTCAAAGGAGAAAAGGAGGTAGGGGAGGTAGCAGAGGTAGGAGACTGGATGATGGGAGCATTTGATTTAACCAGGGGAGCTTCCCCAAGGGAGGGAAACTTGAACCTCCATCCAAAGGATGAGAGGACCGCACAGACGCCTCTAGGTAGAGGAAAACAGCACGTTAGTGGGAAGAAACAATTTTTGAGGATCCGAAGAGAGGCCTCCACCAGCAATAAAGTTGGGTGTGGTGGGATGAGGCTGGAGAGATGGGCAGGGACCAGGCCAAAGAGTTTGTTTCAAACTGAGAGCAAAAGGTTTCCACTCAGGGCCTACCCCAACTCTCTGGCTTCTGGGTGGAATGGAGGTTTGGAGGGTTCCCAATGTCTACTGAGTAGGAGGGCAGGAAGCTGCAGGTATCTGAAGGGATTTGGGAGCTGACCAAGGCTTTATCTTCCCAACTGCTGCTACCATTTTCCTGGGAGTTTTCTTTTAAATTTTGCAATTTTCAAGCAGGCTATACATGGTTGTGTAACCCCCAATAGTTTCTAACTTTCAGTTTGGCATCTGAGCCAGAGTCATTTCCTTCCTGGAGCCAGGCTTTCATTGAGTGGGGAATTTTGGGCCACTGCTTAAAATAAAACAGAAAGTAATGAACACTTTCTCTCCTGAAGAGGCTGGGCTGTTTCAAAGTCCAGGGAGGGTTCACATATTTGCTCTTTTGGAAGGTTTCCCCAGTACCCACCCCTTCTCAACCACTAAAGGGAAAAAAAAATACATAAACAGGATTCAGACCCTAGAGCCACTAGAGCTTGTTAGGAGGTGGCATTGTGTTGGGCCAAGACCCTAAGACCCCTCCCCTAGATCAGGAGTTGGGGTATCTTGGTTCTAGTAGTAAGTTTTATTTAGCACCTAATATGTGGCAGGAAAGCATCTTATCTCACAGCTCTCATCTCCATTTTACAGATGGAGAAATTGAGGCTCAAGCATTAAGTAATTGTCCAAGGTCACGTAGCTAGTAAGTGGTGGGGCTGGGATGAGAGCTTGGGTCTGCTTGCCTCGCTGTCCCCCTCTGAAAAATGGGTATGATAACAGCTGCTCTGTCTACTCTGCTTGTAATGGTGGGGTTTTTTTGTTTGTTTGTTTGTTTTACGGTTCTATGGGTTTAAATTTTTTTTTCTTTAATTCTGGTAACATACATGCAACAGGTATACAATTCAGTTGTGTTAATTATAAGCACAATGTTGTGCTACCATCCACACCATCTTTTACCAAAACTTTTCCATCATCCCAAACAGAAACTCTGTAACAATTAAGCTTTAACTCCCCATTCCCCACCCCTACTGCTGCCCCTAGTAACCTATATTCTATTTTCTGTTTCTATGAGTTTGCTTATTCTAATTATTTCATATAAGTGAGATCATACAATATTTGTCCTTTTCTGTTTATTTCACCCTAACATGGTGTCTTCAAGGTTTATCCATGTAATTGCATGTATCAGAACTTTGTTTCTCTTTATGGTTGAATAGTATTCCTTTGTATGTATATGTACCATATTTTTTAATCCATTTATCTGCTAATGGACATTTGGGTTGCTTCCAGCTTTTGGCTATTGATGCCAAAGCAATGCTGTTATGAACATCGGTGTACAAGTATCTGTTTGAGTCCCTGCTTTCAGTTTCTCTGGGTATGTACTTGGAAGTGGGATTGACAGGTCATATGATAGTTCCATAGTTAACTTTCTGAGGAGCTGCCAAACTGTTCTCCACTGCAGCTACACCATTTTACATTCCTGCCAGCAATGCACAAGGGTTCCTATTTCTCCACATGCTTGTCACACTTATTATTTTCTGTTGTTTTTTTTTTTCAATAGCCAATCTAGTGGGTGTAAAATGTTATCTCATTCTGGTTTAGGTTTGCTTTTCTCTGATAGCTAAGGATGTTGCTCATCTTTTTATGTGCTTATTGGCCATTTGTATATCTTCTTTGGAGAAATGTCTATTCAAGTCTTTTGCACATTTTTAAATTGCGTTGTTTGTCTTGTTCAATTGTAGGAGTGCTTTTTATATATTATAAAAATATTAGTATTTTTGTTGTTATTTTAAGTTATTGCTGTGTGACTCAGGACAAGTCACCTGCCTTTCCTTCCACTCATTAGTTATTCCGTGGTAAACAAGCAAGGCTTTAATCACTATGGGTTTTGGGGAGCACTGTAAGAATGAACAGAAAGGTACGTTCAGCGCATTTAAACCAGCTCCAAAGTTTTAAAGAGGGAGGGTAAGGGCTGGGATGAAAGGAATGTCATTTGTTGAGCTCTTGCTATGTACTAAGCTGTTTTAACTAGATTCTTCTGGGTTGCAATTTTTTGACATATTCTCAGATTATGTATTAATCAGGAAACGCTAGGTTATGCTGCAGTAACAGATAAACCCTGAAATCTCAGTTGCGCAACACAATACAGATTGATTTGTCACTTGTATTAAGTCCAATATGGGTCAGGAGGCCCTCTGCATTCTTGTAGTTGGCTTTGTCATCTGGAACGTATGGCCTCCAAAGTCACCATGGCAGGGGAGGAGAGCGATGGGGAAGAGGTTCACTACCTCTTAACTGTTTCTCCCGGGAAGTGATGGATATTACTTCTGCTTAAAATCCATTGGCCAGAACCAGTCACATGGCCCAGCCTAACTGCAAGGGAGGCTGGGATATGCGAGGGAACAAATGAATAGTCAGTAAGCACCGTCTCTCCTATAGGTTACCTTGGTTCGAGGAGGTTTATGAGGTTCAACCTAACCGTCGCCTACCAGGTCCTGCATGGTCTAACCCTCACCCAAAGTCTCTGACCTCATCTCTACCACTTTCCTCCCCATTCATTCAGCTCAGCCACTAGGGTCATCTTTCACCTGAGGGGACACACCACACTGTTTTCTGCCTCAGGATTTTGCATATGCTGTTCCCTCCCCAACTCTCCTGTGTTCTTCCCCTGGCTGATCCTTCCCATCTTTTGGGAAGGACAGAAGCCGTCTCTGTCCACCTGTATAAATAGGTCTACCAGGTGCCCCCCTCTCCACCCAAGTTTGTTTCAACACAGATCTCCTCCCAGTTTATAATTAGGTATCTGTTATTCAACTAGCTCTATGTAAGGATCATGTCCGGTTTGATAATGGGTGACATTGTCAGTCCCTAGCACAATGAATGAAGGAATGAATGAATGAGAAAGAATGAGTCATTTCAGCAGCTGGTGGGGAACCAGAGATAGAGCAATTAGGAAGACAGGTCATGCCCTCAGATGTACCGGATTTTGTGTCTAGCTTGAGTTGGGAATTTTCCGTGGTGTGTGTGTGTGCACATGTGTATGTCCGGGATGGCCAAGCCCAGGGATTAGGAGCGAAAGGAAAAGAGAGGGTCCAGAAAGCTATTTTTGTCCCTGAGATGGCCAGCCAGCACCAAAGTTGTTTAGTTGTGGTGGAATCACTTTCATTTTTTCAGAAGGGATCAATTTTGGCCACATGAATCAGCTCCAGAATAAAAACAAAATATACTCTTGTTGCACCACTGTTTAACTTGAGGGATGTGAAAGGTGGGAGGGGATTTCCAGAGTGTGCTCACCAGGGAAAGCCCTCCTTGGCAGCTTGAATTGCCTCCACTCAAGCGGCTCCTGGATTTGCCACTGTATTAAGTGTTCCCTTTAATACAGGCAGTGAGGAGAGGGGCCCCCAGGCCCCAGCCAGCCAAGGACTCAAAACGCCAATTCTGTGTTAATCAGATTCCCCCAATTACAGTATGTTTTACTTGTAAGCCTCCTTTATGTACTCTTCTTTATAGAAGGAGGTAGGGTATAAATAAAGAAAACATAAATAAAAACTATTCTGGACTTCACTTCAAGGATAAAACAGAGATAACAACTGGACTTTTTCCCTGAGCTATTATCTGAATTAAAATAGGCCATACATGTGGTACACAGGGCAAAGAGTGACCCATAAGAAATAATAATAATCATCATAACAAAAAATAGTAAACAATAAGAATAATACCTTATAGCTGTTGAGCACTTACTTTACCCATAGGAACTCATTTAATCCTCATGGGAACTTTATAGGGTGTGGGGTGAGTTCAGTTTCTAGTCTCATTTGTCAGATGCGGAAGCTGAGGTTTAGTGATTATGTTATAAGCCAGCCTGGCTGCAGAACACAGAACTGATTGAAAGCAAGGTAGGCGGGCTGTGAGCTCATCTGTGTTCCATGGCATATGTGATTCATTCTCATTCGAGTGTGGAACATTCTGAAAATAGAAGGCAGAAGGAAAAAGAAATCACAGCCATTAACCAACCCGAGTGAAACGCAAAGGGGAGCACAGAGAAACGCTTCCTCCCCCACACCTCCCCATGGCTTTGTCCTCCTGGCTTTGTGTCAGTGTCGTGTCCGAAACTCAACCCTCAATAGCCTCACTCTGGATTAGGCCAGTGGTTCTCAGCCCCACTTGGGGGGTGTTCAGAAACATCCAGGCTCTGAGATAATTGATCCAGGGATCAACAGGTCAACCCCTTAACACCCACGGCCACCAAAGTTTTAGAGGTTACCTGATCCTCAGTTCTTGGCATCTCCTTTCTATTCCTGGGGGCTCCAAACTACCCCCCTCCTGTGTGACAAGGCTGGCTGCCAGCAACCCCAGACAGGGTGAATGCATTCAGGCTCACAGCTTTTATTTGAGGGTTTGAAGCATTGAAAATAGCTTTCTACCCCAGTGCTTCCTTCAGAGGGAACCAGAGGTTCTTCGTCTGCACCTTTTGGGCAAAAGAGATGAGAGAAGATATGTGTTGGCACCTGGCACTGCTGCATGCTTTACACATCTCATTCCATTTAGTCCTACAAAAGCAGCCAGTGAAGCTCAGAGAGTTAAGAAATTTGTCCTCGAGCACACAGCTCATGAACCCAGAAGGAAAGCTTTGCCGTACTTACTCCACCTGCTACCCTTTGATCACCTGAAATCTATATTTTTAGATCTCCTGACTCTGCAGAATTAACTTTATGTGTGGAATTCCTTTTGATAATTTAATTTCGGGGGGAAAAAAAGAGTGTTGTCCTAGAAGCATGAGGCTGCTTCTGTGCATCAGCAATAAAAATTATATAATCAGCTTCTCCCCAGACTGCCTTGGTGGACAGGAAGCTCAGAACAAGATACAAGGCTTGTCACCATCCTTTCTCATGAACATTTTAGCCACCTCTGCCTCCCCCTGCCTTTGATGTTCTATTTTTATTTCAACACCAGTCCGAAAGAGTAAATGGCATATCTCCTTAGCTATCAGAGATCAGATTTTGAGGGAAAAAGAACAGAGGAGCCCCCTTTCCCCCTCCTCCAGTTTTGACAGTGGGGAAAGAGGCAAAAAAGACCTGCCCTGCACCTTCCAATTCAGACCAAACATCAACTCAAGAGTAGGCATGAAGATGCTTAATATTTATACATATCACTTATTGCATTTACAAAACATTAAAAAGCCCCAAAGCTTGCTGAAACGGGTTTCACAGGAAACGGGAAACTTTTCATCAGATCGTCAGTCAGCTGACGGCTGTGGCCGGGTGCAGCCCTCAAAGGGTGACGAGGCGCATCGGGGGGGTGGGAAGGTGGGAGTCAGCCCGAAATGCAGTGACAGATTCGGCTGCCGGTTGCGGACCCTGCCGATGCCATGGGACCTCTCTCCTCCCATGGTGGCACCCCGACCTGTGCACATTGGTGTGACTCACTGTCTTTAGTTTGCGGGGGCTGCTGTCACAAAGTACCACAGACTGGTTCACTTGAACAAGCTGAGTTTACTGTCTCCCAGTTCTGGAGGCTACAAGTTCAAAATCAAGGGTCAGTGGGATCATGCTGAAGGATCTCAGAAGGAAGTCTGTAACATTCTGGTGGTGGCTTGCCTGCCATCCGTAACTCAATGTTTGCCTCCTGTTGCATGGCTGTCTCTCCTTCTGTCTCCTCTTCCTGACTGTGCCCAATTTCCTCTGCTCATCAGGTCTCCAGAAATATTGGATTAAGGCTCACCGTGACTCGGCTTGGCCTCCCTTTTACTAATAACATCTTCCAAGGTCCTGTGTACAAATGGGTTCACACCCACTGGACCAGGGGTTTGACTTGACTCAATTCAATCCACAATACCCATAATGCCGGGCACAGGCCATTGCATGTCACTGCAGAAAGAACCAGAAAAGGAAAAGAAACCGAGAGAATGCTCGATGCAGCAAACACAACGAAGCCTTTTATATTCCCTGCAGTAGCGTTCACAGAGCTCAGCCACAAATAGGCTGGTGACCTTAATGTCCCTTCCCCAATATGTCCTGACACGCAAAGTGGCCAAGATTTGTGCTGAACGGGAAACAAAACGTCACCAGGAATAGCACTCTGAAGTTAGGTAAGACTGGGATTACCAGCCCTTTGTTACTCTTCTGAAGAGGAAACCGAGGCTCAGCATGTCACCCCTCTCCTGCCCAGCCTCCTCAGGAAGTAACCCTGTGGGGTCCCCTTCACCAGGCCCAGGTGGCCGAGCATGAGGGAAGCTCTGCATGCACAGATGTTGCCAGGACGCTGCCCTCGGCCCGCTGAGGAACACAGGCGTTACCAGGTCCGCGAGGAGAGGATGAGGAAGTGGGGCGGCTGAGGGGCACGGGGCTGCCCGCGGGAAGTGCAGAAGAGCTCCCGGGGGATCTGCAAGCGCGCCCACGTGGGGCGCGACCGCTGCCCGCAGGCCTGGGCGGGGATCCCCCTTCCTGCCCCGTTCCCCTTTCCTTCATTTTCTCCCTCGCCTCCTCGAGTCTCCTGTTTCCTTATCTTAATACTTCCAGGGTTCTGGTGGGGATACTTGTCATGAAAATATCAAGGGCAGGCCTTGGTCTACAGCTGATAAAAAAAATAAAAGTGAGTCGGATCTGAGTCCAGTGAAAGGCTGATTCACCAACTGTCTCCTGGCCAGTGTGGGCCAGATGGAGCCTCCCAAGGCAGATGGCTACTCATCCTGGTTTGGAACACTCAGTTCTTCAGTTCTGTTCATTATTTTAGCTAGCTTGCTTACTGATTTTTTCCTGGAAAGCCATACTTTATTATGCAAATAACACACGACCGTTGTTGAAAAATTACACAAGCAAAACAACAAAAAAACCACACAAGAAACCCACCTAATACAAAATCACTGATAGCCATATTACCCAAAAATAATCACTGTTAACATTTTGCTCTACATTCTTCAGACTTTTTTTCCTCTTCAGATCTAGATTTCTTCCATATTTTTACAAATATTTTCCCAAATAAAGGTAATACATTGTATATCCTTTTTTGTTTCCTACTTTTTCCACTTAACGATATATTAATGCCTTTCCGTATCAGTGGATATATACATGATCATTTTAGTTACTATTAAAGTAAATAAAAAAGCCCCAAAATTTAAATGACTCAGAATTGTATTAAATGAAAACTGAAAGAAAATTCCCATATTTTGAGCTAAGCTTTGCACACGCACCATCTCCCTTAATCCTCATAAAATCCAGTAATTGCAGCTGGGAAGTGATGGAGCTGGTTTCTGTTCCAGAAGTTGTGCTCTAAACAGCCAAGCTCTGCTACTTTTTTTTAATATGGTAGTTTTATGAAAGAGAATAATGAATCAGTGAGAGTAAAGGAAGTACAACAAGGAAAAGTCACTCTAATCCCTCCATTCAGCCTTAGTGTTAAATTTGTATATTCCCTCTAGCCAGTCTCCACAGGTTTCCCACCAGGGGAAATCCAAGTGATCATGACATTCTATTTCTGCTTTTCCACAGGCAGGTGCTGAGCCATCTGCAAAGAGGAGACCGGGGTTGGGGGTGGTGGTGATGATGGTGACGTCTGAGTAGTTCTGCCCTAGCCGGATCGTCTGGCGGTGAAACCAGTCCCGGCTTTGAATCTTATTAGGTGTTTGACTTGGCACAAGTCATTTCACCTGAGCCTCACTGTTCTCCAAACTCAAACACAGATAATTCTGTTAACTACCCAATGTGGTTGTGAAATTAAATAAACTACAGAGCATCTTATAAGCATAGTGCCTTGAAAATCTAGGTGCTATTATTATTGTTCTAGTCCTGGAGCTTGGGCTTGATAAAGCTAGGTCCCACAGTAACGGCTGGTCTTGTTTAGAGAAATGCTGTTCACCCGATGAAATAAATGTTACTGGAGACTGGAAGGCTTGAGACAGGAAGTCCCGGCCCCACCTGATGCACAGTGTGAAATCGAGCCAGTCAGTGGCCTTCCTTAGGACTTCACGCTCCCCATTTTTGTGGTTCTCAAACATGGCTGCACATTGGAGTAATGTCAGGGGCTTTGGAGAATAAGGATGTCTGGGCCCACTCCCAAACCGCCGGAGGGTGAAGGACCACGAAGGCTGGGCTGTAGAATTCGGATTTTCTCTGGGAGGCAGTGAGGAAACATAATGATTTGGGCTAAGGAATGTGGACTCTGCCTTGGCAATGGGGGGTCCTAAGGGCTGTCAGTAGGCAGTGACATGGCCGGATCTGTACTTTAGTCAGCTGAGGCCTGGCGAGGTGTCTGGAGGCAGCATGAGCTGGAGGCAGGGGACCAGCCGGCTGTCATAGAGGAGAGGAGAGGGGGGCAATCCACGGAGAGCAAGCTCTGAGCTGCTGGGTGGATGCCGGTGTGCGCACAGCCTCGTAGCACCTTTGGGGTTTCCCACATCCATGGAAAGAGGAAGTGATTCCTCTCAGGAGGGCAGGTACCTCCTTCCAGACTTCTTCGGCCAGTTCTGCCTGCCTCTGGCTGTGCAATCTTGGGCAAGTCATTTAAGCTACTCAGGCCTCATCTCTCCTCTCTAACAGGGATAAAATGCAAAGACGCTGTGGGGATTTAATGCATGCAAAGCTGGCCCTGTGCCCGGGACAGTTGGTATTCAGTAGCTGGAGTTGCTATTTTCGGTGTTCCCATCTATAAAAGGGGGAAGCATGCACATGTTTCCACAGCTTGTGGAAGGGGAAGCTGTAAGGCTGCCAGAACGTCTATATTTAGGAGCCCGAGTAGAGTGTTAGAGAAATGAATATCTTTAAGTTCCCTATCTTTAACTCCAGGGAAATGTATGGTCTACAAAGCCCTTTCATGCCTGTATTCTCATGTCCCCCCTCACAGCAGCCCAGTGAGATGGGCTAGTAGATATCATCATCACCGTCTCCATTTTATGGGGGAGGAAACTGAGGCTCAGAGAAGGAAAGTGACTTGTCTAAGGTCACACCTCTAGTAGGCTTGGAAGACAGGTTTGTCCAACTCAGAACGTCAGAGCGGGCCCGATCACGAGAGGTTGTCCTGTAAAACCACAATGTATTACAGATAGGAGGGCCGAGGCCCAGAGAGGGAAAGAACTTGCCCGGGGTACACTGTGAATTTGTGCCACAGCCAGGACCAAAACCCAATTCTCTGACTTCTAGACCCCGTCCCTTGATGGCTACCCCACTTCATTGAATACTAACTTTCTTTCTTTTTACCTTGTTTCCAGGGAAACCAGTTCCTGAAATCAGGTCTTCCATCCCATACCTCCCGGACACTGAGAAGCCAGGAAAGCCTCTGGCAGCTTCAATAAGAAACACTGAGCATGATCAGGAAGAGGGGCAGCCTGTGACACCGGCTGCCTTCCTGGGCCCAGGTCTGGTAACTCTGGTTTCCCACAACCCAGGCACGGGTCAGCCCTGCATGCCGGCTTCGGGCTGGGTGCCTCCCTGCCTCCCTGTGGCCCTTCCATAGGCCCCTGCCCTGTCCAGGGTCTGACCCTCACAGCCATGAGCTGTGGAGTTGAAGGGTGTTGCCTGCTCCAATGCCTCTCTCCCCTCTACCAGTCACAGATCTGCTACTTTGTCCTACTCTGCCTGAAGCACAGAGAAGGAAAGCAATTTGCCCAAGGTCACACAGCTAAGATGTTGTAGAGCCCCGAATTGGTGTCTGAGCTGAGTGATTTGAAAACTCATGTCACTAACTACTGTATACACTGCTATCCCAAAGACTTTCAGACCATTTCAGATTTGTCTTCATCCTCTCATGCCCAAGGAAGGGCCTAGCACAGAATAGGTGCTTGGAGACAGTTTGCCAAATGACCGAAGTCCACAGCCAATGGACAGTGTCCCCAGAGGGTAACGGCTTCTCGTGCCCATGTCTTCCCTGGAGCTTGTGGTGCAGCAAAGATCCCAAATCCATGACATCTGTTCATTGATGGCGTTCCTGAACCCAGGATCAGCATGGGTTGAGAGGAGCATGCGTGAGCATTTGCATTAGACAGATCTGCATGTGAATCCAGCTCCTCCACTTTCTATCTGGAGAATTACTTAGCCTCTCTGTACCTCAGTTTCTTCTTCTGTAATGTGAGGATAATAATAAAACCTACTGCAACAGGTGGTGGTAAAGAATCACACACCTCAGTGTTGACACCAAGTAAGGGCTCCTTAAAAGTTAACTGACATTAGCAACATTCACAGACCAGACACCCTAGATAGGTTGAGTCTGGAAAATTTAATTTCAGGCCAGGGAGTCTGGATTATTTCCTGTAGTTAAAGATTAAAAAAAAAAAAAAACGTGCAGAACTTTGATCAGCAATTAAAGATAAGGGGAAATGGTCCTAAAACAAATGTGATACTGGTTAATGGCCAAAGAGAAAAAAAAAATAATAAAATTGAGGAATTCTAGGTGAGTGCTGGTTAGGGTAGAGGAGGTAACAGTTCTGACAATTTCTTCTGATGTCCCTTATCTACATTACCATAAAAAAAGGGTCATATGTTTCTGCCAGCCTTTGCATTGTTCTCTTTCTTGAATGGCCCTAGGCAAGAAATTGATCTGGCAGGTCAAGATGATAAATATAATGTGCAGACAGAGACAGGAAGTTGATTGTCTATCTTTGCCCAAACTGGAAATAGGAGAGTAATTATTAATTGCATCAAATAACCCAAAGCCTACCTTCTTTTGGGAAAATCCCAAGGTTCTACTGGGTCACAAAGTTCAAATCCATTGATTATCTTGAAAGGGTTTTGTAGGAAGGGAGAATGCAGTTATGGGATGGGTAGGGAGGACATTCAGAGGTGGTAACACTTACTGAAGTATCTACCTACTGTGCGTGAGATGCCGAGCTAAGAATGTCTAGTGCAATATTTCATTCATTCACCCTGACAACTCAGGGAGGTGGGGACTGTTGTTACCCAACTATGCGGTTAGGGAAGGATGACTAACCTGCCGAAGCTTCATGGATGAGTAGGTGGTGGAGCCAGGATTCAACTCAGGCAGTTTGACTCTCCCTCCTAGTAGGAGGGAAGGAAGTGGGGAAGAGATATAGAGGAGGGAGATAATGTCAGCAGATGAATCATGGACAGGTTTGAGTACCTCAACAGATTCTCAAACCTAGACATCAGATGAAACGGCTTTGAGTAGCTGAAACAGGTGTCACAGACCCTTAGCTATAGGAGAGGCCATTTGGCTGTCAATCAGAATCAATTTACTCTCATTCTACACATAGTTTTGCCAGCCTTGGTAAAATACTGAGCACTACATATATGCCAGAGCCTGATCTTTGTAATAAGCAGCATATTTTTTAATCTGGATGAGAACTCTATGGTGGACACTTGGCTTGCTTCCCCCTCTTTTGCCTGTTGTGAATAAAGCTGCTATGAATATCGGTGTACAAGTATCTGTTCAAGCCCAGAGATGTCAAACAGATTTTGATTTGAACTTTGACTCACATGCAGCTCATGTGACCTTGGGCAAGTTACTTCACCTCCAGTGCCTCAGTTTCTCCACCTGTCAGTTGGGAATAATAAATAGGACCTACCTCCCAGGATTGTCTTGAGGCTTAAACGGGGTAAGGCCTGAGGAATATGTTGGCTGACACGTGGTGGGCATCAGAGATGGCAGCTGCAGTAAGTGCATGTGGAGCAAATGGGTGACTTGGTTAGTCTAGACGGGGAGCCCCTCCCACCTTCCTCCAACAGGCCATGTCCTGACTTCCAGTCCCTCCCTTCCAGGGTCCACTCCAGCCAGAGCCTCCCAGCAGGCCTCTTTCTCGCTTCCTTCTGAAGAAGATGTTCCTCACTCTTTAAAAACTGACCTCCCTACTTCATCTGATGCAAAGGTAAATCTCTCCTTCCCCTGTCACCATTTATTATCCCCTCCACCCCGCTCCTGGTTCCCTTGCAAAAATGCAAGTTCTTAATTCCCTTAGACCAGTTTGGAGTAAAGGTGAGCATGAAGGGAGAAAGGAGACCCACTGAGCAGCTCCAAGCTTCTAGGATGGCGAGTCTTGGCAGTCAGTGAAATGGGGGGGTGGGGTAGGGTGGGGGGGGTGGAGGGGCGCTCTAGTGAACCCACACTTTTAATGAACTTTTCCTTTATTTATGTTTAAATGGGAGCCGAAAATTGGCCTCCCCACTCCCCAAACCAAAATATATTGGTTACAATAGTCATTTGCTTACAAATCTGCCTCCTCTGTCTTTTTTTCAACACTGTGTATGTCTGAGTGATCCTGAATTGTGAAGGACTTGGATCCAGAGCTGCATTCTGACTTTCCTGAGCTTTATGAACTTTTCCCTTCCATTTAAAACAAAATTAAAACTTACATTTTATGCCTTTATTGGTAGACAGACAGATATAATCCAGGCTGGGTTTAAAATTAGAACATTTTCTTCCAGCTTAAAACTTCATTTTGAGAGGCAGGGCAAGATGGTGGAGTGGTGAGGTGTAGGTTTTAGATACTCCTCCAGGGCAGTAGGTAGAAAGCCAGGAACTGTGTGGACCGGAAGCCGCAGAGCAATTTGACTTTGGGCATACTTCATACAACACTCATCAACGCGTGGAACAGCTGAGATCAGCGAAATCTGTAAGTTCTCATGGCCAGGGGACCTGCGCCCCTCCCTGCCAGGCTCAGTCCCATGGGAGGAGGAGCCATCAGTGCTGGGAAGGAGAAGGGAGAACTGCAGTGGCAGCTCTTATCGGAAACTCATTCTGCTGATCCAAACTCCAAACATAGACTGAGACCAGACACCGGAGAATCCAGGAGCAGTCAGCCTGGTGGAGAGGAGATAGGGATAGCAAAAACAGCAAGGAAACCCCAAAAATAAAAGTGGAGACTTTTTGGAGTTCTGGTGAACATAGAAAGGGGAAGGGCAGGGCCCAGGCAGAGTCAGGCTCATATGCAAATCCAGAAGGCGATTTCTTTGTCTGAGGAGCCAGTTTCTCTGATCCCTTGATCGTTCCTTAATGGCCCTATTCTCCTTGTCTCTTAGCATTTCAATAGCCCATTAGATCTGCAAGGAGGGCCCTTCCTTTTTTTTCTCTTTTTCTCTTTTTCTAAAACAATTACTCTAGGAAGCCCATTACAGAAAGCCTCAAAGACTTGCAATTTGGACCCAGACAAGAGCAAAGCTAAGAGAGCTCTGAGACACAAGGCAATAAGTCCAGTGGCTGAGAAATTCACTAAACACCACAACTTCCCAAGAAAAGGGGGGCCTTTCCTTTACAGTCATCTTCCCAGTGGGCTGGGAACGCTCCTGCCCGGCACCAGCTCCACAGCCCAGAGCTGCCCCAAACAACCCAGTGTGATGGGAAGTGTTTCCAACAACACATGCAAACACCACAAAATCGGATGTGGACATTAGCCTTTCCCAAACCCTCAGCTAACTGTCCCAGAGTTGAGAAGATGTGAAAAGGGGGAAATTAACAAGCCCCATTCAGCCATCCTTTCAGCAGACTGGGAACACCCCTACACAGCCCTGCAGTCCAGAACCTCTCTTGGGGGATGTCAGTCACCTGTGACATAGCACAGTCATCCCTCAGCAGGGGACCTAGGAGGGCACAGCTTGGGAGAGGGACCCACTCACAAGTCCCAGGGGCCATAGCCAATACCAAGGACTTGTGGGTCAGCTGCAGAGACAAACTGTGGCAGGACTGAACTGAAGGATTAGACTATTCAACAGCTTTAAATCTCTAGGAACACCTGGGAGATTTGATTATTAAAGCCGCCCCCGCCCCCAACCGCTGAGACACACGCTCCATATACAGGGCGGGCAACACCAACTACACACACAAGCTTGGTACACTAATGGGACTCCACAAGACTCACTCCCCCACTCACCACAAAGACAAAGTGGGGGAGAACTGGCTTGAGGGGAATAGGTGGCTCGCAGATGCCACCTGCTGGTTAGTTAGAGAAAGTGTACTCCACGAAGCTGTAGATCTGACAAATTAGAGATAAGGGTTTTAATCGGTCTACAAATCCTAAAAGAACCCTAGCAAGTTAAGCAAATGCCAAGAGGCCAAAAACAACAGAAAATTTTAAAGCATATGAAAAAACCAGATGTATTAGTTAGGGTTCTGTTGGGAAACAGAATCAATGAGAGGTGTCTCTGATTATGAAATTGTAAAAGTGACTCACGCAACTGTGGGTATGCACGAGTCCAAATTCTGTAGAGCCGTCAACAAACTGTCAACTCCAAGGAAGATGTCCGATGAACTCCTCAGGAAACGAACTGGCGACTTCGATGAACTCCTCAGGAAATGAACTGGGATCTTCGACGAACATGTTCGATGAACTCCTCAGGAAATGAACTGGCAACTTCGACGAACTCCTCAGGAAATGCTTCACTGGGCAGCCGAAGAAGAAGTGAAGGTCCTCTATCTGTCTTGCTTATAAGTCTTCAACTGATCAATTGGATCAAATCCAGCCAATTGCATTCTCTCATTTTGGAAGGCACACCCTTTGGTGAGTCACCAGTCACAGCTGCAGTCAATTGACTGTTGATTTAATAAACCAGCCTGTTGGTTTATTAGGCCAGTGTTTGCTTGACCAGACAGCTGGGTCACCTGGCCAAGTTGACACATGAACCTAACCATCATGCCAGACGATATGGATAACCCAAGCCCAAGCACCCAAATCAAAAGATCAGAGGAGACACAGTACTTGGAGCAATTAATCGAAAAACTAAAGATTAACAATGAGACCATGGCACAGGATATAAAGGACATGAAGAAGAGCATGGTACAGGTTATAAAGAACATGAAGAAGACCCTAGAAGAGCATAAAGAAGAAATTGCAAGAGTAAATAAAAATAGATGATCTTATGGAAATAAAAGAAACTGTTGACCAAATTAAAAAGATTCTGGATATTCATAGTGCAAGACTAGAGGAAGCTGAACAATGAATCAGTGATCTGGAGGACGATGGAACGGAAAATGAAAGAATAAAAGAAAGAATGGGGAAAAAAGTAAAAAAAAACAAAATGGACCTCAGGGATATGACAGATAATATAAAACATCCAAATATAAAACTCATTGCTGTTCCAGAAGGGGAAGAGAAGGGTAAAGGTCTAGGAAGAGTATTCAAAGAAATTGCTGGGGAAAACTTCCCAAATCTTCTAAACACCATAAATACACAAATCATAAATGCCCAGCGAACTCTAAATAGCATAAATCCAAATAAACCCACTCTGAGACATATTCTGATCACACTGGCAAATATGGAAGAGAAGGAGCAAGTTCTGAAAGCAGCAAGAGAAAAGCAGTTCACCACATACAAAGGAAACAGCATAAGACTAAGTAGTGACTACTCAGCAGCCACCATGGAGGCGAGAAGGCAGTGGCATGACATATTTAAAATTCTGAGAGAGAAAAATTTCCAACCAAGAATTCTTTATCCCGCAAAGCTCTCCTTCAAATTTGAGGGAGAGCTTAAATTTTTCACAGACAAACAAATTCTGAGAGAATTTACTAACAAGAGACCTGCCCTACTTGAGGTACTAAAGGGAGCCCTACCAACAGAGAAACAAAGAAAGGAGAGAGAGAGATGGAGAAAGGTTCGTTACTAAAGAGATTCAGTATGGGTACATTAAAGGACATTAAGAGAGAGGGGGAGAAATATATGTGACAAATATAAACCAAAGGATAAGATGGCTGATTCAAGAAATGCCTTCACAGTAATAATGTTGAATGTAAATGGATTAAACTCCCCAATTAAAAGATATAGATCGGCAGAATGGATAAAAAAAATGAACCATCAATATGTTGCATACAAGAGACTCATCTTAGACACAGAGACACAAAGAAATTGAAAGTGAAAGGATGGAAAAAAATATTTCATGCAAGCTACAGCCAAAAGAAAGCAGGAGTAGCAATATTAATCTCAGATAAAATAGACTTTAAATGAAAGGATGTTATGAGAGACAAAGAAGGCCACTACATACTAATAAAAGGGGCAATTCAACAAGAAGAAATAACAATCATAAATGTTTATGTACCCAATCAAGTTGCCACAAAATACATGAGAGAAACACTGGCAAAACTAAAGGAAGCAATTGATGTTTCACAATAATTGTGGGAGACTTCAACACATCACTCTCTCCTATACATAGATCAACCAGACAAAAGACAAATAAGGAAATTGAAAACCTAAACAATCTGATAAATGAATTGGATTTAACAGACATATGTAGAACATTACATCCCAAATCACCAGGATACACATTATTCTCTAGTGCTCATGGAACTTTCTCGAGAATAGATCATATGCTGGGACATAAAATAAGCCTCAATAAATTTTAAAAAATTGAAATTATTCAAAGCACATTCTCTGACCATATGGAATACAATTAGAAGTCAATAACCATAAGAGACTTAGAAAATTCACAAATTCCTGGAGGTTAAACAACACACTCCTAAACAATCAGTGGGTTAAAGAAGAAATAGCAAGAGAAATCACTAAATATTTAGAAACAAATGAAAATGAAAATACAACATACCAAACCTATGGGATGCAGCAAAAGCAGTACTGAGGGGGAAATTTATAGCACTAAATGCATATATTAAAAAGGAAGAAAGAGCCAAAATCAAAGAACTAATGGATCATCCAAAGAAGCTAGAAAATGAATAGCAAATCAATTCTAAACCAAGTAGAAGAAAAGAAATAACAAGGATTAAAGCAGAAATAAATGACATAGAGAAAAATAAAAAACAATAGAGAGAATGAATAACACCAAAATTTGGTTCTTTGAGGAGATCAACAAGATTGACAAGCCCCTAGCTAGACTGACAAAATCAAAAAGAGAGAAGACCCATATAAACAAAATAATGAACAAGAAAGGTGACATTACTATGGATCCCAAAGAAATTTAAAAAAGTTATAAGAGGATACTATGCCAACAAACTGGATAATGTAGAGGAAATGCACAATTTCCTGGAAACATATGAACAACCTAGATTGACCAGAGAAGAAACAGAAGACCTCAACCAACCAATCACAAGCAAAGAGATCCAATCAGTCATCAAAAACCTTCCCACAAATAAATGCCCAGGGCCAGATGGCTTCATACAAGAATTCTACCAAACTTTCCAAAAAGAACTGACACCAATCTTACTTAAACGCTTTCAAAACATCAAAGAAATTGGAACAGTACCAAACTCATTTTATGAAGCTAACATCAATCTAATACGAAAACCAGGCAAAGATGCTACAAAAAAGAAAAACTACAGACCTATCTCCCTAATGAATATAGATGCAAAAATTCCTAACAAAATACTTGCCGATCGAATCCAAAAACACATTAAAAAAATCATACACCATGACCAAGTGGGGTTCATTCCAGGCATGCAAGGATGGTTCAACATAAGAAAATCAATCAGTGTATTACAACACATTAACAAATCAAAAGAGAAAAATCAAATGATCATCTCAATAGATGCTGAAAAAGCATTCGACAAAATCCAACATCCATTTTTTATAAAAACACTTCAAAAGGTAGGAATTGAAGGAAACTTCCTCAGTATGATAAAGAGCATATATGAAAAACCCACAGCCAGCATAGTACTCAATGGTGAGAGACTGAAAGCCTTCCCTCTAAGATCAGGAGCAAGACAAGGATGCCCGCTGTCACCACTGTTATTCAACATTGTGCTGGAAGTGCTAGCCAGGGCAATCCGGCAAGACAAAGAAATAAAAGGCATCCAAACTGGGAAGGAAGAAGTAAAACTGTCATTGTTTGCAGATGATATGATCTTATATCTGGAAAACCCTGAGAAATCAATACAGCTACTAGAGCTAATAAACAAATTTAGCAAAGTAGTGGGATACAAGATTAATGCACACAAGTCAGTAATGTTTCTATATGCTAGAAATGAAGACATTGAAGAGACACTCAAGAAAAAGATACCATTTTCAATAGCAACTAAAAAAAATCAAGTACCTAGGAATAAACTTAACCAAGGATATAAAAGACCTATACAAAGAAAACTACATAACTCTACTAAAAGAAATAGAAGGGGACCTTAAAAGATGGAAAAATATTCCATATTCATGGATAGGAAGGCTAAATTTCATTAAGATGTCAATTCTACCCAAACTCATCTACAGATTCAATGTGATTCCAATCAAAATTCCAACAACCTACTTTGCAGATTTGGAAAAGCTAGTAATCAAATTTATTTGGAAAGGGAAGATGCCTTAAATTGCTAAAGACACTCTAAAAAAGAAAAACAAAGTGGGAGGACTTACACTCCCCGATTTGAAGCTTATTATAAAGCCACAGTTGTCAAAACAGCATGGTACTGGCACAAAGATAGACATATTGATCAATGAAATAGAATTAAGAATTTGGAGATAAACCCCCAGATCTATGGCCAACTGATCTTTGATAAGACCCCCAAAGCCACTGAACTGGGACATAACAGTCTTTTCAACAAATGGGGCTGGGAGAGTTGGATATCCATACCCAAAAGAATGAAAGAGGACCTCTACCTCACACCCTACACAAGAATTAACTCGAAGTGGATCAAAGACCTCAATATAAAAGACAGTACCATAAAACTGCTGGAAGATAATGTAGGGAAACATCTTCAATACCTTGTATTAGGTGGCTACTTCCTAGACTTTACACCCAAAGCACAAGCAACAAAAGAAAAAATAGATAAATGGGAGCTCCTCAAGTTAGAAGTTTCTGTACCTCAAAGGAATTTGTCAAAAAGGTGAAGAGGCAGCCAACGCAATGGGAAAAAATTTTTGGAAACCATGTATCTGATGAAAGACTGATATCTTGCATATATGAAGAAATCCTACAACTCAATGACAATACTACAGACAGCCCAGTTATAAAATGGGCAAAAGATATGGAAAGACAGTTCTCTGAAGAGGAAATACAAATGGCCAAGAAACATATGAAAAAATATTCAGCTTCACTAGCTATTAGAGAGATGCAAGTTAAGACCACAATGAGATACCATCTCACACCAATTAGAATGGCTGCCATTAAACAAACAGGAAACTACAAATGCTGGAGAGGATGTGGAGAAATTGGAACTCTTATTCATTGTTGGTGGGACTGTATAATGGTTCAGCCACTCTGGAAATCAGTCTGGCAGTTCCTTAGGAAACTAGACATAGAGTTACACTTCGATCCAGCAATTGCACCTCTTGGTATATACCTGGAAGATCTGAAAGCAGTGACATGAACAGGTATCTGCACACCAATGTTCATAGCAGCATTATTCACAATTGCCAAGAGATGGAAACAACCCAAATGTCCTTCAACAGATGAGTGGATAAATAAAATGTGGTATATACACACGATGGAATACTATGTGGCTGTAAGAAGGAATGATGTCGTGAAACATATGACAACATGGATGAACCTTGAAGACATAATGCTGAGCGAAATAAGCCAGGCACAAAAAGAGAAATATTTTATGCTACCACTCATGTGAACATTGAAAAATGTAAAACAAATGGTTTATAATGTAGAATATAGGGGAACTAGTGATAGAGAGCAATTAAGGAAGGGGGAATGATAACCCAATAAGAGCAGATAAGCTATCGTGTGTAAATTTAACGTTCTGGGAATGCCCAGGAATGACTACGGTCTGTTAATTTCTGCTGGGTATGGTAGGAACAAGTTCACAGAAATGTTGCTATATTAGGTTATTTTCTTGGGGTAGAGTAGGAACATGTAGGAAGTAAAGTAGTTATCTTAGGTTAGTTGTCTTTTTCTTACTCCCTTTTTATGGTTTGTTTGAAATGTTTTTTTATTGTATGTTTTTTTAAATTTTTTTATATAGTTGATTTAAAAAAAAGGAAAAAAAGTTCATTTTTTTTTTCCTTTTCATTTTAAAATGAAATGAAAATGGTTTCATGGGCACCTGAAACTACTGTGGCTCTTGACCCAGTGCCCACTGTGCCTGACAGAGAAGTTGACCCTGCTTGGGTCTGGTTAAAAGAGATTTTTGCTCAAGCAGGTTTTTTTTTTTTTTTTAATGCAATTTTATTGAGATATAATCACATAACATACGGTCATTCAAAGTGTACAGTCAGTTGTTCACAGTATCATCATATAGTTGTGCTTTCATCACCACAATCAAACTTTGAAATTTTCATTACTCCAAAAAAATTAAATAAAAATTAAAGTAAAAAAGAACATCCAAAACACCCCATTCCCATCCTCCCCCCATTGTTCATTTACTTTTTAAAAATACTTTAATTGAGATATAGTCACACACCCTACAGTCATCCACAGTGTACAGTTACTCACAGCACCATCATACAGTTGTGATTCATCACCAGAATCAATTTTTGAACCTTTTCCTTACTCCAAAATAAAAATAAAAGCAAAAAAGAACACCTAAATCTTTCCATCCCCTCCATCCCACCGTATTCTTCATCTAATTTTTATCTCCATTTTTCCACTCATCTGTCCATATGCTGGATAAAGGGAGTGTGAGCCACAAGGTTTTCACAGTCACACAGTCACACTGTGCAATCAAGCAGGGTTTTGTTTTTAATAACTAATCGTATTTGCAAAGATTATTTAATAACTTGGGAGAACGAGCATGGTGTAATGTTAAGTGAAAACACTAGAAATCAAAACTATGTTTGTGGCATGATCCCCATTTTTTAAAATGAATCCTTACATATCTAATTGGCAGGAAAATACACTGAACTCTAATAACAGTTAAATGGATAATGGGATTATGGATTTTTTTTCCCCCTGATTTTCTAAAATTTCTAATAGGAGCATATGTAAACTTAAAACAGATTTTAAATTTATGCATACAAACCTATTTTTAAAAAGGGAAGTTATTGAAGCAAAGCTCCTTTTTATAGCCTTACCCATGCACTCAGTCTCGAATCTCTGATTACAGAACTGTGTTTGGTTATTTGAACTTGTATCCTACTTCCCAGGAATCCAGAGGCCTAGCATATATACCACATAGAGGACCCAGGGCTCCCCGCTTGACCATTAACAAGTGGTTTGATCTTGTTTCAGCTTCTTGACCTCTTGGTGCCCAACCTCTAAATACTGACAAAAAATAAACTAACATTTATTGGACATCAGCCATGTACCAGAAGTAGTCACATTTTAGTGAATCTTCAAAATTACCCTCCAGAGTATTATTATTATCCTCATTTTTGCTGATGAGGAAATTAAGGTGCAGAGACGTTAAGTAACCTACCCAAGGCCACACAGCAAATGAGAAGCAGAGCTGGGATTTGAACCTGGGCTTATCCATGTTCTTTTTCTCCACTCCTCAGTGGGTAAGACGATCCCCTCCACTCCTCAGTTCTGATGATCTAAGGTTCCCTGAGGTAGTAGAGAAAACAAGCTTCCACAGTAATTGCTTTCTCTCTGAATTCCCAGCAGGAGTTCAGTGCCTCCATTCCTCAGCAGGAACAAGTTTTGAGCTCGACTGGAGACAGCCTTTTCTGGAGTGAGGCAGATGTGGTTCAGGCAACCAATGACTTCAACCCCAGTCACAAAATCAGGGAGGGGACCTTTGCTGTCATCTACAGAGGACAAAGACATGGCACATCTTTCTTCTTCAAGAAGCTCACGGAGGCGAGTACTTCTTGATTTCTAGTGAGGGGGAGAAGGCTGCATGGATGAGACTGGATTTTCATGTGTCAGTGTGTTTTTCAATAGACTGCCTGCTCAAGTCCGGGGTCCATTGACAGATTCTTCCAGGCAGAGATACAGATTTGTCTTAGGTAAGCCTCCCCTTGTATTTATTTAATAACAATGATAGCTAGCCCCTATATAGTGCTTCCTGTGTGCCAGGACTGTTTTAAACACTTTATGGGTATAAACTCATTTCATCCTCACGAAATCCCTATAACATAAATACCATTATTACATCATTTTGCAGATGGGTATATTGAGGGACCATGGTGAAGTGTCTTGTCCAATATCACACAGCTATTAAGTGTCAGAATGAGGATTTGAACCCATGTGGTCTGGCTCCAAAGTCCATACTTTTTCTGTGTAGCTACTATATGCATAGATTAAAATTATGAGGGAAACTTGGCTCACTTAACCCAACTTCTTCCTTCCAGGGAGGAAAACATCTGTTTCTACCCCCCCCTTATCCCCCTTTTATTAGAGAAGTTATGGGTTTACAGAACAATCATGCATAAAACACAGGATCCCCAGTGCTTGTGTACAGAAACACAACTCATGTTTTGGTGTTGCTCTTATATTATATCCTGTGACTCTGCTGAATTCATTTAATGGCTGTAAGAGCTTTGTTGTGGAATTTTCAGTATCTTCTATAGGCTCGTATCATCTGCAAATAGGTAATGTTCTAATTCTTTCTTTCCATTTTGGATGCCTTTTATTTGTTTTTCTTGCCTAATTGCTCTGACAAGAACTTCCAGTACGATGTTGAATAACAGTGGCGACAGTGGGCATCCTTGTCTTGTTCCTGGTCTTAGAGGGAAGGCTTTGCAGTCTTTTACCATTAAGTAAGATGTTGTCTGTGGGCTTTTCGTATATGCTCTTTATCATGTCAAGGAAGTTACCTTCTCTTCCTTCTGTTCCTAGTATACTAAGTGTTTTTATCAACAAAGGTACTGCATTTTGTCAAATGCATTTTCTGCTTCAATTGAGATGATCATGTGGTTTTCCCCTTCATTCTGTTAATGTGATATATTACATTAGTTAATTGTCTTGTGTTGAACCAACCTTGCATGCCAGGGATAAATCCCACTTGATCATGGTGGATAATTCTTTTAATATGCTGTTGGATTTGATTTGCTAGTATTTTGTTGAGGATTTTTGCATCCATAGTCATTATAGATACTGTTCTGTAGTTTTCTTTTCTTATGGTATCTTTATCTGGCTTTGGTGTTAGTATGATGTTGGCCTCTTAGAATGAGTTAGGGAGTGTTCCCTCCTCTTTAATTTTTCTTTATTAATTCAATTTTATTGAGATATATTCACATACCATGCAGTCATACAAAGCATACAATCAAGTGTTCACAGTATCATTATATAGTTGTGCGTCCATCACCAAAACTAATTTTTGAACATTTTAATTACCACGCACACAAAAGTAATAAGAATAAAAATTAAAGTGAAAAAGAACAATTAAAGTAAAAAAGAACACTAGGTGCCTTCCCCCCATCCCCCCACCAATTTTTTACTCATCCATCCATACTCTGGACAAAGGGGAGTGTGGTCCATATGGCTTTCCCAATCACATTGTCACCCCTCATAAGCTACATTTTTATACAACTTGCTCTTTAATTTTTTGGAAGAGTTTGAGCAGAATTGGAGTTCAGTCTTCCTGGAATTTGGTAGAATTCTCCTGTGAAACCTTTTATTTTGGTGAGGTTCTTGATGATCTATTCAACCTCTTTACTAGTAATTGCTTTGTTGAGATCTTCTATTTCTTCTTGAGTCAATATAGGTAGTTTGTGTATTTCTAAGAATTTGTCCATTTCATCTAGGTTATCTAATTTGTTGGCACACAGTTGTTCATAGTATCTACTTATAGTCCTTTTTATTTCCCTGGGATCAATGGTAATAGCCACCTTTTCATTTCTGATTTTGTTGTTTGAATTCTCCCTCTTTTTTTCTTTGTCAGTTTTATTGATCTTTTTCAAAGAACCAACTTTTTGTTTTGTTGAGTCTCTCTATTGTTTTTCTGTTTTTTTTTTATTTCATTTATCTCCACTCTAATCTTTATTATTTCCCTCCTTCTGCTTGCTTTGGGTTTAGTTTGCTCTTCTTTTTCTAGTTCTTCCAGTTTTGAGGTTAGGTCTCTGATTTGAAGTCTTTCTTTTTTTTGAATGTAAGCATTTAGAGCTATAAATTTCCCTCTCAGCATTGCCTTTGCTTCATCCCGTAAGTTTTGGTATATGGTATTTTCATTTTCATTCATCTCAAGATATTTCCTAATTTTGCTTCTGATTTACTCTTTAATCTATTGGTTGTTTAAGAGTATGTTGTTTAATTTCCTTATATTCGTGAATTTCCCCTCTCTCCCTCTGTTATTGATTTCCAGCTTCATTTTTGTAGTTGGAGAAAATATATCGTATGATTTCAATATTTTTGAATTTACTGAGTCTTGTTTATGACCCAACATATGGTCTATCCTGGAGAATGATCCACATGCACTCAAGAAGAATGTGTATTCTGTTTTCTTTGGGTGCAGTGTTCCATACATTTCTGGTAAGTCTAGGTGGTTTAGTGTGTCATTCAAATCCTGTAGTTCCTTATTGATCTTCTGACTAGTATGGTAAAGACTTGAACTAGTATGTTAAAGTCTTCTACTATTGTTACATCTTCCTTTTGATTTATCCTGTTTATCAGTATGTAATGGCCATCTTTGTCCCTCATAATTGATTTTGATTGAAAGTTTATTTTTTTTCAGTATTAGTATAGCCACCCCAGCTCTCTTTTGATTACTACTGGCTTGCACGGTATATATTTTTTTCCATCCTTTCACTGTCAGCCTGCTTTATCTCTGACTTTAAGGTGGGTCTCTTGTAGATAGCATATAGTTGGGTTATGCTTTTTTTATCCATTCTACCAATCTCTGACTTTAAGAGTTTAATCCATTTACATTTAAAGTTACTTCTACTAATAATACAAGTCTTTCTTCTGCTGATTTGCTATTTATACCTTTTTTGTCCCTCACTTCTTTAAAACCTACTTTTTAAAATTTATTTGCTTTCTTGTGTTGTAGCATATTGAGTGGCTTCTCATTTCTATTTGAATATAGTTATCATATGTTTTCCTTGTGGTTACCAAAGGGTTAAAATTTAACATCCTAAATATAAAACAATTATATTTGGTTTGATACCAACTTAACTTCAATAGCATGTACATATACTTTTCCTATACCTCTCCGTCCCCACATCATTTTTTTTTTTGTACTTGTCACCACATATCTTTGTACATTGTATGGCCAAAAACATAGATTTATCGTTACTTTTTATGTATTTGCATTTTAGCACCTGTAGGAACTAAGAAGTGGAGTTACATACCAAAGAATACGATGTAATAATCCTGGCATTTATAATTACTCAAATGGGTTACCTTTACTGCAGGTCTTTATTTCTTTATGCTGCTTTGGACCACTGTCTAGTGTCCTTTTGTTTCGGTCTGAAGATCTCCCTTTGGCATTGCTTGTAGGGCAGGTCTAGTGGTGATGAACTACCTCAGCTTCTGTTTTCCTGAGAATGTCTTAATCTCTCCCTCATTTTTGAAAGAGAGTCTCACTGGATATAAAATTCTTGGCTGGCAGTTGGTTTCCTTCAGCCCTTTAAGTATTTCAATCCACTGCTTTCTTGCCTCCATGGTTTTTGATGAGAAATAGGAACTCAATCTTACTGGGATTCCCTTGTATATAACATGTTGCTTTTCTCTTGCAGCTTTCAAAACTCTCTCCTTGTCTTTTGTATTTGATAGTATAATCAGTATATGATGGAGTGTATTTTTCTTCATGTTTTCTCCTGTTTGGTGTTCTCTGAGCTTCTTGGATGTGCATATTCATGTCTTTTGCTATGTTTGTAAGGTTCTTTGTCATTACTGCTTTGACTATTCCTTCTGCCACTTTCTCACTTTCTTCTCCTTCTAGGATTCCATAATGCATATATTGGTGCACTTGATGGTGTCCCATAGCTGTCTTAGACTGTTTTCATTTTTAATATTTCTTTTTTTCTTTCTGCTCCTCAGCCTGACTCATTTCAGCTGTCTTGTCTTCATGTTCACTGATTCCTTCTTCTGTCAGCTCCAGTCTGCTCTTAAAACCCTCCTGGGCATTTTTCATTTCAGTTACTGTGGTCTTTAACTCCAGTAGTTCTGTTTGGTTCCTTTTTAAAATTTCTGTCTCTTTATAAGACTCTCATGTTGTTCATTCATTGTTTTCCTGATATCCTGTAGTTCTTTTTCTGTACTTTCCTTCTTCTCCGTAAGCATTTTTAAGGACATTTTTTAAAGGCTTTGTTCATTACGTCTACATTCTCATTTTCTTCATTTTTTTTTTTTCTGTATTTTTATCCTCTACCTTTGGAAGCACCATCATTTCCTGTTTCTTTGTTTGTCTTGCACTTTTTTGTTGCACGCTGTACATTTTAATACTTAAAAATGTTGACCCTGGGATTTACTCCCTGGGATTTCTGTTTCCTGGTTTTGTAACCAGCTGGCAGTAAGACAGAGATTTTCTTGAGCTTTAGCCCTGCCACCAGGAAGGTCTGCCTCAGGTGAATACAGTGTGCAGGGTTTTCCCTATCTTTCTGGGCCTCTGTCTCGTCCCAGGCTTTTGCTTGTTGTTTCGGAATTCCCCTCTTTACAGATGTTTGGTTGTCCCCTCTGTTTCCCAGGGAACAAACCTCCCTCTCCTGATTATCTGAAGCTGGCAGGCCTTTGTCTCAAACTATCCACCTCTATACTTTTTTACACTCCTTTCCTGGTCTCAAGCTGCTTTTGCCTGGAGAGCAAATTCTGACAAGAAGGTCACCCTGGGGAGAATTTTCCCAGTTAGGTCTTTTCCAGCCAAAGCAGGGCCAAGGACTCACAAAGGGGGTGCAGACCAGCTCCAAAGTACCTTGTGGAGGGGTTAGGAAGGGCTCCAGAATCTTCTCCAACAGCTCCCCAAGGCTGAGCTTTCCTGGCCGGCCTAGCAAATGCAGCCCTTCAGCTAACTGACCCCCACAACCCTGAGGAAGTGATGATCTCAGGGGAGTGGGGAGGGCAGAAGAGGGATGGCAGGCGTAGGAGATGAGGAAGTGGAGTGGTCTTCATTTTATCTTGTCTGACTCCTCACCCCTGCACTGATGGTTGATTTCAGATGCTGCCACCCCAACATCTTACCTCTGCTTGGCTGCTGCACCGGAAGACAGTTTCACTGCTTGATCCACCCCCACATGGCAAATGGCTCTTTACAGGACAGACTCCAGGGTCAGGTAAGGGGCTGGGTCTCAGTCAGAGAACAACCAGGCAACACCCAGTTAGGGGATCAACGGCTAAGGACTTATAGGAGTCCAGGAGAGAGAAAGGCCATCCAGGAGAGACCAATGAGGGCTTCAGGGAGAAGTTGGGCCTGGTTAAGTAAGATTTGACTGGACATCTTTGGGTAAAAACTCATAAGAAATTATTGGACGCGAGGCATCTCATTTAAGCCAAAAACAAGACAGGGGTATCCCATTGCACTAACTTTATTCAACATTTTTCTAAAGATGTTAGCCAATGCAGTAGGACAAGAAAAAGAATTAAGAGGTCAAAATTGTGGAAAAGTGGAGGGAAAATTTTGTAATGAAATGTTATTTCAGTATACCCCTATTTGCTGGTGTATTTATGCAATATCTCTGGAAAGATACATAAGACACTGGTACCTTGGTTGCCTCTGGAAAGGAGAAGTAGGAAGCTGAGGTACAGGATAAAAGGGAAATGTTTACTATACACACTTTTGTACCTTTTGAATATTATATCATCTGAATGTAAGAGCTGTTAAAAAATAACAACCTTTAAAACAAACAAACCTCCTCCCTATAAAATTCTCAAGCAGAGGGGAATTGCTCCACAATAGAATTATTGCTTCCCTTGGTAGGACCAGGCAAAGCAGTTATTCAGGGTAAAATGCATTTGTTAGCCTTTCTGGGCTCTTGTGCTCAGATAATAAGGGCTTTACTTGTATCATCTCCTTCAGTCCTCACCGAGAGGTTTCTCCCATTTTCCAAAAGAGGAGTCTCTGGCACAGAGAGGTAAAGTGACTTGCCCAAAGGAACACAGCTGATACGTGTCAGGGCTGGGGTTTAAATTGGCTTTGTTTGGCTCCAGGTTTCAGACTTTTTGAGAAGAAATGTAGTAGCAGGGGTTGTCAGGGCCAGTTCTTAGAAGATGTGGGACTTGAGACAGGACTTGAAAAATAGGTGATGCTTTAACCTGGGAGATTCAGTCAAAGAACAATCATGGTAGCACCTGGGAGCAGGTGGAGGGGAAGCTTCTAGCCCATCCCACCATCTCCATCAGCCCTTGTGACGTCTCCCCAAATACACGTATAAAACTGGCATAAGAACATTATGCCTGGAGTGCAAACACAAACTCTCTAGCTCCTCTCCCAACCAGAGTGCTGCCCCTAAGCCCCTCCTGTGTGGAAATTCCAGAGCTGCCACTGTCACAGTCATAATAATAAAAATAGGTGCTGCCTACTGAGCTCGTCCTACATGGCAGGCGCTATGCTAGGGGCAGACTGTGTCTCCTTTGAATCCTTACAGCCTCTCCAAAACATAGGGATTACTGTTTCCACATTATATCTGAGGAAACAGGCTCAAAGTTGTTAACTGTCTTTTCCAAAGTCATGCAGGGTTTTCACCTAGATTCGTCTGATGCCAAAACCCGTGCCCTTGCCAGTAAACCATGCTGGTTAAGCCCTTTTTCCCAGGATGTGAAGGACTGCAGGAGAGAGGGGAGCCAAGGACCCTCCTTTGGGACTCTCAGAAGGCTCAGGGGTGACTGTCTTGCCGCCTCTTTTTCTTTCTCCTAGGGTGGCTGGGACCCCCTCCCCTGGCCCCAGCGGGTCAGCATCTGCTTAGGGATGCTGCGTGCTGTTGAGCACCTGCACGGCCTGGAGATCATCCACAGCAACGTCAAGAGGTGAGAGCGGGGGTTCCTGGGCAGCAAGGGTGGGAGCAGCTCGTATTCTTGGCCCCCTCCCTCTCCTGCTTCTGTTTTTCTTCTCTTTGCTTTTCTCTGCGGGCCCCCGGCCCACCTGACTCTCTTCTTTCTTTATATGCTATGCCCTCAAAAGTCAGTGTTTCTGGCATGTACTCTGATTGCTCTCAGCCTGCATTGCCTGCCTGGCACCACGTTTGTCTTTCTGAGCTGGTGTTTTCCCAAAAAGCATTCCGCCCCTTGTGGTGTGTTTTGCATCCCTCTCAGCAGCTGACCTGTACCCAGTCCTTAAGCTTTGGGACATGTCTGCTAAGCCCTTTGGGATTTAAAATAATAATAATAATTAATTAATTTAAAATTGTGGTAAAATAGTCATAACATAAAAATCATTCTACCCATTTTTAAGTAGACAATTCTTTGACATTATGTACATTGACAATACTGGGTAACTTTCACCACTACGTATTTCCAGATTACTTTCATCATTCCAAATCAAAACTGATACTCATTTAGCAATAACTCCCCATTTCTCCTTCCCCCTACCCCTGGTAACTACTAGTCTGCTTTCTGTCTCTATGAATTTGCTTATTCTAAGTACTTCATGTAAGAGAACTCATACAATATTTGTCCTTTTGTGTCTGGCTTATTTCATTCAACATGATGCCTCTATCATCTAGTACAATAATAGAGGATTTTGTATTTAGCTAATTGCCTTTACCAGTGGTCTTCGTTTCTCTTATGGCTTCAAGTTACTGTCTAGCGTCCTTTTATTTCAGCCTAAAGAACTCCCTTTTTGATTTCTTGTAAGGCTGGTATTCTGGTAATGAATGCTTTCAGCTTCTATGTATCCGTAAATGTCTTAATTTCTCCTTCATTTTTGAAAGATAATTTTGTCAGTTATAGAATTCTTGGTTGACACCTCTTTTCTTTACAGACTTTAAATATATCATTCCACTGTCTTCTGGACTTCATGGTTTCTGATGAGAAATCCACTGTTAACCTTACTGGGGATCACTTGTATTTGACAAGTTGCTTCTCTATTGCTGCTTTCAAAATCTGTTCTGTCTTTGGATTTTTTACGATTTTGCTATAATGTGTCTTGGTGTGGCTCTCTTACAGCCTCTCCTGCTTGGAGTTCCTAGAGTTTCCTGGATGTGTATATTCATGTCTTTAATCAGTTTTGGGCAGTTTTTGGCCATTGTTTCTTCAAAAACTCTCTCTGCCCCTTCCTGTCTCTTGTCCTTCTGGGGCTCTAATGACGCATGTGTTCATGTGCTTGAGGATGTCCCACAGGTCCCTCAGGCTCTGTTCATTTTCTTTTTTCTTTTTTTTTTTTTTTTTTCCCGCTCCTCACCCTGGATAATTTCTATTGTCTTGTCTTCAAGTTTACTGACTGTTTCTTCTGTGTACTCAAATCTGCTGTCATAATCCATCTAATGAATTTTCCATTTCAATTACTTTTTTTTTTTTTTTTTTGTAGCTCCAAAATTTCTGTTTGGCTCCTTTTTATAATTTCCATCTCCTTATTTTGTTCAGACAACATTTTCCTAATTTCCTTTAGTTCTTTATATATGGATTCCTTTAGCTCATTCAACAAATTTAAGACATTTGATTTAAACTATTTGTCTAATAATTCCAATGAATGAACTTCCTCAGGGATCATTTCTGGCAAATTATTTTTTACCTGTGAATGGGCCATAATTTCTTGTTTCTTTGTGTGTTTTATAATTTTTTGTTGAGAGCTGGACGTTCTGTATATTTTCTTGTTATAATTCTGGAAATCTAGTTCTCCCACTCCTCTGAGATTGCTAGGTATGTTTTTGTTGGGGGCTGGAGCTATCAATTTGTGACTTTCCCAAACTGTTTTTGCTCGCAAATGGGGAATGGAAAGAGAAAAGAGAAAAACAAAACAAAATAAAACCGAAAACAGGTACTACCTCTTTAAGACTCCTCTGCCACTTTTGCCCAAGGGTGGTTGGAGCAGTAACTGCCCCCCTAGCTGGTCCACAGCTATCTGAGTAACTGATCCAAAGCAGTGATCTGCAATCAGACCACACACACCAGATTTTGGAGGCCTAGGTCCTTACAGCCCACCTGTTCTGGTTTGCTAATGCTGCTGGAATGCAAAACACCAGAGATGGATTGGCTTTTATAAAAACGGGTTTATTTGGTTACACAGTTACAGTCTTAAGGCCATAAAGTGTCCAAGGTAACACATCAGCAATCAGGTACTTTCACTGGAGGATGGCCAAACCTCTGTTTTCTGGGAAGGCATGTGGCTGGCATCTGATCCAGAGTTCTGGTTTCAAAATGGCTTTCTCCCAGGACATTCCTCTCTCGGCTGAACTTTCTCTCCAAAATGTTACTCTCAGTAGCTCTTGGGGCATTTGTCCTCTCTTAGCTTCTCTGTAGCAAAAGTCTGCTTTCAACGGCCGTCTTCAAACTGTCTCTCATCTGCATCTCCTCTGTTAACTCCTGTGCATTCTTCAAAGTGTCCCTCTTGGGTGTAGCAAGGTCGCTTCTGTCTGAGCTTATATAGTGCTCTTGTAAACTAATCAAGGCCCATGCTGAATGGGTGGGGCCACACCTCCATGGAAATTATCCAATCAGAGTTCTCACCCACAGCTGGGTGGGGTGCATCTCCATGGAACAACCTAATCCAAACATTCCAACTTAATCAACACTAATAAGTCTGCCCCCACAAGATTGCATCAAAGAAGACGGCTTTTTCTGGGGGACATAATAGTTACAAACACTACCCTAGCACCAGCAAGCTGCACCCAGAGCACGGGCTGCAGTTCCTACTGCTGCCTGTCACACAGTTGGGGACAGGGGATGGTAGCTGCTGCCTGGAGGTAGAAATTCACCAATATTTACCACAATTTACTAGCCTCTTCCTCCAGCTCTTCCCTGGGTGCTGCACAGTGTTCCACTAGACCTCAGAGTTTCAAAATAGTTGATTCAGGCAGTTCCAGCCAGTTGTTTTGGTGGAAGGACTCATTTCTTGAGCTTCCTACTATGGTTCTTTCCACAGTCCTCTACTCCCCTCTGGGATTTTGAGTTCCTTGCTCAGGGTCTTCTTAGAGACATCCCCTACTTGTGTATTGATTTGTGAAAGCAACTCTGTGTCAGAGAGGCTTCCTGCAGGCTAGGTGTGCACCCCAGCATCTTGGCACCCTGTTCCCAGGCACCCAAGAGCGGAAGATCCCTGCCTGGGGACTGGTAACATGATGAGAACTCCAGAACATAGGCGCCCATCTGGCAAAACTAGCCCCAGAGCCATAGAACTCGCTTCTCCATAGTTCCCTCTCCATTTGGCACATGGAAGCTTTTTCTTCTTTCCTCTCTCTCAGTTTCTGTTTTATTGCACAAACTGTTGTAATACCAAGAAAGGAAATGAAAAGTTAAGAGGTTGTCACTGATGCTGCCACCTGACTCTGAAGCCAGCCTCTATTTTAGTTTTTCTTTTCAGCCTCTGCACACAATACTCTTAGCCCTAAGCTAACATGGTTACCTGGTTACCAATTCAGATTGTTTTCTCCCCCTTCATTTAAACATGGCAAATATTTTTCCATATTGCATGTCATCATTTCTAGTGACTTCTTAGTACTTCATTGAGAAGGTGTGCCCATAATTTTCTTAACCACGTTCTCTTCACAGTGGATGTTCTATTGGTGTCTATTTAAAAGAAAAAAACCTATTTGGTGTTAGTTCTACCCTGAATATTTTCACACATGTAGCTTTTTTTCCTTCTTTGGAGCACTTTCTAAGATTTAACTCACAGGGTTGAGTGGGTCAAAGGATATAAACATTTTCATGGTTCTTTTTATTTCCCATGATCTGGCCAAGTTTAGACCCAAAGGATGCTGGCATTTAGACTTGAGTCAGCTGGGCCAGGACTGGGCCGGGGGTCAGAACAGCTTTGGAAGGGACCCAGCCAACACAACTTATGGGTTTGGCAAGCCAAGGTTGATCAGGGTTGACATCTCTGGGAATCAGAGAAGCTACACCTCTCTGGCCACACCAAATGCCGTGTGTGGCAAAGCTAACTGTTAGCCTCATCCGTACTTGCTGGTGGGAGTGGGGTCCCAATCCCCTCCCTCCCCCTGTCGGGACTGGCTGGGAAACTCCTTGTCACCGGTCTTCAGTGACTCCAGCTTGCAGAAGTTGATAACACTCACTGCTAAGCTGTTTTCTAAAAGGGTCTCCATGGCAGCCTCTTTTTGTCCAGGTCTAAATGGAAGGGTTCTCTCTGCTTTTTTTCCCATAGCTCCAATGTTTTGCTAGACCAAAACTTTACCCCCAAGCTGGCTCATCCAATGGCTCACCTGTGTCCAGTGAACAAAAGGTCCAAATACACCATGATGAAGACCCACCTTTTCCAGGCCTCGGCGGCGTATCTGCCAGAAGATTTCATCAGGGTGGGGCAGCTGACAAAGCGAGTTGATGTCTTCAGCTGTGGAATAGTAAGTGCGTCCTTCCCGCTTCAGAATTGGGCCTGCACTCAAGTTTTCTCTCCCATGGATCCTTTGTAAGCTCAGGACCTAGTGGAGGGTCATAGATATGTAACAGCAGGGGTTGACTAACTACAGCCCACAGGCCAAATCTGGACCTGTTTTGTATGGCCTGCGAGCAAAGGATGTAAAAATGTAAAATGTAAAAATTTTACATTTTTAAAGAGTTGTATAAAAAAAACAAAAAATATGTGACATTGACTGTATGTGGCCCACAAGCACTATGGTATTTACTGTCTGGCCTGTTACAGAAAAGTTTGCCCACCCTTGAAGGAAAGCCACTAAGAGTGCCCAGATTCTAGAAGGGTACAAAGAGTTATTTCCTGACTTCCTTGATTTCCCCCTAACCCTCAGCTATCCATCTAATTGTCTATCCAGTTGTTTATTTGTCCTTCTATTTATTTATCTGTTTGTCCATCTGTCCATCTATCTATCCAAGTATCCACCAGTCTACCCATCCACTTATTCAACATCGCATGTCCCACCACCACCCCCACTTCTCACTATCTGTCATTAACATGTGCCAGGCACTTGGAATATAAATGTAATAAAAACACATTATCTCCCCTAGGAGCTCATGATCTGGGGTAGCAAGTCATACTTCTGTAGAATCCCAATTTCTATAGGGATCTCTATAGGTTTGATGTGTTAAGAGGCCAAATAAGTTTGGGAAGTCCTGGTTAAGGAATGTCAAGTGGGTATTTTTTTTTTTTTTTTTTTTTTGGTCTTAAAATGAATTTTTTATTAGAGAAATTGTAGATTTACAGAAAAATCATGCATAAAATACAGAGTTCCCATATACCACCCTATTATTAACATGTTGCATTAGTGCTGTACATTTGTTACAATTGATGAAAGAACATTTTATAATTGTACTATTAACTATAATCTATGGTTTACCTCAGGGTTCACTGTTTAAAATGATTTTTTAAGTAAACACAGCAAGATAAAATTTTAAATTGCTTCACATTTATCTCCAGATAACATCCATATAACAGCACAAACAACTATAAGATCCAATAATTTAAGAACCATTTGTTTATCTGTTAATTTCTTAACTCTTCCCAGCCCTCATCTACCACAGTATAGTCTAAGAACCATGAAAGGAGGACATTTGAACTTTCATTGTTGCATCCTCAGTGTCTAAAACAGTGTCTGGGGCATAGGTCTTCAGTAAATATCTGTAGACTATTTAATGTTAGGGATATTAGGGTTAAGACAAATGAAGTCCCTGCTTTCATAGTGCTTACATTCTGATGGAGGGAAGCAAATTATAAAGCAAACAATAATTAGATAATAACAAATAAGATAATTTTGATTAAGATAATTGCACTAAATATAAAATACAGTAATGCTGATAGAGTCATCTGAGGAAGAGAGGTCATTATTGAATGAGATAAACGAAGATATTCTCTTTGAGGAAGTAATATTTGAGCTGACATATGAATGATAAGCTATGTACACCGTGTCAGGTTCTGGGGACAGAGCATTCCTGGCAGAGGAAACAGCAAACAAAGAGATCTAGATGCAGGAATGAGTTAAGCAGGTATTTTTAACACAGGATAATTCAGAGCCTTTAAAATGACAATGACCATTGTACATTCAGCATAGGGGGAGAATGGAATGCAGTGTTTCCCAAACTAATTTGACTCTGGAACTTTGTTTTCTCAGAGTACTTCTTGGCATCAGTGTTCCCTGGAACACAGTTTGGGAAATATTGGCTGAGAACAGTGACAGACGCTGGTCGACCTCAGCCAAGTGCAAATGCAGCTGCTCTGGGGCCTTGCCCTCCCTCCCCTCCCCCAGCCTTGAATGCCACATTTCTGCCCTCTGACCACAGTCTGCTGACTGTCTACCTCCAACAAGTGCCCTCATCCTGAGCCATCTTCGGCCCTCACCCTGACCTTCACACTCCAGATTCCTCTTCCCTCTGTTTTCCAGCCTGCCTTGCTTTCCTTGCCGCCCACCCCCCACCCCACCCCATACCACCCTGTGAGTTGTTAGTGAGGTTCAGCTGGCAGTACCTCCAGGGCCAGTCCTGGCTCTTCAAGCAGCACGACTGAACCCCGAGGCCACTAGACGGTGTAGTATAGAGCTTCAGAGATGGGTTTGAATCCCATCTGTTTCTTTCCACTGTGTTACTTAGGGTACATCATCTACCTCTCTGGGCCTCAGTTTTGCTCTCTGTAGAATGAGGACAGTGACATGTATGGAGATTAATGAGACAACGCGTGTAAACTGGTTAGCAGAGTACACTGCACATAGTAAGTACTCAAGAAAGGGAACTGTAATTATTTTTGTGGTTACTTTTATTATTCCTACCTCCTTATCCTCCTGATTTTTGTTTACTCTTGACTTTCTAACTCAGCCTTTGGCATCAGAATTGACTTCCCCATCAGTGAACATTCACTCATTCATTCACTGCCCACTGGTTCCCTTCACCCTTTTGCTCAGCCCTGCCTGCCACTGACTGATCAAAGTGTCCTTTTGGACTCTTGTTCCTCCTGCTAGCCTAACAATGCGTTTCTGTTTTTTTTTTTTTTGGTGAGCATTAAGTGACCTAGCCTCTGTAGAGATTCCAGCACGGTGCCATGGGGAGGGAGTGGAGGAAATATTCCTTCACTCATTTCCCCTCGTTCCCTCACTTCCCGGCAGGACCTTGCAGGGAGTTCCTGTACAAGCGGCTCCCATCCCGCTGGCGGCAGTGGCACCCTCTGCTGCCCCCTCCTGGCCACATTCAGCCTGCTGTTAACCCCGCAGGCTCCGAGTGGCCTCTGGCCATTCTCCTTTCATTCCTTTGGGGCTGGAGGGTTTCTTGGCAGTAAATGTGACCCTAGGCTGACTGGCTTCAAGAGAGGTTCATAGGAAACAGATGTGACACTAGGAGTGGGGTATTCACTCCCTCGGTAGTCACAAAATCCCCATTTAGCAGATGAGGACAAGAGGTTCAGATTTTAAGTCACTTCCCCAAAGATCACAGGCGTGTGTAAGGGATAGAGTCAAAATTTGAATCCAAGCCTCTCTGACTATGCTTTTAGCCCTGCTGAGAGTTCCTGTTCAAAGCATTTTTCCCGTTTGTTAATCGTATCACAGTTGGTAAACTGTGGTGTCTTACACTGCTATAGGGCTGTGCTCGTTTTGTAAGCGGATGAATTCATGGTAGATAATGTTTATAAAGGCCTTAGAGATGAAGCATGCTATAGATATTGTGGAGACTTTCTGTAGAGAATAGATATATGCGCATGGGTTCCTTCTTTTCCGGAGTTCGACACAGCAATGCCTGCTTGTCTTTTCTGATGGATTTAAAAAAACTTCTCATTTTGAAATACTTTCAAACTTACACGACAGTTACAGAAACAATACAAGCCCCATACAGAAAACTCCAACATACCCCTATCTCCCCAGATACCCAAATCCACCAGTTTTAACATTTTGTCACATTTGCTATCCCTCCCTCCCTCCCTGCCTTCCTATCTTTCTGTCTTTGTTTGTCTGTCTACCTTTCTCTCTACCTATCTATCAAGCTATGTAGCTCTCTGTCAACCCATTTTCTAAACACTTGAGTTTCGGTGGTATATGGCATGATCCTTGAACACTTAATACTGCCATGTACATTTCCTGAGACCAAGGATATGTTCTCAGGAAATGTACCACCTAAGTGTAACCACCTAAGTGCAGTTTTTAAATTTGAGAAATTTAACATGGATATAAGCTTATAGCCTAATTATATTCTAATTTTTTTCATATGACCCAATATGAAGGTCCTTTTGATCCTTTCCTCCTCCTTTGTTTTATTAGATCTTGTCCAGGATCACATATTGCCTGTAATTGTCATTGTGTCTTCAGTTGCTCTTCTGATAGGTTTTTTAATGGAATTAAAAAACGGTAATATATATATTTATATAGGCACACATTTGAATTTCATCCTCCCTGCCTTGCTATCAATTAATTGGTATCATCTGCTAGCAGTTGGGTGGAGTCCTTAGCTGGAAGAGGTGTTTCTGGGGGCAAGTTAAGTGACTCTGCTAGCAAGCGGCAGAGCTGGGCGTTGTGCATTAGCGTCTGACCTGTGGTGACTCTGCGTTCTCTCCAGGTGTTAGCCGAGGTCCTCACTGGCATTCCTGCGATGGATAATGACCGAAACCCGGTTTACCTGGTAAGGGAACCAGCCACTGCTGCCTGGGTGGTACATTTGGGCCTTACACAGGTGGGGTTGGGGGGCAGGGATCTCCACTGTACCCATTTTACAGATGCTAAGGAAATAGCTTTAACCCCTGAACACCCAGCCAACAATTGCTTTTTCATGATAAAATTTAGAATGTTTACAGAAAACCCTTTTCTTCTTTACAGATCAGGCAACTAAGTAGTTAGGTTGTATCCTCAAACTGGTAAAAGTTCATCTTAGTCCTCTTAAACAACAGGTTTCTTTAATAAAAACAATCGTTTCCATTTTGTAGATATAAAATACTGTCATTCGTTTATATATGTAATGTCAATGAAAAAAAAAAAGAACCCGACCTGACCCTCTGTTAGGCACTTCACATACGTTATCTTTCTAAATCTTCTAAACAGCCCTAATGTGATCAATGGGGTCATCATGTTCATTGACAGATGTGGACAACAGGTTCTGAGAATACCTAAAATCTCAGAGTTATTAAGAGCTAGAGCTAGAATTTGGACCCAGTCCTCCCTGACTCCAGATCCTGAGTTCTTAATCACAACAACTGCCTCTTGACTCATTAATTCTTGTACTAGTCAGTTTTATTATCATCCCCATTTTACAGTCAAGAAAACTGAGGCTAAGGTGAAGTAACTTGCCTGAAGTCCCCCAGTGAGCTAAGTGGTGGAGCTGGAATTTGAACCCACGTCTTCTGCAGAGTTCCAAGTACTGTGCAAGTTCTAGGCCTCCTCATCATTTTGAGAGGGGAGCACATTTTCTGACTCGAGGTCGAGTCTGTTGGAGCAGAGCTTTTTAGAGACTGGACCCTCAAAGCATCCCCTGGCCTGCCCACTCCCCACTTACAAAAAGCAGTCTCTGCAGACTTGTCGCTGAGGTGAACTTCCTGGGCCCTGGGCCCCAAATGCTGTGAAGAGGTGCTCTGGGCATCGGATGTGGTTTTGGGTGGTTTGGGGTGATTTCTCATCGCCTGACAGCTTTCACGAGGTGTATTTCCCGGTGGTCCTCTGGGGCTCTGTGGGTATAACAGGGGAAGGGGACTTTTGAGACGCTTGTGATGTTTTCTAGGAGGTTCCCCCCTGAAAAAAAAACTATGGAGGATATGATTTTTAAAAAATCTAGTTTCTCTCCCTTCTTCTAGACCTAATTATGGTCTCTCATCATTTCCTGTACATGAAATCTAAGGGATAATTGAGATTTGGGTCAGGAATGAAAGCTTCCTGACATCTTTGTGGTCCAGGGTGGGAGGAAAAAGGGCTCTCCTTACAGGTTGGGGGACCATTAGTTGCCACAGTGATTTCTGAGGGCAGTTGGGGGATTTCCATCAAAATTTAAAATGCTTGTACCCTCTCCTCTGATCTGGGAATTCCACATCTACACTAGAAAAACACTCACAAGTAAGGAAAGGCAGATGAACAAGGATGGTTTTTGTAGCATTATTCATTACAGTGCACTGCAAACAAGTGAAATATCCATCAATTGGGAAGTGGTTAAAGATTGTAATACAATCTTACATATACCATCAGATACCGTGAAGTTACAAAAAATAACAAGGATAAGGTGTATGGTTTGATAAATTTTGACATATATATACATCTGTGAAATTGTCACCAAATCCAGATAATGAACACATCCTCTACCCCCAGAAGTTACCTCTTCCTTTGCAGTCCTCCCCTCCCGCCCCTCCCAACTCCTGCCACCCCCCCGGCAGCCATTGATCTGCTTTTTGTCATTATACAATAGTTTAAATTTTCTGGAGTGTCACATAAATGAAATCATAACAGCATGTGATCTTTTTTTGTCTGGATTTCTTCACTCAGCGTAGTTACTCTGAGATTCATCCATGCTCTTGTGTATGACAGTGGTTCATTTCTTTCGTTGCTATGTGGTGTTCCATTGTATGGCTATGCCATAGCTTGTCCATTCATTCACATGTTCGTGGACAGTGGGAGTATTTTCAGGTTTTGATGTTTACACATGAAGCTGGTAGGTGACTTTGTAGGTGGGTCTCTGTATGGACATATGCTTTCATTTCTATTGAGGTATTTAGTTTACCTATAGTAAAATTCTCACTTTTGAGGTATACAAAGTACTGAGTTTTGACAACTGTACACAGTCGTGTAGCCACTGCCACAATCAAGATATGGACTGTTTCCATCACCCCATCATCCCTCGGGCTGCAACACTGCACAGTCAGTCCCCTGACCCCACTTCCGGCCTCTGCGGGTCTAATTTCTGTCCATCAAGTCCACTCTTTTTTTGGAGTTTCATAGAAATTGAATGGTAGAGTATGTATGCATTTGTTTCTGGCTCTTCTCCCTTAGCATGATGCTTGTGAGTTTCATCCGTGTCGTTGCGGGTATCCATGGACTATTCTTTTTTATTGCTGAGGAGTATTCCATTGTATGGTTGTAAGACAATTTGTTTATCTGTTCACCAGTTGCTGAACATGTTGGGTTGTTTCCAGGGTTTGACTGACATTAGATTCTTATAAAGAAATAGTGAGTGAGACACACATGTTCTGACAGGGAAATACCACCATGAGAAAAAAGCAAGTTTAGAACAGTGTATGGTATAATCCCATTTTTGGTAATAAATAAATGAAAGAATAAAAAAATTGACACTATAGTTCCTTATCTATAAATTGAGGATAATAATAGTATTTCTGTTACTAGGGTTTATGGAGGGTTAAAAATAGGACGTGCCTAAAACGGTGAATAGAACATCATAAGCACTTTGTGTTTGCTATTAACATTATTGTTGCTACTACTATTATTTTGACAGCTTTTTAGGATATTGTTTGCTGTTATAATAATTACTATGTGAGAGTAAATATATAACTAAAATGATTGTAGCTGTAGAGCAGAAAGTCTAGAATAATATAATCTAAACTATTAGCAGGGGCTAACCTTTGGAGGATGGAAATTAAGGAAAGGTGAACTTTTGTACTAAAAAACTTTAGCCGCTTCTGATTTATTTTAACAAAAAATATTGCCTTGGTAATAATTTTTATTTAATTAACATTTTAAATTAAAGCAATATGCACACTTGACTTATAAAACCCAACCAGACAGGGCAGCAACTCCATGTCTCTCTCCTCCTCTTCCCAGACGTATTCTCAGCATCTTTTCTTTTTTTTTTTAAATCTTCATTTTATTGAGATATATTCACATACCACGCAGTCATACAAAACAAATCGTGCATTCAATTGTTCACAGTACCATTACATAGTTGTACATTCATCACCTTAATCAATCCCTGACACCTTCATTAGCACACACACAAAAATAACAAGAATAATAATTAAAGTGAAAAAGAGCAATTGAAGTAAAAAAGAACAGAGTGCCTTTGTCTGTCTGTTTGTTTGTTTCCTTCCCCTATTTTTCTACTCATCCATCCATAAACTAGACAAAGGGAAGTGTGGTCCTTATGGCTTTCCCAATCCCATTGTCACCCCTCATAAGTTACATTTTTATACAATTGTCTTCGAGATTCATGGGTTCTGGGTTGTAGTTTGATAGTTTCAGGTATCTACCACCAGCTACCCCAATTCTTTAGAACCTAAAAAGGGTTGTCTAAAGTGTGCATAAGAGTGCCCACCAGAGTGACCTCTCGGCTCCTTTTGGAATTTCTCTGCCACTGAAGCTTATTTCATTTCCTTTCACATCCCCCTTTTGGTCAAGAAGATGTTCTCCATCCCACGATGCCGGGTCTACATTCCTCCCCAGGAGTCATATTCCACATTGCCGGGGAGATTCACTCCCCTGGGTGTCTGATCCCACGTAGTGGGGAGGGCAGTGATTTCACCTTTCAAGTTGGGTTAGGTAGAGAGAGAGGGCCACATCTGAGCAACAAAGAGGCATTCGGGAGGAGGCTCTTAGGCACAATTATAGGGAGGCCTAGCCTCTCCTTTGCAGCAACAGTCTTCCCAAGGGTAAATCCTGTGGTAGAGAGCTCAACGCATCAAACCACCAGTCCCCTATGTCTGTGGTCATGTTAGCAACCATCGAGGTGGGGTAGGCCAATACCCCTGCATTCTCCACAGGCTCCTCAAGGGGGCTCTACATATTTTTTCCCTTGGTTTTTTTTTAACTTTTTTTTTTTTTTTAAATCAACTGTATGAAAAATAAAAAAAATAAAAAAAATAATTAAAAAAAAAAACATACAATAAAAGAACATTCCAAAGAGACCATAACAAGGGAGTAAGAAAAAGACAACTAACCTAAGATAACTACTTTACTTCCAACAAGTTCCTACTCTACCCCAAGAAAATAACCTAATATAGCAACATTTCTGTGAACTTGTTCCTACCATACCCAGCAGAAATTAACAGACCGTAGTCATTCCTGGGCATTCCCAGAACGTTAAATTTACCCACGATAGCTTATCTGCTCTTATTGGGTTATCATTCCCCCTTCCTTAAATGCTCTCTATCACTAGTTCCCCTACATTCGACATTATAAACCATTTGTTTTACATTTTTCAATGTTCACATGAGTGGTAGCATAAAATATTTCTCTTTTTGTGCCTGGCTTATTTCGCTCAGCATTATGTCTTCAAGGTTCATCCATGTTGTCATATGTTTCACGAGATCGTTCCTTCTTACTGCCGTGTAGTAGTCCATCGTGTGTATATACCACATTTTATTTATCCACTCATCTGTTGAAGGACATTTGGGTTGTTTCCATCTCTTGGCAATTCTGAATAATGCTGCTATGAACATTGATGTGCAGATATCTGTTCGTGTCACTGCTTTCCGATCTTCCGGGTATAAACCGAGAAGTGCAATCGCTGGATGGAACGGTAACTCTTTATCTAGTTTTCTAAGGAACTGCCAGACTGACTTCCAGAGTGGCTGAACCGTTATACAGTCCCATCAACAATGAATAAGAGTTCCAATTTCTCCACATCCCCTCCAGCATTCGTAGTTTCCTGTTTGTTTAATGGCAGCAATTCTAATTGGTGTGAGATGGTATCTCATTGTGGTCTTAATTTGCATCTCTCTAATAGCTAGTGAAGCTGAACATTTTTTCATGTGTTTCTTGGCCATTTGTATTTCCTCTTCAGAGAACTGTCTTTTCATATCTTTTGTCCATTTTATACTTGGGCTGTCCCTCAGCATCTTAAAAACCTTTCAGGTTGCAGAAAACTTCAAACATGCAAAAAGTAGAGAGAAGAATATAAGGAATTCCTATATATACCCATCCTGGTGCCATCAATTATCAACATTATGCTTTCCTTCTTTGTTCTCTGCACTCAAAAAACTTTTATTTTCTGGTATAGTTTAATGCAAATCCCAGACATTTTGCCATGTCACCCATAAAATGTAGTTATTTCCTAATTCTTTTATATCATTTAATACCCAGTCCACGTTTAGATTTCCCAAGTTGTCTCAAAAATGACTTTTTCAAGTTCATTTGTTTGAAACCGATCCAAAAACAGTCCACATAGTGCTTTTGGTTGTATTTCTCAGGACTCTCATTCTTCAACAGACCCCCTCCCCCGTTTTTCTTTCTGTATGTCATAAATTTTTGCATAAAGTGGGTCATTTTTCCTACAGACTATTGCACTTTCTGGATTTTGCTGATTACAACCTTGTGGTATATTTAACTCAGATTTCCTGTTTGCTGGTACTTAGATCTCAAGACCTGATTAGATTCATGTTCACTGCTTTTGTCAAGAACACTTTGTAGGTGATGCTGTGTGCTTCCCACAGCCTGGTAACACGAGGCACATGGCGTATTGTCTTACTTTCAGTTCAGGTGGAGTTGCCAGTTCTTCTATTATAAAGTTCCCCATCTCCCTTTCCCCGGCTGTTCTTAGCATCTCTTGATGACCATGGCTTGATGAGGTCCGTATTTCATTAGAGGAGTAAAACAGCGAACTTCTACTTCAATTGTTCTTTCAGAGCAATGGCTGTCAACAGTTTCTGATTTTATTGCAGATGGTGGTAACCTCCATATCTGTAAATAATAGGCTTCTACTGTTATTTATTGACTATGTTTAAACATCCATTTTACTTTTTAAAAAGATAAACATATAAAAAAGCAAGGGTCACATAAGAGGATTGTGCAAAAGGGTCAGAAGTACAGCCCTTGTTTTCTAGAGGTCTTTAGTCTCCAGGTATTGAATTCCTGATGGTGTCAGGGATTTAGATGTTGCTGAATCCTCAGACAATTCATTTTCTGGTTCGGGAAACTGAGGCAGAGTGGGGACCATTTTGTTTTTGAAGCAAATATCACAATCCCTATCTGATTATCTCTGGTAATCTTTTTTCTGAATTATTCAAGTATTTATATGAAAAATTGTGTGAAGCAATGAAAATTAAATTAGCTCCACATTTAATGAGTCACTTCTTTTAAAATAATAAAATTGCACACAAAAAAAGACAAGTTGAAACATAGCCAAAAACTAAGTTAGTATTCACAATTTGTAAAAACATTTATGAGGCATTTACTATATGCCAGGCACTGTCCTAGGTGATGGGAATACAGTGGTGAGCAAGATAAAGTTTCTGCCCTCTGGAACTTTCATTTCAAAGAAGGATAACAAATGATATTCAAGTAAGCAAAAATATGTGTGAGTCCAGGCAGTGGGATTTGCTGCAAAGGAAAGTGAAGTAAGGTGAGGGGACAAAGTGAAGGATGGAGGGGAGGGCTATTTTAGGTTGGGGACTCCTCTTGGGGAAGGTGACATCTGAGCCAGGACCTGAAGGAAGTGAGGAATCAGGACCTGGTAAAACCTGGGGGAGGTGTGTTCGAGGCAGGGGAGCCAGCAAGTGCAAAGGCCCTGGGGCAGGACTCACTTAGGGGCTTCCAAGAAGAGAAGGAAGTCAGATTCCAGGGAGGGATAGGGAGGAGACGAGATGGAGAAGGGCTGCAGGGGTCAGATTGTCACAAGATTTTGTCAACAGCTGGGGAAGACCATGGAACATCAGGAACTCTTGATGTTAAAAACAAACACCCAGAACTGTAAGATTTTGTTTTTCTATACAGAATATATTGAAATATTTGTATATACATATTTTATATCATTTGCATATAAAAGAGTATACTATATATTTTTATAATATATAGTTACAAATTTGTAAATATATATTTAAAGCATACAATATTATATATGACATAAATATGTATGAAAAATGTTTATATACATGTTATAATATTTATACAAGTAAATATATTATAAATATAAAACAAATACAAATGTTCTTCATACAGTTATATAACAGATTAATGCACTATAATTATATCAACCAATAATACACACAATTATTACATATTAATTTCCTTATATATTTAATACATTGAATTTAATCATCTGGTAGTATTAAGAATTAAATATATTTGTAGCATATTTGCATATTTTAATGTGCAAAAAATAACATACTATATATGAAATATAGTGTGTAATATATATTATAATTTATACTATGGAAATACACTTACATATTTATATATAAATATATTTATTATCTATATAACATATATTCTATTATTCCTGCCTTTTGTGTAGTATAAAATATACAATATGTAAATACAGAATTTATAAAAATATATATAATATTATTTATGTGGTAGCCCTCCTGTTTGGTATGTATATATGTGTATATGTGTGTGTGTGTGTGTGTGTATCTCAGGATCGTATATTTTAAAATATTTATTTTATATCATAAGAGATTGTCCATGTAATTGTTAATAAGATTAAATTATTATTTATGTAAAGGCTCAGCATGTGTATAAATGCCAGCTATTATTATTAGTTTGATCACTAATAGACTACTGAATGTTTATTCTTTGTCAAGTATCAGCTTTATGCTTTAGGTGTTTTATATCATTCAGTGTTTATGTCAGTCCTTTGAGAGGTATTTTTTTATCCCCATTTTCCTGATGAGGCCACGGAGGCCTAGGAAGGTAAAGCCACTGCATTTGTGGCAGGGGCGTACTATGGAGTGTCCTGGGCATGTAGGAAATTTAACACTTCAGTCGTCGGATGCTTTACTTGCTTCTGGAATCTTCGCATTTATTTTTTTAAAAAACTCCTCTTGTCTTTTTAAAAAGTTTTTAGTCTCTGGTGCAGTCATGGGGGTAAAGACCCCGTGGTTGAACCTCACCCACCCTGTGGCTCACACAGGCTCTTCCGACTCTTCTTTCCACAGAAGGATTTACTCCTCAATGAAATTCCAAGCAGCACCCGCTCGCCCTGCTCCCGGAAGACGGGCGTGGAGAAGGTGATGGTGAAGGAGATCTGCCAGAGATACCTGGAGAAGAGGGCAGGGAGGCTGCCGGCGGACTGTGCTGAGGCCCTTGCCACAGCTGCCTGCCTCTGTCTGCGGAGGCGCAACGCCAGCCTGGCCGAGGTGAGCCTGAGGCCAAGCTGTCCCCAACGCAGCCTGCCCTCTGTCCGCTGGGCCTCACTTTCTGGGGCCGATGGGTCTGCCTTACCAGGGCCTAACTTAACTGTGAGGAGTCTGTCCCTTAACCAAGACGAGATTTCATACACGAGGCCTGTGTTTGGCTGCAAGTATCTACTAGAGCTCACTGAGGCTCAAAAAGAAAGTATATGGATAATGGGGTGTCTTAGGAACCTGAGGGCAGGTGTGTGGCTGGGCCTCAAGGAGCCCTGGGCTCAGTCCTCCAGATATCAACAGAACTGGCTTGCTTTCTCTGAATCTGCTTTATCTATTCTCTTTTCTCTTTAGGCATCCTTTGTCTTTTTCCTCTGTCTTCTTGGTGAGGGAATATGGCCACTTCCATTCACATGTTGTACTTTTACCCCCACTGGGAGACTAAGTCTCCCTATCCCACTTACAACCTCCCAGAGAGAGAACCCCAATGCCCTCGCTGGGGTCAGGTGTCCCTCCCTTGGTCAGCGAGGTAAGGTGAGGGGGGTGATGCCAAGTATACAGATTTGGCTGTACATGGATGGTGGCAGGGCCAGGTTCCAGAATAAGGGAGCTTCCTTAGTTGATGGGCTAGACACCTACAGCAGAAAGCAACCCCACAGGAAAGACAGTGTTGTCCTATGGGCTTGATAAGTAGAATAGTTTCCATGGAAACAGGTATAAATTTGAGGACCACTGCTAGGTCTTTCAAAGGACAAAGTTACTGCCTAACAGGGCCCTTTGAGATCTAGGCCAGTGACTCCCAGGTCATGTCTGGCAGAGAGGGGCTCTTTGGGAGCATCTCAGGGATTGTTGTTGGCTCCAACCAGAGACCCCCACTTCCATTTCTCATAATTACATTGGGTTCTTAGTATGATTTCACTTGAGGAAAGGTTCTGACAGCTGGAAAAAACCTTCAAAAACCACTGCTGCAGCCCCAGTCTCCCTTATACAGATGGGAGAGTTAAAGCCCAGAGAGGAGATGAGGCTTCAGAGTGAGTTTCTGTCAGAGCTGGGACCATGGCCCCTTTGTCTGGACTCCTGGTTCAGCCTTGTGCTGGCCATCTTGCCCTGTGATGGGGCAGGAGCTGGAGACCTGAGTCATCATTTGAAGTCTGGGCTCTTCTCCAAAGGGCCCCAATGCTAGGTGTTAGTCATTCATTCGCAGTTGTGTGCTGGGCTGTGGGCAGACTCAGTTCCACTTTCCTGGAGGTCACAGACATTGTACAGTAATTGGGTGATGAGTGCTTAGGATAGTTTATGACGGGGACCCTACCCTGGAGGACTTCCTACAGAAGTGATGTTTAAGCAGACAAAAGCAATACAAGCAGAACAAACAGCTCATGCAAATGATCTGGGATGAGAGAGAGTCTGGTATGTTCAAGTGCCTGTAAGAAGGTCAGTGTGGCTAGAACAGTTCATGGGGTAAAGAGGCTTGTGATGAGGCTGATAAGGAAGGACCCCATCGACAGGGGGCTTTGTAGGCCCAGTAAGGATTTTTGGGAAGTCACTAAAGGTTTTCAGTAGGGGCAGGACATAATCATATAATCAGACTTATGTTTTAAAAAGATCTCTCTCCTGCAACCACTTATTCTTTCATTCAGGCCTTTATCCCTTTATTCAATCTATTCATTTGTTCAGTGTAGTAGTTCAGATATAGGCTAAGCTGCTATAATGAATGAAACTCCAAAACAGTTTCAAGAAGATAGAAGTTTATTCCCTTTAGTTTAACAATTTGAATGTGGAGAGTCAAGAGCTGATGTGGGAGCACCACAATATTGGGAACCCAGGCTCTTTCCATTATTGCTCTATTCTCCTTACTGTGTGGCTTCCATTTCTGGGTCCAAGATGGCTGTTCTAGCTCAGGCCATCTCAACCACTGAGAAGGGGGGAAAAGGAAGAGGAGGATACACCCCATTCCTTTTAAGGTCATGACCTGGAAATGCACAGATCACTTTTTCTCATGCCTAAACACAAGGGAGGCTGGTTAATGTAGTCTTTACCTTGGCAGATATTTAATGGGCATCTACTGTGAAAGCTTATCTCAGGTGGTAACATTTGAATTGGGCTTTGAAGGATGAGGAGGAGCTTGCCACATAGAATAAAGGGGATGGGGCAACTTTACGTATTCAAAGAGGAATAAAAAAATAGACCTTACCTATAGTATTTCACAACCAAGCTAAGAAAATGAGAGATCATCTGGGTCATGGACTTGAAGGCAAGCAGGCCTGGGTACAGTGATCAGCTCTGCCACTCAGTGGCCAGGTGGCCTTAGGCAGGGAATTTAAATCTCTGATCTTTTATGTTTTTATCTATAAAATATCATAACTCATTGTGCATTGTATGTGAAATATGCTTTGTAAATTTGCACTGGGCAAATAAGATTTGTTGTTGTTATTAAAGGTATGTATATGCATGCTCTGTGTGTGTGTATGTGTGTGTGTATAAAGAAAGAACATTCCTTTCCTATTTCCCTCTAATTTTCCTAACCTCCCTAACCAGAAAACTCCCCAAGGGTAATATCTATGTTCCTTAGGGCATTTCTGGTTGTAGTGATAGAAACTCAACTCAAATTCATAGAGAGAGAATGAATAAGAATAAGAATGAGTGAGTGAGTGAATAAGTGAGTGAATGAATGAATGAATGAATTCACTGTCTCATTTGGCCAAACAGCAGAGAAGACAAAACATTGCTCTGGTTTCATGGCAGCTAGACCCAGGGATTCAAACACTATAAAAAGCAACTCTGTGTGTCTTTGTGTCTGCATTTCTCTCTTGCCTCTACTTTATTCTGTGTGTGGGCTTTATTTTCTCCTACTGCAAATGGATTTTCTGTGTGAGGTAGACTGTCTGGCTCTGCCACCAGAAAGGAAAGCGTGGTCTCTTCCTAATAAACTCTGGGGGGTGGGGGGTGGCTTGGGAAGAATCCTAGGGAAAGATTCTGATTGGCCTACTTCGGGCACGTGCCCAAATCTGGACCAATCGTTATGGTCAGAGGAATGGGGTACTGTGATTGGCCGATCTTGGGTATGTGCTCTCCTTTACGGGGGCGGGGATCAGATCCCTTGGAAAACGGAGTCTGCTCTTCTTATAGACAAAGCCACGTGCGATTCCTTCAGCGTCCCTCTCTACCCAGGCCTGGGAGATCAGGTTTCGGAATTTTGATTTCTTGTCTCTCCCCTCCCCAAGGTGTGTACCTCTGTGGCCGCTGTGGAAGAGCGGCTCAGGGGCCAGGAGACGGTGCCCCCTTGGAGTGGGCTCTCGGAGGGCTCAGGCGCTTCCTCCAACACCCCGGAAGAAACGGATGACGTCGACACTTCCATCCTCGCGAGGGGGCCACGCTGGGCGGGGGCTGCCTCCTCTCCTCCCCCTCCAGAGGACGGAGAAGGAAAGTCTTGGGCCAGCGGGGAGATGGGGGCTGCCTCCTCCTCCTCTTCTGAGGCCTGCGCCTGTGCAGCGCCTCCCCAGGATGGTAAGCGTGGGGGGGTCTGAGTTTTTACACACGCTCGTTTGTGCGTCCCTAATATTTATTCCTTCCATCTATTCAGCCTTTCACCGACCAGCTGGTTGTACAAAGAAACCCAGGAGTCATCCTTGACACTTCCTGCCCTTCCTTGCTCTCCCCCAGCCCACATCCACTCCATCACCCGGTCCTATCCATTACTTCCTAAACATCTCATCATCCCGTCGGCTTCTTTCCACTGGCACACCTAGTCTAAGCTACTGTCCTCCCTTGCTGGGATGATTGCAGAAGTCTTTTGTGTCTTCTCTAGTCCACTCAAGCCCCTGGCTAGTTCTTTCTCCTGGTGGCAGCCAGAGTGGTTTTGAAAAACATAGATCATGCCACTCCTTATTTAAAACCCTTCAGTGGCTCCCTTTGGCAGTTAGGATAAAGTCACGTTTCCTCAGGGACCAGCAAGGCCCTGCATTATCTGTGCCTGCCAGCCTCTGCACCCTCATACCATAACACAAACCTAGCCAGTCACTTTTTTTTCTTTTCCACACATTTGGTTTTATTAAGCATGGCATAGTAAAACTGTTGAAAACCAAAGACAATGAGAATATCTTAAAAGCAGCTAGAGTAAAAAAAATAGCTTTTTTTAAAACTTTATAAAAAATTAAAAAAAAAACTATTTCAAATAAAACAAAACAAAGGAATAAGAAAAACAACTAACCTAAAATGACATTGCTTCCAATATGTTCCTACGATACTCCAAGAAAATTAACAAACCAGTCATTCCTGAATATTTCCATATCATTAGGATTACCCTCAATATCTTATCTGTTCTTATTTGATTATCATTCCCCCTTCTCTAGTTGCTGTCTATCTCTAGGTCCCCTACATTCTACAATATAGGACACTTACTTTACATTTTTCAGAGTTCACATTAGTGGTAAGATACAGTATCTCTTTTTTGTGTGTCTTTGCCAGCTACTTTTAAAAGATATGTTCCCTCTCTGTCAGTTGGGTCCAAATGTTCCAGACTTTGTTCTGAAATAAAAATTAAGAATTTAATTCAGTGTTCCCACTCTCTAGTAAATGGTCCCAGGCTCTGACCACTCCTATTGGTCCTCCTTCCGTAGGGAGGAGAAAGGAAAGAGTAAAAAGACAGGCTGAAAGCATTCACTCCCAAACTCCCCCCTTATGGGCAGGAGCATGGAAGCCCCTCCCCTGGAAAGGTGGGTGGTGGGTGGGTTGCAGGATTTCCCTTGTGAAGGCAGAAGTAGTGAAATTGCTCAGTACACTCGGGGCCTGATTCAGAAATCTGTTTTAAGTGAGAGACTCTGACCAAATCTGACTTTCTAAGAATTATGATGATAGTAACTATTTCCAAATGCCTTTTGTTCAAGTAGCTTTTTTTTACTTTCCATTTCATGTCAGCTACAGAGACTTCCTGGAAAATTGAAATCAATGAGGCCAAAAGGAAACTGATGGAGAATATCCTGCTCTACAAAGAGGAGAAACTGGACAGCATTGAGCTTTTTGGCCCTTGATGCCCAAGGCCAAGCTGAAGGCCCTTGTCCTTAATTGGAAAGACAGAGACAAATCAAGAAAAAGTTGTGAGTCAGAATCCAAAATCTCCCAGGAAATACATAAGCCAAACATCTCCAGCTTTTCTGGGAGAGAGAAACTTCCATTTCACCAAAGTGAGAAAAAGGAGAAGAGACCTTGGCTTTTAGAAGCAGAAAGTCCACAAGGTCTACTTCCTTTCCGGGATTTGTCAGTCAGAGCTGTGGACTAGAGGAAACAGACTGAAGGGGAAATCTGGGTCCAGGGGCCCCAGGATGTGAGTAATTTTGTGGTTCTGGGGGCCTGTTTCATTCCATGACCACCCTAGCAGATGCCCTGCTACCCAGCTCTCACCTCTTAACAACTGACCACATGCTGCAACTTCAGCATTTTCCAAAGTTAAGATCTCCAGGTCATATTTGGTAAGAACCCTTTGCAAACTTCTATGCACTGAAAGATTTTCAACTTGTGTCAGAATGCAATTCTCAACTCACCTCTCAGGGTCTCAGGTTTTACAGTTGCCAGATACCTGGCAAAGGGCTTTCTAAGGTTTCAGCTTCCTCTGTTGGAAATCCAGCAACCCACAGATATTTATTGAGTGCTTACTGAGCAACTTTATCCTCCCCTTCCACTAATGCTAATGTTTTTAACGGAGCTTTTATTTTGAGAATGTGTTATTTATGGCTGGATAAGGAATCAGGAGAACTAGAATTTCATGTTGGATTTTGCTGCTAATTAGGTGAATTGCTTAATTTGGGGAACCTCTGTTTTCTTGTATGTAAAAGGACACCAACTCAGCCTCCTTCCCTGGGCTTTTGGAAGGAACAGGTAAGACAGTGACCATAGAAGGACTTCGAAAATGCACTTGTCCTGTCTTATAAAAAGTAAAAAAGCATCAGACATATAGGTACCTTGCATTTATGTAATGAATATATTTCTGAAAAGTCATGTTGCAAATCTTTTTGTGAAACAAATTCTATTTAAATTCACTGAGAAAAGCATCTTATTTAAAAATAATTCTATAGTTATATTTCTTTATTTCTTTTTATTTTTTAAATAAAAAATACCTTTGTAAAGTCAGCTGATACCTTGTAATTTTTTTGTGTGTCCAGATGAATTTCTGTGCAGGGAGTTACTCTGAACCTCTGTTTCCTTATCTACACAATGGGGAGAATAGAAAGTAACTATTTCATAGGGTTCTCATCAGGGCCAAGGGCAGATCCTTCCTGGTGAAAACATTTAACAGCCCCCCAGCAAGGATAGCTTTGTACTGATATGCAGCATAGCCGGGCTGGGCTCCCATCCAGGTGGACAGTGGTCTACACCCCTTGTCTTGAGCTCTGGTCTGTAGGGATTCAATGAGCTAGTGTGGCAAATGCCCAAACAAGGCCTGGCATGTGTTGGATCTCTCCCCTCCCCGGCTGCTGTGAGGGATGGGGGTGGGGGGATTTCTCTTCACTCAGGAGCTCTGGGAAGGCCTGAGCCAGCACAAAGCCCCCCAGGGCTGACAAGGACTCTCCTGCCAAGTCCTTGCCTCCACCCTGAGCCTCCTGAATGATTCCCGTCAGGGTGGGAACTTCGTTGCCTATGACTGTGTATGTGATCAAAGGCTTCCAATGCCATGCCTGCACCGGGCTCTCATCCTGTGGTTTCATTGTGAACACGATGAAGAGTCACCTCCTGCTGGAACCTGAGCTTCCTCTTGGTGCTACAAGGGTGGGACCTGGGCTACATCTTCCGTCCCTCAGACATCCATGACTCCAGGATGCTGCTGGATCAGGTGTGCTGGTCCCTGAGGGTCCTGAGAAAGAGGACAGGCCTCAGACCTAGTTTGGACCAGAAGCCTCTGCAGGTGAATTCAAGCTACGCCATCCATGCAGACCTCATCCCTTACCTGATGGAGACGTTTTTGGAGACCTAGGCTGTTGACAGCTTTACCTACCTGTGATCAGCTTAGTGCCTGAGGATTCATCACAAACAACTACTGGACATTTTCCGCTGCTATTTCAATGGAACAAAGAAATCACTGATATTCTATGACAACTGAGATCTGCTTCTGGAAACTTCCCTGTGGAGGGACCTGCACACGGCTGGCATAATCAGTTGTACCAGCGCTGAGCCGGAGACCCCCGAGATCCTGCTTCTGCTTGCAGAGTTGGGGCTCTTGTCCCCTCAAGTGGCCAAAATCTTTTTTGTCTTTTCAACCTGTGAGAAGGTCTCCAACTCCCCACTACCTACCTCCCTTCTTACTAACAAGGGAAGTAAAAAGGTCCTCTGGTTTAGAAAGAATGTAGTCCAAGGTTGTTACCATACAGTTAGTGTGATAGCCAATGCAGTCTAATATTTTATATAGTAATCTTTTGGTAAAGAAACCCATGTGCCTTGGTAACCCAGCATTGCCCAAATCTAGGACCTCTGACCTCTCTTTTTTCCACAATACTGACTTTTTCCCATCAAATCTATTTTTGGGTTGTAACCCATTAGTGGGGTATAAAATCAATTTACTGAATACTAAAATAGGAAATGTCAGATTTCATTATGTGTAATTGTGGTTAAGTGGTGTTTTGTGAAGCTTTTCATTTATACAAGAATTTGTTTACTGAGTCACAGAATAAAGTGTTCTTATTGTGGATCTCAAAAAAAAAAAATGAAGTACTGATACATGCTTCAACATGGATGATTATTGAAAACAGGCTAAGTAAAAGAAGACAGTCGTGTATTATATGATTCCATTTTTATGAAATGTCCAGAATAAGCAAATCTGTGGGGACAGAAACTAGATTAGTGGTTGCCTAGGAGTGGGAAGAGACTGTTAATGGGTACAAGATTTCTTTTTGGGATGATGAAAATGTTCTAAAATTGGATTATGGTAATGGTTGCACAACTCCAAACATACTCAAAATCATTGAATTGTATATTTTAAATGGGTGAACTTTATGATATGTAAATTATATCTCAATAAAACTGTTTAAAAACACACACTGTTTATATCCTCAGGCATGAAAAAAACCCCACGTATTTATCTTGGGACTCCACTCCTACCTCCTTTTTTATGTTACACACAGCATATTTCATTCAGGCTGTTCTGAAGCATTTTTTTTTTTTTTTTTTGGCTATTGTTTTCAACAGTACTTATAGATGACTTCCTTCTTTTTGCCTTGTATTCCATTGTATGGTTAGTCTAATTTATATAATCAGCCCCTATTGATGGACATTGTGGCTGTTTTCATTTCCGCTTCTACAATCACTGCTGCCTTTCAAACAGGTTGTACTAGTTTAAGCATCCATCAGTGATATATGGGAGTGCATTTCTTCACATCCTCAGCCACATAATATACTATCAATGCTTTTTGATCACTGCCTATCAAATGAGTGAAAAATTATAATTTTATTTGTACTTTTTAAATGAGGTGGAGCCACCTTTTTATATGTTTAAGAGCCTTTGGTAATTTGTTTCTGTGCACTCTTGGTTCATTTTCTTTGTCCATTTTCATACCTAATTATTTTATTAACTTGTAAGAGTTTTATGGAGTGAGGACATCGCCTTTTGTTATGTAGTGCAAATATTTTTCTAAGTTTGTACCTTGTCTTTTGACTTCAATAGTTTGGCGGGCGCATATTTTACATTTTTGCCTAGTTTCTTTTTTTTTTCCGTGGCTTCTAATTTCTAAATCCAACACTACCACCTTCTGGGTGTGTCACTCGCCCTCTTTAAGCCACAGTTTCCTGCTCTGTAAAATGGGGTAATGCTGCTGCTTAGCACTGGGTTTGCTGTGGGTTCGACTAGCGCATCCGGTTCCGAAGGTGCCTGGGTAAATGCCACGCTGCGCAGAAGTAGCAGCCTTCGGGATACCTGGTCCGCGGAGACCCCCACCCCCATATAGAGCCAAGCCGAACAGCCTCCCGGCTTTAGCTTCGCGCTGTTTGGGCCCGCGTGAGTAGCCCCGCCCCGCCTAGCTTCCGACCAATGGACGAGTTTCGTAAGGCGTAGGGTCCCGCCTCCAAGCCTCCTGACCAAGAGGCGAGCTCCGTCTTGCTCGGAGTCCCGCCCCCTACCGCTGCGAGCAATGGGCGTCCTCCGTTTGGCGCAGGCCCCGCCCCGCTGCTCGCTGGGCTGCGGGCCGCAGGGCTCGTTCCGGGGGCGGGAGCGGCGGAGGCCGGTGTGATCTCAGCTCGCGCGGAGGCCTGGCTGGGGCCGCAGGACTGGGCCGGGCGGCGAGCAAGCGAGCTGGCGGGCGGGCTGGCACGTCTGGCTTGCGGGGGCAGCGGGCCCGTGGTGTGGGCCGTGGCGTTAGGGACGGAAGGGGCGGGCCGGGAGCTGCCTTGACGCGGCGGACGGGGGCGTCGTGGCCTCCCGACGGGCGGCCCGGGCTCCTTCTGGCCCAGGGCTGGGCGGCGGGGCGGCGGGAGCTGAGGGGGCTGCCGCGCCCCGTCGGCCCTGCCCTCCGGCCCGCTCTTGGCGGCCCGGGCCTCCCGGCCGCGCACCCGGCCCAGGGGCCTCGGTTCCGGGCGCCATGTGCGGTCCCTGTAGCGCCGTGTAGTCTTTCTCAGCGCTTTGTTAGCTCCGGAGCGCTTTGTAATCCCGGAAGCGCTTTGACATCTCCGAAGTAGCGCCTTGCAAAGTGGAACATTTGGCAATCTCGGAAGCACGTTGTGGGCTTGGAAAACGAGCCGGAGCCTTCAGTTTATCTTGGATCATTTCGACTGCTCCAAAGCGCTTTGGAATCACACGCTGAGTGGAAGGGCTTTGGCATCTCGGGAACACTGAGAACTGTGATGGGCAGTGGAAAGAAAGGGGGAAGGTCAGTGAGGCCAGCCTCTGGCTCTGACCTTCTGGCTTGCCCTCCCCCGGGGGCCACGGGGTGGCGGCGGGAGCCCGAGGATGGGGCAGCCAGGGAGGGTGGTGTTGGATTCCAGGCCCCTCACTTTTCCTTGCAGGTTCCCATGGCGTCGGAGCGGCGCAAGGTCAAGTACCACTGGAGCAGCACTTCGGAAGGGTGCCCCAGCAAACGCAGCTGTCCCCGGGAGCCCAGTGATGTGGCCCCCTCCAGCCGGCCAGCTCATAGCTCTGCGTCGCGCTCAGGAGGGGCCAGCAGCCCCAAGCGCCTGAAAGCCCAGAAGGAGGACAATGTGGCCTGCACGTCGAGGTTGTCCTGGGGCTCATCCCGCCGCAGAAATTCCTCCCCTTCCTCCTCCTCCTCCTCCCATTCCTCAGGCCCAGGTGTGGGCGGGGCCGCCTCCAAAGGCTGTGTGATCCAGAGCACTCGGGGTTTCCTTTCGTCCCTGGGATCCCCTCTGCGTTCTGCCAGCCCCTCTCTTGAAGAAATGGCTTCTCTAGAGGAGGAAGCCTGCAGCCTTAAGGTAGGTGGTTGCAGCCCCTGGTGAAACCGCTTCCATGTGGCTTGGGAGGTTGGGGACAAGGGAATGTTGATTGAAGGAGACTCAGGTGTAGACCAAGCAGTTGGCTGCGAGTGGCCTGAAGTTCGGTAGAGAGGTAGTTTTCAAAATTAGCAGCACGTTGGAACTATCTTGAAAACTTTCAAATACTTGTACCTGGCTCCCACCCCAGGGAAACTTTTAATTGGACTGAGGTGTGTTCTGGGGAGCCAGAGTTTTAAAAGGTCTGTAGGTAATTGTCCTTTGCAGTCAGGTTGGAGAATCATTACAGTAGGTTGGTGGCATGCTCAGGAGACCCAGAGGTATTATGTTTTAATTGTGAATTTAAGGAATTGTGCCTTTGTGCTTTGAACCACTCGGAATTATAGAACCAAGGATTAAGAATTTCGGTCTTGGTGTGGCTTTTCATCCAAGCTATGGTTCCTGCCCCGTTGGGGTTTGTGGAGGGGTTGTTTTGGAGGTCAGACATTTAATTCTTGTCTGAAAACATACTCCTGTAGGAGTTTTGATGAGTATTCGAGGGCAGGCTGGGAAGTGCTTCACAGAGGAGATAGATTTCAACAGCCGTTCAATCAGGCTTGGAACAAATAATTTATTGAAGGCCTAGTTTGTGCCAGCTAGTGCTCTAGGTGCTTGGGATCCTCCAGTAACATGTCAGAGAAAGGTAACCTCCCTCTTGGCATTTGTGTTCTGTGTTTTGGAACTCTGGACTTTAAAAGGTAACGGGAGTTGTTCACTTGGAGGAGTGGAGGAAAAGTCTTATTTGGGGTGAGATGGGCTGCCCCTAGAGAGAGTTGTATGGAAAACATAATAAAAACAAGCCCTAAGGAAAGTGGGTTTGTTTTTCTTAAGTCTTTAAGTACAGTAATTTCTTTCGTACAGCTAAGAAATGAGGCTGTATATGGCTGTTTATCTTGGGGTACCCCAGGCTAAGTGTCCCATATTTTTTCAGTTTGTACTTCACAGTGAGAACTCATGTATGAGCACTTGAACTTTGTTTTTTAAATCACAATAATGGTGAGTTAAAAAGCTCTCTATTTGGCAAAAGAAGATTGCATGTGATTCAAATGTAAATCAGATAAATATGGAGCTTTGCTTATACAACTTGATATAGTCAATAATCCTTGATATAATATCAGTGGATTTGGGGACAGAGTAAAATAATATTGATGAAACAAACTTATAGATGGAGTGAAGACTGGGATGGAAAGAGACAAATCTATTTTGCATAGTCTTCCAGGTGTGCTGCATCCGGAGTGCAGGCTTTTTTACAGGCTGGGACTCAATCTGAGGTTGAGACCTCTAATCTGAGTGGGTCTGGTTCTAGGATGGACCCATCTTTTTCTCATTAAGGCCTCAGGGGTCTTGTATTGCCAGAGCCCAGCTTAATGGTTTTCCACGGAGTGAAGAGTAGACCAGTTCTGCTTTACAGAAGTCTTTGGGTTTCACCATTGCCTTACTTTTATTCAGTAAGCATTGGAGGGTTATTGTGTGCCAACCACTCTGTTGGGTCTTGGAGCCATGAGGTGGAAAAGACATGGTCCTGTCCATAAGGAGTCTGGTGGGAGTGCTGGAAAAGAAATTGCCTGACTCCCCTACAGAGTGATATGATGGAGCAAAGAGCCAAGCATGGAGGCTGGTGAGCTAGGTAGGGGGCAGATGACAGGAGGTTTTATTAGCCAAGGGAATTTAGATTTTACTCTCAGCCATTGGAGAGTTAATGCCGGTTTCTGCACAAAGTGAAGGCAGAATGCATTTTAGAAAGATCACTCACATTGAGTGAGGATGGAATATGAGGATACTGGTATTATCAATCCTCATTGTCCATTTCTAGCATTGCTAAAGTCTCCTTAAAGTGTGTGTTACTTAGAAAACAAGGTACAGTGTTTTACTCATTATGCCTCTTGATTAATTATAAAATGCCTATCTCACCTGTCCCCTCAATCTGCACCTCTTCTTTTCCTGCATTCACCTGTGAACTTTATTATTCTATCAGCAAGAACAGCTGAGCGTACACTCACAAAGAAAGGACATGCTCTCCCCCAGGTTCTTCCAAGCTCCCCTGACCACTCTCCTATCATCTATATACCGTGCCTTTCATGCCTGCTTTGAGTGGTGCTCCCTTGTTTTTGTATCCAGCCTTTAGCAAAGGGATTTGAGGTCTCTGTGCCAGATCACAGAATATTCAGAGGGGAGGATGTTAGATTGGGCATTTTGGAACCCCTGTGGAGTCTTGCTGGCTAGCTGCACATTGCTTGTTCCTTCTTAACTCCAGGACAATTGTTTGAGAGGTTTTCTCAGATTCAGATGTTAGCCAAAGATCTTAGTTCACTTTTTATTGAGGAAGTTAAATATGTCTGTTGTGAGCACCTTCATCTACTTTATTTAGTCTTTACTATGACATCAAAATTTCTACATTCAATTTAGGGAAGGATGAATAGAAGGAAAAATGTGAGTATTTATGATATGCTAGGCCTTGATCAAACAGAATTCTCAGTGTTTGGTTTGTGAACTCATATAATCCTTCTGAAAGTCCTGTGAAGTAGGTAGTTGTAGCTCTGCTTTATGTATTGGTTAACAAATACTCGTGCACCTACTATGTGTTAGGCACTGGGGAAATGAGATTGAGACTTGAGCAAGGCCATAGTATTTGTTAGTGGCAGAGATGTGATGTGATGCGATGCATTTCCAGATCAGTCTGACCTTAAAGCCAGTAGAAACACTGCTGCTTTGTGACACCTGCTGTGTTCTAGCCCAGCATTAGATGTGAGGGATGTAGAGATGGAGGCAAGGTCCTTCCCTTGAGGAGCTCTCTGTGGGATGAGACAGTCTAGACACGGTAAAAAAAGATTGTATATGTTGGCTCTCAAATGCTAGGGCTTTCACATAGGATCCCTTTTCCTGCATCTTCGCTTGGCAGCTGTCCAGTGCTTGGGTGGAAGTCCATGCTAGGGGCTGGAGGTTCAAAGGAAAATAAGCCAGTGGTTGACGGATTTAAAAATCACTCGTTGTGTTTCAGTAGGCGGAGAGCTTTAACAGGGATTTTTGAAGTACCCGAGTGTCAGAGGAATGAAAGACTAACCATCAGGGAAAGTCCTCGCAGAAGAGGTGATGTTTGAATTCTCACGGACAAGGAGGACAAGAGGGCATTTCGGGCAGAGAGAACAATGTGTGTCACCCCAAAGGCCACGAAATGTGGAGTGACAGCTCTGCTTGCCTCGAGTGCTTGGGGCACTGCTTTCCCTCCTCTTCTCCAGCACGTTTCTTCAATTTCTCCACACTTACTGGAGAGGAGGATCGGAGCCAGCTTCTAATGTTCTGCCTCAGAGTTTGGAATTTATTCTGTAGGCAAATGCAGAGCCATTGGTGAGTTTTAAGCAAAGGTGTGACACATGGTTGTATTTACACGTTAGAACTGAAACACTGCAGAGAAAGGATGGGAGGGAATAGGCAGGGAGCTGTTGAAATTGTTCAGGGTAGCGGTGATGAAGGCTGGAACAACTTCTCCACTTTATCTTTGCCTCTTGCCTTCAAACACACACAGTTTACCAAGCATTGCTGTCAGGGAAAACACAAGCTCTTGTTTGAAACCAGGTGGTTTGTCTGTCTGTTGCATGTTCTGCCTAATGTTTACCTTTAATAGCTTCCTCTCAACTGTTGAAACTTCTTCAGGGTTACCAGTGACCTTGATCCATTTTAAGGCCTTTACTGGGTCCTCATGTTCTTTGACCTCCACTATATTTGAACTATTTGTCACTTTCTCACTTCATCTTCCTTGGTTCCATGATGTTAGCAGGTACCTGAGTTTGAATCTGTGTTCTGCCACTTAGAAGCCATAAAAGGGGGGTGACAGCTGTGGCAGCTTTGTAAATTGTGAATCAGTGTGTAAATATAAGGTATGTTATTATATTCCTAACTCTCTGAGCCTTCTGTTTTCCTAAGTACAGTCCTGGTCTTCTCTACCAAAGTTAACAAACTGGTGGTCCATGGACTGAATGTGGCCCTCTAGGTCCTCATAGTATTTAAAATTTTGGAAAATTCACATTAAAAATTCATGCCTCCGGTGCAAAGCTCTACCTTGAACTCTAGACTTGAGTAATTCCCGCCCCCCATCCCCATTTCCTATTGCTCTTTCCTTTTTTATTTTTCTCCCTGGTATTTTTAACTGTCTAATGTATTTTTTCACTTGTTTGACATGCTTTTCCTCTGTTTTTTCCCCCACCCTGTATCACCAAGTACAATATAAGCTCTAGGAGGCAGGTGTTTTTGTGTTTTTAAAATACAAACACTGCTAAATCCCCAGCTCCAGAACAGTGTCTTCTGGCACATAGTAAGTGCTCAATAAATATTTGTTAAATGAATGAAAAATGTACTAAATTCTAGATTTCTGGTTTCACTTGAAAAATTGGCATCTTTAACTTTGGGTCTGTACTCACAAGTGGCAGCAGTTGGCTAGAAGTGAATACATTTACCTATTTTAGTGGGTGCAGGTGCTCTTTGGTTAGCTGAAATCTTTCTCTGTTGTCTTATACCCTGCCTGGGGGGTGGGCAAAAAGAAGGGCAGCTGGTTCTACCGGCACAGGTAGGGAAGTACTCAAGGAAAGGCTGTTGGACCTTAAAGGATGAATAGGAATTTAACAAGCGTAAAATGGGACTGGGGCAAGGGTATTGCAAACATGGGAAATACGATGTTCCAGTGTCAGTGTGTAAGAGGGTTGATGGGCTAAGATTGCAGGAGGTGGTGGTTTTCAGAGAGGAGGGTACTGGGGGAAGTTGGGGCTGTATCCTACAGGCTCAGGGAGCCATCAAGTTTAATTTATTAGAAAGAAAATTTATTTTGAAATACTTTCAAACTTACAGGACATTTACAAAAATAATACAAGCCCCAAACAGAGAACTGCAACATAACCCTTATCCCCCCACATACCCAGATCCACTGATTTTAACATTTTGTTACATTGCCATATCATTCTAGCTATCCATCTATTTATCAATCCATTTTCTGAACTCTGAAGTGTAGGTTGTATACATCATGCTTCTTGAGCCTTTAATATTGCCATGTACATTTCCTGTGACCAAGGAAAGTCACTTGAGTAACCATGTGAAGTTTAGTTATAATCAAGAAAACTTAACATTATAAAGCTTATGGTTTTTTTGTATGTCCCAATAATGTCCTTTTGAGCTTTCCTCCCTTGATAGATCCTGTCCAGATCATGTATTGGATTTGCATTGTCTCTTTAGTTGCTCTTTTTTCTTTTTTTTAATGTGGGAATGCATATACAGCATAAACTTTATCATCTCAATTGTTCCCACATGCCATTCAATAGTATAATTACATTCATAATATTGCAGTACCCTACCACCTTCCATTACTAAAACTTTGCCATCTCCCCAAACAGAAACCCTGTCCCCATCATGCATTAACTCCCTATTCTCCCTGGCAACCTGTATTCTTAATTTCTGTTTCCATGAGCTTACATGTTCTTTGATATTTTCTTTGTAGTTACCATTGGGCTTAAATTTAACATTTTAAATCTGTAACAATCTCCTTTACTTTGATACCAGTTTAACCTCGGTAGTACACACAAACTATGTTCCTGTACCCCTCTGTCCCCCCACCTTTATGTAGTTCTTGTCACAAATTATGTGCTTATACATTGAGTCTGAAACCATTGATTTATCATTACATTTTATACATTTGCCTTTGAGCTCCTGTAAGAAGTAAAAAGTGGAGTGTAAAAAAATTGCAGTCATACTGGAATTTATATTTACCCATGTCATTATCCGTATATATTTATTTCTTCTTTACGGCTTCAATCTATTGTCTATTGTTCTTTCCTTTCAACCTGCAGAACTCTCTTTAGCATCTCTTAAAAGCTGGTCTAGTGGTGATGAATTCCCTCAGCTTTTGTTTATCTGAGAATGTCTTACTCTCTCCCTTATTTTTGAAGGGCAGTTTTGCCGGATACAGAATTCTTGACCGACAATTTTTGCTTTCAGCAATTTAAATGAACCGTTACATTGCCTTCTTGTCTCTGTGATTTCTGATGAGAAATTATTTAATTTCGCAGAGGCTCCCTTCTATGTGACACATTGCTTCTTTTTTTTTGTGGCTTTCATATTTTTCTCTTTATTTTTGGCATTCGACATTTTGATTATAATATGCTGTGGCATGGGTCTATTTGAGTTTATTCTGTTTGGAGTTTGTGGAATGTCTTGTATGTGTATATTTATGTCTTTTGTTAAATTTGGGAAGTTTTCAGCCATTATTTCCTTGAATATTTTCTCTTCCCCTTTCTTCTCCTTATGGGACTCCCACAATGTTTACAGTTGATATACAGGTTCCTCAGGCTCTGTTCACTTTTCTTCATTCTTTTGTCTTCTCAGAATGAATGATTTCAGTTGTCTTCAAGTTCTCTGATTCTTTCATCTGCCAGAGCCAATCTGCTGTTGAACTTCTCTAGGGAATTTTTAATTTCTGTTACTGTAGCCTTGAGCTCTGTTTGGTTCCTTTTCATAATTTCTGACTGTATTGATATTCTCATTGTGTTCACCCATTGTTTTCCATATTTCCTTTAGTTCTTTGTCCTTGTTTTCCTTTAGCTCTTTGAGCATCTTTAGAACCATTTTTTAAAAAGTCTTTGGTATGTTCCCAGGTCTGGCCCTATTCATTGATGGTTTCTAATGCTTTAATCCTCTCCTTTGCCTGGGCCATTGCTTCTTGTTTGTTTGTATGTTTTGTAATCTTTTGGAAACCTAGACATTTTGATATTTCAATAACATCAAATAAGCTTGTATCCAGTTAGTATTATGACAGACCTCTCCTTGATTGGCAGGAGCTAAGGGGACAGGCAGGGAGGAAAGCAGAAAACACCTTTCCCAGTCTTTGCAGATTGACCTCTGTAAGTGCTCTCCCTCTGGGCTCACAAGTTTGGAGAATAGCTGCAGGCCAAAGCATAGGGGCCTCCTGACCCTTTCTTGTCTTGGGCTTGCAGGAGTGGACCTAGGAATTCCCCCTAGGAAACAGTTTACTCGTGATCCCTGGCAGTGCACTCTGTTTTCTACAGCCAGCAATCCCTTGCCCTGGGCAGCATGACTTGACTGCTTTCCCACAGTGTTCTGTAGGAGAGTTCCATGAGCTACCTTCTACATGAATGGCAAGTTCTGGGACGGCGAGTCCCCCAGTCCACCCCCAGGCAGATTGGGTTGGATGTACATGCTCCCAGGACGCACGTGGGGGTCACTCTGCTCCCTCTGGAACCAGGACAGGGATCCCCACTGGGTAATCCAGCTCGGTGACAAGCCGGTGAGGGGATGGGGGAAGAGCCAGCCAGGTGCCATGAGGTCCTACTGCTTTAAGTAGCTCTTTTCTTGATTCTGTGCCCACCGGTTACTGCAATCCTTTAGGTGTTTTCTGGAGGATTTAGAAAGATGTTTCTGCCAGTTCTTCCTGGTTTATTTAAAGCTTCTGTTGGAGGATGGAGTCCTGAAGTGTCTTATTCCGCCATCCTGAACGGGAGGGTCCCTCCAAGTTAATTTTTAATATTTATTAGATATTTATGTATAGAAATATATAAAGAAAATTAAAATGGCTCATAATCCCTTTTCCTAGATAATCCCTGTAGACATTTTTAAAAAGATTTTTAACTTGTAAAAAGTTAGAAAATTCAGAAAGTCCAGAGAGGTTCAAAGTGAAAGTAAAAGCCACCACTCCTGTACGTCTCTCCAAAGTTAGCAACTGCCAGCAGTTTGAGTCCTTCTGGGAAAAAATATTATGCCTCTACTAATATATCTATTTTTAAATATTTCAGAAGGCTTAATTTTTTTAAACAAAGATACTATGTACGTCTTGAAAAAAAATTCAAATAAGTGTATATAAAACCTCTTAGCCCTTCCCTCTTTCCTCCTCCCCAAAGATAGCCATTATAAATAATTTATCCTTTCAGGCTTTGTTTTCAAATATATGCCTGTAAAGCATATTTTGTCTTTTCAAAAGGGAGTTTGCACTGTGCCTGTTATTTTGCTACTTGTTTTTTCCTCTTACTATATACATGGATATCAGAAGAACCTCACTCTTTTAAAAAATTGCATGGTGTTTTATAGTTTGTGTCTATTTAACCAGTCTCCTATTAACACATATCCCTTGGTGTAGACTATACTTTTCTTTGGTGTAGACTATACTTTTCCTTAGTAGAAGAAAAGGATTAGCAAGCTTGGTGTGCAGTTCCTTTCCCTGAGTGTACTTACATTTGAGAGAGGAATTTTGTACTTAAAAAAATTTGTATTATGGTAACATATGTATGCTATAATATTTGCCATTTTAACCATTTTTAAGTGTGTAGTTCAGTGGCATTACTTTTACAACTTTGTGGTACCATCATCACCATCCATTATCCAATCTTTCCATCATCCTTGAGAGAGGAATTTAATACAAGTGAACTAGAAGTGCACGTTTTAGGGACTGTAGAACAGGTTCAGATTATTGTAAATCTAGGTCACAGCTGGGGAGATTTGGCATTCACTGCTTTGGGAAAGATTCTCAAGGGAACCTTAATGGAGTGTTTTTACACCAGGCTGGGATCGGAGTGGATCTGAGTTTCACAGCAAATTATTATTTTGAATGAATAATCTTAACTTCTTCCCTGAGCATTCCTGAAATGAGTGGGTACGGAAGGGGAAAGAAGAAGGGGTTGGAGACTTCGCCTCTTTCTTTGAGGCGATTGTGGACTTGGGGAGAGTGTAGGTGGAGTCTCTTGGTTGACCTTGGTGCTATCTTTGTGAGGCCATGGCACCTTCCACCACCAAGATGAGGGGTTGGGGCTGGAGTTTGCAGGGAACTCTTCAGGAGGCTTGGGTGCAGTGGGGAGAATATTTACTCAGGGCTCAGGAGATGGGAGTCTGCTGTTGTTTGTCTCCCCTTAGGCCAGCCCTTCCCCTCACTGGGTTCTTACGTTTCCTTGCCCTGTCTCCTAGATGTGGGATTGGCTGAACTGGTCTCTAAGGACCCTTCCAATGCTAAAATTTTGAGCTTCTCTGTTGCCTGTGTTTGTTCTGAAGAATGTATAACCCTTGCCTTCTTGTCTAGTATAACTAGACTGTTAATCTCCCAGCTTATTCCTTCCAACTGCAGTATGAGATAATATTCAGATAATATTATCTTAAAGAACATGAGAAGGTGCATAATAAGAAATGGCAGAAGCTTAGTCCCTCTTACAGTTGCAATTCTCAGGAAGCTGGAATGGAAACCACCACCCTGAGAAAATTGTCTTAGCCACAGTCACTAGAGGATGTTTGACTTTTCCCTTTGATTGGTGGCACCACTACTGATTTATAATTTGCATAGTGCTTCATGTATGGATCAACCTTGGGACAACCCTTTTAGAGTCTCTGTTTTTTCTTCCAGGTTGATTCCAAAGATACTTCCCGTAACTCCACAAACTCTGAATGTGCAGCTGAAGCTGAGGGTCAAAATGATATGACGGAGGAACCAAACAAGGTCCAGAAAAGGAGGAGGGATAGACTTCGAGACCAAGGCTCTACAATGATCTACCTGAAGGCTATCCAGGGCATCCTGGGAAAATCAATGCCAAAAAGGAAGGGAGAGGCGGCCACTAGGGCAAAACCCAGCACAGGGGAGCACCCCAGCCGTGGAGAACGACCAGCCAGGAGTGTCACCGTCTCTCAGAAGGAGAAGGCGGCAGCCCCAGAGGGCAAGGTGGAGGAGGAAAAGACTGTGATAGAGAGGAGCAGCTTCTGTGACAGGAGGGTGATCGTAGACCCTCAGGAGAAACTGAGTGAGGAGCCCCTCGGTGACCGGAGGACAGTCATTGAAAAAACCTCTCCACCCATGGAATTTTTGGATGTCTGTGACTCCCAGTCAGAAATAGAAAAGGTGGGTAAAGCTGGAGCCAAGCATCTGGGTTTTAGTTCTCCCAATTAAATGTGTTTGGTCTTTCTAGTTTGGTTCTAGATGTCAATAAAATTGGTACTTCACCTAACCAAGATGCCAGGAGACAAATTGAAGGTTCTTCTCTAATTTATCTTTCAGAGATATTAATAAAACTCAGTTTAGTGGGTTTAGGATTTATATGTTCATTTGGATATGGACTGGGCCTCTGTAACAAAGGCCAGAGTAACAGTGCTTAAATAAGATAGACGTTTGGTTTAAAAGGGATGGCTCCACGGTGTCAGGGACCCTGGTACCTTCTTTCTTATTGTTCTGCTTCCCCTCAACCCACTTTCCATCCTGTCGTGAAAGACGGTCTATCAGTCAGAGGTCTCTAGAGAAACAGAACCAATAGGATGCATGTGTGTATGTGTGTTTGTGTATATATGTGTGTGCGCATATGTGTGTGTGTGTGTGTATGAGATTTATTTTAAGGAATCGGCTCATGTGACTGGGGAACCAGAAAGTCTGAAATCTACAAGGCAGAACAGCAGACTGGAAACACAGGTAAGAGTTGATGTTGCAGTGTTGAGTCTGGAATTTGTAGGGAAGGTTGGAAACTCTGGTTGATGTTATAGTGTTCAGGAAGATTTCTTCTTCAGGAAACCTCAGTTGTTGTCCTTAAGGCCTTCAGCTGATTGAATGAGGCCCACCCACATTATCCAGGGCAGTCTCTTCTAGTTACAGTCAACTGATTGTTGAAGTGAACTACATCTACAAAATACCTTCACAGCAACATCTAGACTAATGTTTGACCCAGCAGCTGGGCACCCTACTAGCCAAATTGACACATAAAATTAACCATCACTGATGGCTTCTCTTATAAGGAATCGGTACATTTCATATTTGTTCTAGCCAGTAGGAAGAGGAGAGGAGAAGAGAAAAAGCATATTCGTTCCCTTTTAAGAGCTTGGCTCAGAAGTTGTACTCAATGAATCTGTTCACGTCTTGTTAACAAGAATTTAGAAACCTGACCAAAACCTAGCTGTAAAGGAGGCTGGAAAATTAATCTGTATCTGAGCAGACTTAGATCTAGTAAACTTCTTTTGCTATAGAAGGGGATAAAGATATTAGAGGAAAAGTAGCCAACTTTAACATAGCTGCCTACATTTGGGGAGAAAAAAGCATTCCTTTTTCCCATGCATCCCTGCCATTCCTTTACTCCTGCTCCTCAGAGGTAGCCCCTTTCCTTTCTCTTAGCTCTTTCTTCTAGGAATTAACCTCCATAATTCTAAGTAATTTTGTACTGTTTATTGATTTTCCAATTTTAGGCATCTGTTGATTTCTTGTTAAGGAAGATGAGGCTGATTCTTCAAGTTTCCTTCAGCAGCACCCAAACCCACAAACACATTCACTTTACCATTCAACCTCCCAATGTGGTTATAGTACAATTTTTGGCTAAGTCAGTTTATGAGGTTTACATTATTGTCACAGCTGAGTCACCTAGTATACTCTGATTAGGTTTCCTTTCTTGTAAAATTATATTTTCTTTGAAGTTAATCATTACCTTGTTTTTTGCCTTTATTTTTTTCTGTACCTATGACTAATTTATCCCCAAACTGCCAGAGCCATAAAATTATTCTCAGTACTGTCAAAATAAGTAAGCTGTTCCATTTTTGTTTTCTTGGAGGCATAAAGCCCTCTTGTCATGCTCCCAGTCTGGACTGTTTGCTTTTTAGGCCAGCTGACAGCTGCATTCTAGAATCCTCCTTCACATCTCTTCTGTGTTGACTCTTGTTTCCTTTAGTCTATGCCTTCCCATATCCTTTCTTGATTTACTCTCAAATTTTGGTAGAATATTTTTTCCAGTAGCTGCTTGAAAAAAGGTGCATGGGAGGTATATTTTTTATTTTTTTTATTTTTTTGACTTATGTATCTGAGACTGCCTTTATTTTATCCTGAACCTTTATTTTAAGTTTGGCTGGTTTTGGAATTTTAGGTTGGAAATCATTTTTCTTTGAGATTTTTAAGGCATTGCTCGTTTGTCTTTTCATTTCCAGTGTTATTGAGATGTCTGAAGCTATTCTGATTCTTGATCCTTTGTATATAATTTTTTGTTTTTCGTTTCTGTAAACTTGTAGAAGTTTTTTTGGTCCCAAGGATCTGAAATTTCACATGATGTTGTCTGCCCTTTCAACTTAGAAACCTGTGTACAATAGTTGTGGGAAAATTTCTTGAATTACTTTGTTGATGTTTCTTTCCATATATTTTTGTTTGTTTGTTTGTTTCTGGGTCTTGCATTATTTGGATGTAGTATTTCCAGAACTGGTCCTCTAATTTTATTGTCTTTTCTCCTATTTTCTATCCAATTTATTGCTTTGATTTTTAGGAGATTTCCTTTATCTTCTAACTCTGCCATTTGGATTTACTTTTCTGTTTTCATGTTTTAGTGATCTAGGAGCCCTTTTGTTTTCTGACATCCCAGTTCTTTTTTAAGTTTTCTTTTAAGTTTATTATTATTATTAATTATTTTAGAGGCTTTCCTCAGGTCTGGTAACCTTTGGTTGTCTGATTATGATTGAGAGTGGAGGGTTAAAAAGTGATTTGGAAGCTCTCAGTGTGTAGACTTTGACCTTCACTATAGGGTGATCTTGGTGGGCCACATTTGTTGGAGAAAATTATGGCCCTGCTCCCATCATGTTACTGTTCTTAGGTTTTTTTGTAGAGCTGGTTATATTCCCCAGAGAAGTGTTTTCTAGCCTCCTGCTCAGGAGTAAAGGTGTTCTGGGAAGGGGACTGGGGGTCTCAGCATTCACTTAACCCATCTTTTTTTGGGTACAGTGCCAGTGCCTGAGCAGGACACATTCCAGAGACTCTCTGTTTTACCTTCTTCAGACAACTCCCTTGTCTTCTTTGAGCATGGGCAGGGAAACTGGGGATCCAGCTCTTCCGAAGCAGCTTTCACCCAGTCTTCCTCCTCATAACCCTCCCATTTAGCTCCCAGTTCTTGAGGTCCATGGCCCTGCATGTTCCTGAGCTGTTTGAGGGTTCTGCAGTGCTGTTTGGCTGGTTCTCAGCTTTTCAGCTTTTGTTTACTGCTGGTTTAGGATTTAGCTCTCTGAGGTTCTGCCAGTTAGTTATCATTTGTCCATTTGCTTGCTGACATCCAAAATTTGATTGCTATAATCTCTTATTCTTCCTAGTTTTGTGTTTTTGTTGTGTTTTTAAAAATGATTGGTTTTGTTTTTGTTGTTGTTAGTCTATTTAGTTTTGGTGGGATTTCATAAAGGATTAAAATAAGATGAATTAGTTCAATCCATTCTTAGCCCAGAAAAGTTCGGGGAAATTTTCTTATTTCTTCAATAATTTCTACTCTGTTTTCTTCTGCTTTCTCTGCTCTTCTGGGTTGTTTTTTTGTTGTTGTTGTTTTTTTTTTTTTTGGAGTGCCTGTTAGTTTTGTGCTTGATCTTTTGGAGAGGTATTCTTTCTTTTCTTGCCAGTGTATCTATTTCTTTTATTTTTTTGGAAGATTTCTTCAACTTTATCTTCTAACATTTCTGTTTAATTTTTTATGTCTGCTAAAATATTTAATTTCTGAAAGTTTTCTTATTTTTAAATGTCTTGTTTCATAGCCTTTCATTGCTTCCTGGTTGCAGTAGCTGTTACTAATAGTTTTATTTTATTTATTTATTTATTTATTTATCTAGCTATCTATTTATTTTTGGTCTCCTTGATGTTTTCTCGTGCTTTTTTCCTTAGGAGTCCTTATTTTCTGTTGTTTTGTTTTGTTTTGTTGTTTTGGTTTCTGTTTTCTTTAAGAATTCTTAAGTATGTGACAAATCCCTTTTTTCCTATTTCTTTCAAATGTAATTTCCAAGAACAGGTTTGGTGTTTTTGAGTATTCCTTTCTTAGAACATCCTGTTTTGTTTTGAAGTTATATATTCTCTCTGAAAATACTAATTATAGGTTCTTATACTTTCTGCACTATTTTCCTCTGAGTTTCTTTTTTTCCTAAATATTTTGGTTTCTTTCTTTTGGGGCAGGGCTTTCCTCAGTTGTCTTGGCCATCTATCCATATTAAAAAGCTGGTTGGAAGTTCCATGTGCATGGTTGGGACTTATTGATCGGTAGGCTTCGTCCTAGGGGGATAAATTCAGGTGGTTGTGTGGGGTGTGTCTGTAGATGGGCTGCTCAGTTCCCCCTGACTGAAATCTCCCACCCTTCTGCCTGGGGGGCACACGTCTGCCTGCTTGTATGCTGGAGGTCAGGTTGAGGGAGGTGCCAGGGATTCCCACCACCCTTGGCTCTGGGTGTTGTCCTGATTATTCCATGGTCTCCTTCACTGTTTCCACTAGTGATCCCTAGTCTTTTGCTGGGTGGCTTAAGGACATATGGACACAACTTCATGGGGTGGGAGCAGGGATCTGGGAATTCACTGCACAGACTGTCAGCTAATCCTCCTATTTTCATCTCCAGTTTCACTTTCCTTTTTAGAGGTCTGGTACCTCCAGTTCCTGAGTCTTTCTGGGACCCTGTAATGGGATTCAGCCTTTTTCCGAGTTTTCTCACTGCAGATGTTGGTTTTGGCCATCTGCAGTCTATTTAACCAGTAATCATCTACCTGCTTTCTAGCATTCAATTTTCATTTAATTTGTTTTACTGTTGTTTATTCTTCTGTATGCTTCTTCCTTGTAGGTTTATGCCTTTTCAAATCAGTTTCTTGTAATTATAGAAGGGTTTTTGGGTGGAAAGATAAAAAACCATGTATGCTATATTCAGTTGGAAATCCCCACAAAAGGGAGGTTTTGTAACCTACTTTTTCCACCACATATAGTGTCTATGTTTCCTGTCTAATGTAGAGCATCGTCTTGTTTGTAGAGCATTGTCTTATATTGAAGAACTTTCCCAAAGTTATATATCCAGAGTCCTATTTGTGAGACTGGACAATTAGATTGTTGCTGTCATGTGTGTTTTGGAGGCAGATAATGTAGTTGGTAGGCATGTGAGTGTTGGGGTCAGACAGTGTGGGTTCAGATCCTGGTGCTGCCACCTGCACTGTGATATTGAGAAAGTTACTTAAGCTATTTGAGGACCAGTTTCTTCCTCTTTGTAAAAAGGGAGGGTTCTTCAACTTACCACAATTAAACAAACTAATAAAGGGGTTGGCGAACTTTCTCTGTAAAGAGTTAGTTGGTAAATATTTTAGGCTTGGAGGACTGTATGGTCTCTTGCAACTATTCAGTGCCGTTGTATGAAAGCAGCCATAGCCAGTAATGTAAATGAATGGGCATGCCTGTGTTCCAGTAAAATTTTATTTACGGGAACAGGTGGGACATTGGATTTGGCTTACATGAAAACACTTAGCCCACAGCCTAGCGTGTAGTAGGCCTTCAATAAATGTAACTTTAAATTCTAGCCTATGGATTTGAAAAGGCAATCTTGAACATTCCTGTTTTCCAAAAGAGAAAATCCAAAAACCTTTTCTTGGCCAGCTCAACTATTAAAGATATAGATGTCATAGTCGTAAGTCTTTTTATGGTATGTTTTCCTAGTTACATGTGCATTTTTGAAATTAGCTTTTTCCCCACATGCTCCCATTTTTTTCCACTGTCACATTTCATTAAATAATTTTATTAAACCTTTTCACTTACGTTTTTGACATGTGTCTTCATTGTGACCAGTGTTACTTTTTGGGTCATCATGATTTCCTGAACTTCCTTGGTTGATTAGAGTAGGAGAATCTAATTTAGGAGGTCTGGGATAGGATGTGAGAATTTTATTTTTTATCAAATAGCCCAGATAATAGGGAAATTTGGAAAGTAGAGGACATCATTTGCCCTCCCATCTAAACTGCAGCACTTAATTTGTGTGTGTATGTGTTTATTAGAGAAGGTTTATGGAAAAATTATGCATAAAATATGCCTAACTATTATTTAACACCTTGCATTAGTGTGGTGCATTTGTTACAAGTCATGAAAGAACATTTTTATAATTATGCTATTAATTCTGGTCCATCATTTACGATAGGGTTCACTGTGTTGTACAGGCCTACATAGATTTTCTTAAATTTTTATTCTAATACACTTATTTTTTTTTTTTTTTTGGTTAAATTCAGTTTTATTGAAATATATTGAGATACCATACAGTTCATCCATGGTGTACAATCAACTGTTCACAGTACCGTCATAGTTATGCATTCATCACCACAATCTATTTCTGAACATTTTCCTTACATTGGAAAGAATCAGAATAAGAATAAAAAATAAAAGTAAAAAAGAACACCCAAATCATCCCCCCATCCCACCCTGTTTTTCATTGTTTTTGTCCCCATTTTTCCACTCATCCATCCATACACACAAGCTTTTCACAATCACACTGTCACCCCTTGTAAGCTACGTTGTTACACAATCGTCTTCAGGAGTTCAGACTACTGGGTTGGAGTTTGATAATTTCAGGTATTTACTTCTAGTTATTCCAATACATTAAAACCTAAGAGATGTTATCTATATAGTGCATAAGAATGTCCACCAGAGTGACCTCTCGACTCCATTTGAAATCTCTCAGTCACTGAAACTATTTCATCTCATTTTGCATCCCCCTTAGGTCAAGAAGATATTATCAATCCCACAATGCTGGGTCCATATTCATCCCTGGGAGTCATATACTGCTTTGCCAGGAGATTTACACCCCTGGGAGTCAGGTCTCATGTAGGGGGGAGGGCAGTGAGTTCACCTGCCGAGGTGGCTTAGTTAGAGAGAGAGAGGGCCACATCTGAGCAACAAAGAGGTCTGTTGCACTTTTTTTTTTTTTTAAATTAAATTCAGTTTTATTGAAATACATTCACACACCATACAGTCATCCATGGTATACAATCAACTGTCCATAGTATGATAACATAGTTATGCGTTCATCACCACAATCTATCTCTGAACATTTTCCTTACATCAGAAAGAACCAGAACAAGAATAAAAAATAAAAGTGAAAAAAGAACACCCAGATCATCCCCCCCATCCCACCCCATTTGTCCTTTAGTTTTTAATCCCCATTTTTCTACTCATCCATACACTAGATAAAGGGGGTGTGATCCACAAGGTCTTCACAATCACACTGTCACCACTTGTAATCTACATTGTTATATAATTGTCTTCAGGAGTCCAGACTGTTGCACTTATTTTTATTTTTTATGGTAGAAAATGTAAAACATTTATGAAAATATTCCCACATACCCATCACTTATCTTCAATAATTATCAACTCAGCACCACTTTTGTATTGCTTTATTTCCATAGCCCTTTCCCTGAATTATTTTGAACCAAATCCCAGATACCAAATCATTAAATATTTCAGTGTGTATCTTTAAAAGATACAGGAATGTTTAAAAACAATAAGTAAATAAAATCCAGAAGTGCAACTTCACTGTCTGACACACACACACACACACACACACACACACACACACACACACTCCTTGATATCATCAAATATCTAGTCAGTGATTGCTTTTTCCCTGTTGGTTGCATGATTGGTTTGGTTTGTTGGAAACAGGCACCAAATATGAGCCAGATGTGGCAAATTCTAAACATGTTGTCTAGTCTCTGTAGATTCCTCCTCCTCTCCTCTTTCTTTTCTTTTTGAATGTTGTAATTTATTTGTTATCCAAAAAGGGTCATTTGTCTTGTAGATTTTATTGTTGAGATGTATCACTTGTTGAATCCATGTTTGAAGTTGTTTCTGGAAATTTTATCTAAAGTTGCAAATAGCTGTTCACATCACATTAGGGCAGTTTCTCTCTTTCTTGTGGAGGTGTATTTTTGGGATTGCCACAATGTAACAATTTCCAGTGTTTTTGTTTTGTTTTGTTTAGGTTGTGTTTTTATAATTAGAGAAGTTGTAGGTTTATAGAAAAATCATGCAGAAAATAGAGTTCCCATATACCCCTCCTCTCACACAAGCTTTTCCCTGTAATTATCACTTTACATTAGTGTTGTACCTTTGTTATACTTGATTAAATTATTTTTTAATGCACTTACATTGAGATATATTTGCATAACATAGTCATCCAAAGTGTATTGTCAGTTGTTCATGCTATCATCATAGAGTTGTGCTTTAATTACCACAACCTTTGAACATTTTAATTACTCCAAAAAAAATTTTTTTTAAATAAAAAAGAACATCCAAAACATCCCGTTCCCTTCCTCCCCCCATTCATCATTTACTTTTTTTTTAATACAGTGATTAATTTACTTTTTGAGTAAATACATCTCTGTGGTTCAAAAATAATAAATAAAAGTAGCCTCTTTTGCCCTGTTCTTCATTTGCATGAACACTGTTTTTAATAGTTTCTCGGGTATTTTTCCAGTGTGTCTTTATGCATAAAAACGTCTTGTTTTTCAAAGTGATAAATCTTTTTAAGGTTTGATTAAAATGACATCCAGCACTTGTAAGTGTGAGGTTATACTCCTGGAATAATTATTAAATCTCTAACATTTCTTTATTTCTTTGTGTTCCTTTTTTTTCTTTTTTCTTTTCCTTTCTTTTTTTGTAAAACAAGTTTAGGAAACCTTTAAAAGCATCAAAAATTGGCTTGGTTGAGGTCTGTTGAGGTTTTTATTTGCCTTCTTCAAACAAGTGTACACCTGGTAAGACAAGAGACTTTGTATGGACTTGAATATAAAGTGATGCCTTCTTTTCTGAGGGATAATTTTTGTGGAGAAAACCTTACCTTATATTTGGGCATTTTGGGTAAGTGTAATAAAATTAACTGATAGACATTGTAAACAATGATAAATTAGGGTAATGATTCTAGTATGTCTCACTGAAAAATTCAACAACCGCCCCGAGCCCCCAACTTGTCAGGTTCTGGCAAGACTGCAGTTTTTTATTTCTTAGGTAGATAGGAATTTCCCATTATAAGTAAGATAGTTTTTGAAGGATTGCTCTCTCTTAAGATGAACTTTTAAAAGCTTTTTATGGGAAATTTCAAATATATTCAGTTAAACAATAGTATAATGAATCCCTCATGTTTCTATCACACAGCTTCAAGAGTTCAGGTGCTGCAATTTAAGCAATCTTGCATTTTAGAAAGTTCTTGTTTGGATATTTGCTTTATTCAGGAATGTAGCAGTAAGAAATCTAAAGCAGGAAATTGTAAAAATGGAAGTTTAATTCATTTATATGTTTCTTAGCAGTATTTGTTTCCTTTTGGCGTGTAGATAGATGTAGATGTTTGGAAAAGTACTATAGACATAATTGGGAGCCTAGAAACAATTTGATTTCCATTTTAGTGATGTAATCAGTTTATCCATAATATTCTTTCGTAGTGAGTTTTTTGTTTTATTATATGAATTGTATTTGCTTATAAAGGGAGCTCTGTCAGGACTCTGTAAGCCGTCTGTTGCTGGTGGATGTAGATGGCTTCATTAACAAGAGGAAATCATGTCGTGTAAGCAGAGTTTTTTAGCATGAGTTGGAATCTCTGTGCTTACTGTATTTCTCAGACCTGCCGTGCCTGAGAATTACATGGAGAATTAAATCCAGCTTCCTTGGCTCTACTCCAGACCCATTGAGTCTCAATATCCGGGTGGGGTGAGGCTTAAAAATCTGTGTTTTTATAAAGCTTCATATTTGGGTGTGATGTGAAGCTAAGTTCAGGAATGTTGTGCCATTTACTTAACAAATTAATTTGACAAATATTTATGAGTACTTACTATTTGCCAGTCACTGTTCTAGGTGTTTAGGATGTATCAGTGGACAGAACAAAAATTCCTGACCATGTGGAGCTTACTGTCTAGCAGGGCTCACTTGATTTAAGGCAATATTTAGTTCCATTACTGTTGGTACTTGGTGGCTAAGAACCTTTGACCTCGATTTTGTGGGTGAGGGATTCAGAAAGGTGTAGACTGGGCAGGTCTTGCTTGGGAGTCTTGCAAGTGGTTCCGTTCAGATGTTGATGAGGACTGCAGCCATCAGAAGGCTCTTTTGGGCTGGCTGGTTTTTTAAAATGCCACCTGTCCGGCTGGCCACCGATGCTGGCTGGCAGCTGGAAGCCCAGAGGGTTGTAGGGTGTTGTGCCTGCCAGTGACCTCTCTAGTGAGGTGGGCTCGGCATGGTCTGAATTCTCATGTGGTGGTTTGCTTCCTGCAGAGCAAGCATACCAAGAGAATCCGGTGGAAGCTACCAGGTAATTGCTAGCCTAGCCTTGGAAGTTGTGCGGCATCACTTCTGCATTTTATTAGTTACAGTCCCGAGGTTGGCATAGATTCAAGGGGAGGGGTCATAGACCCCACCTCTCACTGGGGAGTGGTGTCAGAGAATTCGTGGCCTCATTTTAAAGCTGCATTTTGAATATATTGGAGATATTGTTAGAAAGGAGATGCTGGGTGGTACTTCTTTTCTCTAAAATCCCCATTGGAGATTTTAGAGAGCGGGTTTTCTCAAGAGGGATGATTAATAAAGGGAGTGCAGGTATAGCTCAGTTTTCAGGGATGGCATTATGAGACCATGGTCCCTGAACCTGATGTGACTTATTGCTTTGTAACCTGGCTCTACTTTCTAGAAGTTGTAAGGAAACCAGGTGACAAGGTGAGATAATGAGCCCATACAAAGCCTTTGCTTTGCAAAGGCCAGAAAGACAAGCCATGGTTGATGGCCTTCTGATTACTGAGTATGGAGGTTGTCCTCACAGAGGAGTGCTAACCCATTATTGTTTCTTTTCTGTTCTGCAGCCTCAAGAAAGGGAGGTGGTGATAGACCACCCCTCTTCAGGAAGTGACTGGTCTGACGTGGATGAGATATCCACCGTCAGATTCTCTCAGGAGGAGCCAGTGTTGACAAACCTCTCAGCAGTTTCCGAACCTTCGCCCTTTGCCACTGACTATGTCATGTACCCACCCCATTTATACAGTAGTCCGTGGTGTGACTACGCCAGTTACTGGACTAGCAGTCCCAAGCCTTCCAGCTACGCCTCAGTCGGCAGCAGCAGCAACGACACGTCCCAGGCCGGGAGAAGCAGCCGGAGCCTCCTGAATGACTATTCCCCCAACCCTACCATGGGCTCCCAAAACCCATCCAGAGACCTGATGGCAACAGATGAAGGCAGATCCCAGAATTCTCGTTCATTTCATTTCTCCCGAAGCTCTGATGAAGAGGTGAAGGAGAAAAGAACATTCCAGGAGGAGGCGCCACCCCGTCCTTGTGGAAGACACGTGTCTGGCTCCACATGTGGCTCCCTGCCTAGGAGCCACCGGGAGCCAAGCCTCGAGGAAGGTTTCATTGATACTCATTGTCATTTGGACATGCTCTACTCCAAGTTGTCATTCAAGGGGACCTTTACCAAGTTCAGAAAAATCTATAGCAGCTCCTTCCCCAAGGAATTTCAGGGCTGCATCTCTGACTTCTGTGATCCTCGGACACTGACAGATTGTCTGTGGGAGGATCTGTTGAAAGAGGATCTGGTTTGGGGAGCCTTTGGCTGCCACCCTCATTTTGCACGTTACTACAGTGAGAGTCAAGAAAGAAACCTTTTGCAAGCCTTAAGGCACCCCAAGGCTGTGGCATTTGGGGAAATGGGCTTGGATTACTCCTATAAGTGCACCACGCCTGTTCCAGAACAGCACAAGGTAATGAGGTTCTCTTTAGTTTGCTTACAGTTCTGATTCTTCTTTCAGTTGCTGAAACCTAACAATAAGGTTTTCTCTGCTTTTGGAGTTAAAGAACTTAGTATCCCTAAAAATTTAACCACTCCAGTTCAGATCGTCCAGATGTGATTTGTTAAATGCTTCACAAGCTATTTCGTATCTTTCTGCTTTATTGTGTAAGAGGGGTTATAGGTACTTTATGATTTCTTATAGCTCCTGATATAAATGTCAAAACATTTGTTTTCTTTCCTTCTTAGGAAGCAACAAGTTTTGTTTTGTTTTTGTTTAATTAAACAGTACTGTATGGATTTAAAGTTCAGTATGAACATTGTAGAAAATTTGGAAAATACAAAAATGTGTAAAGAAAAAAATTTCCTGTTCAGCCAGAGATAACCACTATGACCATTTTTACATTTTTCCTTCCAGTATTTTTTTGGGAGATTTGGTGGGGTAGGAGTGGCTGTAGCATTTCAGTGGAAGTTTCTGGTTTGGGAAGGAGCAGGGCAAGTAGAGACCCGCCCACCCCATTGTGTCCTCCCCTCCCAGATTGATTGGTTGTTCCTCTTAAAGAACAGGAGAACATGTGCTGCCGTCCCGTAGGTGCCCCACGGCCTGTTCCGTGTGGGGTCTGCAAGCCTGGCCTGGCTCTGGGAGCGTGGATTCCATCTGCATGGTCAGGTGGCCAGCTTGCCCTTTGGAGCACTCTCAAGCCTGGTTTGGGTCTGCCTCCACAGTGCATGGGAGCATCCAGTCAGCCGGTTCATTTTAATTCAGTTTTATTGAGATATATTCATATAGCAAGCAGTCATCCACAGTGTACAGTCAGTTGTTCCCAGTACCATCATACAGTTGTACTTTCATTACCACAATCAATTTTTGAACATTTGCATTACTCAAAAAAATAAAAAATAAAAGTAAAGAACACCCAAAACACCCCCCCCCCCACCGACGCCTCCATTATTCATGTAATTTTTGTCCCCATTTTTCTACTCATCTGTCCATACACTGGATAAAGGGAGTGTGCACCACAAGGTTTTCACAATCACATGGTCACACCTTGTAAGCTACATAGTTATGCAGTTGTCTTCAAGAGTCAAGGCTACTGGGTTGCAGTTCAACAGTTTCAGGTATTTCCTTCTAGCTATTCCAATACACTAAAAACTAAAAAGAGTTATCTATATAGTGCATTAGAATGTCCTCCAGAGTGACCTCTCGAGTCCGTTTGGAATCTCTCAGCCACTGAAACTTTGTTTCATTTCACTTCCCCCTTTCAGTCAAGAATATGTTCTCAATCCCACAGTGCCAGGTCCAGATTCATCCCTGGGAGTCATATTGCACGTTGCCAGGGAGGTTTATACCCCTGGGAGTCAGGTCCCATGTAGGGGGGAGGGCAGTGAGATCAGTTGCCGAGTAAATCAACCAGTTCTTAATTTTCACTTGGCCAAAGAGAAAGTTCAGAGGTTTCAGAGCCCTTCTGCTAAGGATCCAAACCTTTCTATACTTAGAAGATAATAGATTGTGTTGGAAAGAGAATAAAGGCTCACACGATTGTGGAGGAGAAAAGAATTTATTCATGATCTTGCGAGAATGGACGCACAACCAGAAACGTGGCAGGCGCGCTGAACAGAAGAACACAGCAGTATTTATCCTAAGCCTAACACGCAACTCCCTCCCATTTCTCCATTGGCTGGATACTCCAGAGGGTACAGCCTATCTAAGAGAGCTGACTACCCACCTTTGGGATTTTAAATTGTACGGCCTATCCGAGAGAGCTGACTAGTCCGCCTTTGGGAAGGAGCTAGTGCCAACTCGGGGCTTACGTCAGAGGCCCTCTCCTTCCCTTTAACCACGGAGCCCGTTTGAGCCAGTCTTCTCTAGTTTCCATTTTCCCTACTCCACGTTGCCTTTATGTGAAAGCTAAACTTAACCCTTTCTTACAATTGTAATATGAGTACAGTGATCCATGAGAGCCAATAAACATGCAAGGCTTAATAGTTAATTTATACAAGAAACAACTTCATATCTTTCATATGTTTCCAAGGGACCTTCTTTCAGGTGAGTTTACAAGAACCTGTTAAAGTTATTAAATTCAGAACAGGATATGGTTACAAGTATACCTTTTGATAGACAGGCGGGTAGGATTTAATTTGTGTGAATGTTTACAGTTTTGACATTATCTAATGAGTTTCTGATATAAATAGTGTTTTTATTCAGAATTATGTCTGCTTGGACATTGACACAAGTTCTTGCCTTTTCACTTTTCACTAATCTGGGCAGCTTGCATTTTCTGGCTTGAAGTGGTAGTTTATTTCTCAGAAGTGAATAGAAAAATAAATAAATCTGGAAACATAGGAAGTAAATAGATTTTTAAGAAAGTGAGACAATTAAATATTTAATAATCTGCTTTCTTCAGTGGTTTCTACAGCATAGGGTGGGTGTGGTATGGAAAGAAGAACAACAATTCGGGAAATCCCCAGAAATAGATACTCTAAGCAAATGGAAAGAGGAAGGTGGAGTATTATGTTGAATTGTATAGCTAATGTTTGTTGAATGCCTCCTTTGTGCAAGGAAATATGCTAAGTATTTCACAGTAATTTTTTCATATACTAAATGATTATGGCATTGTGTATGCATATGCAGGTACACAGGGCATGCAGCACAAGGAACTGAAGTTAGAGTATAGGGTGATAAATAAGATTTTGCAGTTATCATTTGGCCTGGCAAGATGAGACTGGAAAGTGGTGATGGGAAATGTATACACTAAATTCAGAGAAAGTAAATTGCTGGCAGGAGGAGAGCTGTACTACATGTAAAGGAGAGGAAAGGAAGAAAATATTTCTGTAGAGGCACCTAGGCTGGGCAGAGGAAGTGGATGCTGTGTTCTTGATATAAATCCAAAATCCGGCACCAGAACAAAACGAAGTAGTGGTGATTAGCATCTGCATAAGTTGGATGGCTGCCCTGAGTTGCATTTGCCTAAAAGGATAGTGGTTCTTGACGTGTCCTGCTGACTATTTTATCTCGCAAAGGGAAGAAGAAAAGCCCATGGAAGGACTGTGTCTGGCCAACCGATGAGGTGCCAGGTCTGGTTTATTATAAGAGAGCGCTTAATTTCTGTTATCTACTATTTTCTTAAAGGATTCGAAAATAGAGAAAAGCAGAATTGGGGAGAAAATCAGTTTTCCTCCTACCCAGAGCAAACCACTTTTTTTAAAATTAAATTCAGTTTTATTGAAATATATTCACATACCATACAGTCATCCATGGTGTACAATCAGCTATTCACAGTACCATCATATAGTTAATGCATTCATCACCACAATCTATTTCTGAACATTTTCCTTACATCAGAAAGAATCAGAATAAGAATAAAAAATAAAAGTAAAAAAGAACACCCAAATCATCCCCCCATCCCATCGTATTTTTCATTTAGTTTTTGTCCCCATTTTTCTACTCGTCCATCCATATACTAGATAAAGGGAGTGTGATCCACTAGGTTTTCATAATCACACTGTCATCCCTTGTAATCTACATTGTTATACAGTCATCTACAGGAGTCCAGACTAGTGGGTTGGAGTTTGATAGTTTCAAGTATTTACTTCTAGCTATTCCAATACATTAATACCTAAGAGGTGTTATCTATATAGTATGTAAGAGCGTCCACCCGAGTGACCTCTTGACTCCATCTGAACTCTCTCAGCCACTGAAACTTTATTTCATTTCATTTGCATCCCCCTTTTGGTCAAGAAGATGTTCTCAATCCCACAATGCCGGGTCTATATTAATCCCCGGGAGTCATATCCTGTGTTGCCGGGGAGATTCATACCCCTGGGAGTCAGGTCCCACGTAGGGGGGAGGGCAGTGAGATCACCTGCCTAGTTGGCTTAGCTTGAGAGAGGGCCACATCTGAGCAACAAAGAAGTACTCGGGAGGAGACTCTTAGGCACAATTATATGCAAGTTTAGCCTCTCCTTTGCGTAACAAGCTTCGTAAGGGCAAGTCCCATGATAGAGGGCTCAGCATGTCAAACCACCAGTCCTAATGTTTGTGACAACATCAGCATCAGTCCAGGCGAGGAGGTCCGATACTTCCACACTTTCCCCCAGCTCCTCAGGGGGGCCCTGTAAATATATTCTTATTCTCTGCCCAGATTACTTTGGGATGTGTCACTATTTCACTCTAACCCATACTAACCTATCATATCTCACTTCCTATTCAAAGTTCCATGTAATTGTGGTGTTTGAACAAACTGACTGTAGAGTTATGCTGTTTAGAAAATATAGATCCTGCACCAAATAGACATCTCTTCCCTTGATCTCACATGGAAGTTGAAGTTTTAAAACACACTTAGTTTTGACCTTTACCCTTTGGCCTGGTTTGCCCTAGTCTTAACTAGCTCTGCTTCATTCATATCACTATTTGAAGTCTGGGCTCTTTTTCAGCTTTTTTTTTTTTAAACAGTTGCTGTATGCGCGAATACCAACATTCATATCTGCCGAGCTCTAGCTCTGAGTTTCAGGTGTCACAGAAATACCCATTATTCCAGAGACTAATCAGGTTATAAATTAAGGGATCAGCATCTCAAAGTTTGGAGATAGCCATTACAATTCAGGAATAGATTTGACTGCTGTAAGAGTTTACAATCTAGGGACCATTACAATAATCGCTGCCCTCTTAGACTGTGTTCTAAGATTCAATTCTGAGTTTACACATTGCAGTTAGTCCGTATTGGTGAGGCATTATAGTGTTTGCCTTTGTTTCTGGCGTACTTCACTCAAAATGCTGTCTACAGGATCCATTCACCTCGTTGGGTTTCTCACAGCTTCACTCCTTCTCATAGTTGCTCAATATTCCATTGCATGCATACACCACAGTTCACCATTCTGTTCCTCAGTCAGTGTAACCTTAGGCCACCTCCACCCATTGCAATTCATGAATACTGCCTCCATGAACACCGGTATGCAAATGTCCATTCAGTCTGTGCCCTCAGATCTTCTGATGACATACTGTATAATGAGGTTGCAGGACCTCAGAGCAAACCACTTTTAACCTTTTCCTTGCTTATCTGTGTGCTCACAGAAGGACCCCTATTTAATTCCTCAGAGTTAGGGTCTTTGATAGTGCATGTGGTGTCTGTCGATGGTATCTGGGGTTTGAAAGCCAGAGAGAATGAACTGTCTTCCCACCCCTGGCTGAACTCTCTTGGCTGCATCTGCCTCTATTTGTGTTTGACTAGAATTCAGTATTGAGGTAATGAGTATGCTAGAGAGGTCTGGGGCTGGGAGAGACTGTTTAACTCTGGAATCCCAGGAAATAATGGATCATTGGGGAGCCTGAGCTTATGCAGGCGGAAGAGAGTAATTATGCTGAGTAAATAACTTCTCTGCACTTCATTCACTCCTGTTATTTTTTAGCTGGGTTCCTGCTGAGTACAAATGCTCTAGATAGCTCCAGTGCATGGCTTGACCTGGAAACTCAGGCACTGCCTCCGAGTATGCAATCCACCATAGTGCTTGCATTCTCATTATGGTGTTTCTTCCATTTCTTTTCTAACATTTTTGAAATTTGGATGTGTTTTACAAAGTGTATATTTAATGTTACTGTCCCTTGAAAAATTGCGAGGAATGATTGGTGACGTGTCATGTAAGTAACTGTCTTAGTATCAAGGAATGTTTGTTGTATGTACCTGCTTTTTTGTAAAAAATTAGGAAATTTAAGAAGAAAGTAGTCTTGAATGTTTTTTCCACTTGTGAAAATTTTCCTGTTTCATTAAATATACTTTGAAAAAATATGGTTTTCGACAGCTGTGCAGTACTCCAGTCCAAGGCTGTAATAACTTCTTTACCCTAAGGAATAATTTTTTTAGAGGTAGGTCTTAAACGTTGAGTCTGGAGTCTCTTGAAACTTCCTGCCTATGTAGGGGTCAGAAAGGGGAGATGAGCACTTAGAAGATGTGTTTGGGAGGAGGGAGGGGATCCAGCCAGAGATGGACAGTGGAACTAGTTGATCTTTAAAGCATTCTGAGTTTTGATGCCTGTAAGTCATCTTACTGCATTTCAAAGCAGGTTAACTAAAAGTTTCTTTAGAATTGCTACTGGCTGTGTTGAGACAAGGTCTCAGAAGTGCTAGACTTGACACTGTCATTCTCATTCAAAAATGAAGTATCACCTGACTCAGATTACCAGAGGCATCTCTTTATGATGTTAAAAATGAAAACATGAACTATATTCCACAGTTGAAAAAATTACTAATGGAAAAAGTTTAAAATGAGGTAATTTGCTTATTATGAAATAATGCTTTTGTTCTGAGTTTGGCCTTAACTGTTAGAGGAAAGAATAGATTTGAGCCCTACTTTTTTTGTTTCTTATTGTTGTGTTTTTTTAATGAAGTTTTATTGAGATAATAATCATACATTGTATAATCCATCCAATGTATACAGTCAGTGGCTCACGGTGTCATCATATAGTTGTGTATACATCATGGCAGTCAATTTTAGAACATTTTTATTACTCCCCCCCAAAAATAATAAAAGTAAAAAAAAAAAAGAAGAACACCCGAAGCATCCCGAACCCCTCAACTCCGATTATTTATATATTTTTGTCATTTTATTACTCATATGTCCATACACTGGATAAAGGGAGTGTCAGTCACAAGGTTTTCACAATCACACAGTCACAGAATAAAAGCTATATAGTTATGCAGTCATCACCAAGAATCAGTCAAACCCTACTTTTGAAATTGAAATTATAACAAATGTGTATTTTACTAATGAGATTTAGATTAAAAGGAATCAAGTATATCTGTAGGTATTGACCTAAAAAGGTATCCGGTTTTGGTTGAATACAAAAGCAAGGTACAGAAATTGCGTATAGTTTTCATTCTTTCACCAAATATTTGAGCACCTTCTCAGAGCCAGGCCTTGTGCCGGGTACGTAGTGAGGGACAGGGATGTGGGGAAATGTATCCATCTCCCGTCCCCAAAGAATGTCCGGTGTATCTGTGCAATTATTTGCCTTGGAAGTGGTCTGGGAGGATACAGTGATGACCCCTTAGGAGAGGGAGTCATGGGGACCATGACAGGAAGGACATTAACTTTATATTTGATCTTCTTGACCTGTCTTCCCTGTCCTGCTGTTGCAGTTCCAAGCAAGTATTGCACTGGGGTTACTGGGTAGACTGCTTGGGCTTGAATTTGAACCCCGGCTCTACAATTTACTGGCTTAGGGACCTTGTGCAAGTTAATTGACCTCACCTCAAGCCTCAGTTTCTTTGCCTGATAGGATAACAGCAGTACTGAGCTCAGGCACCTGTGAGGGGGGAAGGTTACACAGAGCACTGCCTGCCTATGTAGTGAGCACTCCACAAGCTTTAGCTTTTATTATTACATTATTTAGTTTAAAAATAAAGAACTGGAGATAGTGGGGGTGCCCATTGGACTGAGGGTTTCTGGAGGTAGCTGCCTTCTGAAGTGGCACTCAGCAGCAGGTGTTGTCACTTTGTCACCTCACAGGTATTCGAGAGACAGCTGCAGCTGGCCGTGTCTCTAAAGAAGCCCTTGGTGATCCACTGCCGAGAAGCTGACGAAGATCTTCTGGCCATCATGAAAAAATTTGTGCCCTCTGACTACAAGATCCATAGGTTAGAAGGCTGAAATTTAAGTGGGCAAATCAAACATTTCTCTCTATCTAAGATATTGGTTGGACAAATGGAAATGCAACAAGGACAACAATGATATTATGTCTTTATGTAATATTGTTTCTGAAGAATCATTAGGTTGAACCATATGACATTTCTGATAGTTGACCATTTTTCACTTACAAAATGGCAGCTTCCCGTGGTTTAGGCTAATATCCTAAATTACCGGTGAGTGAGAAAAGGGGGCTTCTGTGATCCTCTCCCCAGTGGCAGACTGAAATGGAGTCTCAGTTCTTGGAAATGAGGACTCTTGAGCTGGGAGAGGCTACCGTGGGGTCAGAGAGCATTCCAGGGCATCTGCAAAGAAGTTTTCTCATTTTTTTGATTTTGAAAGCAGTGCCTCTGCCCCCACCTCCATTAGTCCAGGATGTGTGTTTTCTGAATGCTGAATGGCAGGTAGGGATTCTTAAGTTCAGTTTGGTAAACGCTCTTTCGACTCCCACCATATGTGTGTACTGGATATTGGCTTGGCTCTGGGGCCCCAGGAGGAGCTGTGGGGAGGCAGACATGGCAGCTGGTGATTTCAGTGTGGCGTGTAGGACTGAGGTGTGCAGAGGGGAGGCTCCGGAGCTTAGCCTGACTGGGGCAGGGGTGAAGAGGTGCCTGAGGCTGGCTCTCTAAAGAGAGGTTAACTAAAAAAGCAAGGAGTCCAGAACCCAGGCCAGGTCTGAGGTGATAGAAAGGGGACTGGGTGTCAGGCCTTGAGGCTGCTGCCTTTTGGGTGCCTGGGCAGAGAGAGTGAAGCCCTTACCTTTTACTGTACCCACCAAAGATGACACACAGTCTCTTCGGCTCTTCTGGTTTGTTTCTCATTGCTCCCTTTTGGGCTGAGTTTAAAGGGAGTCTAATGGGGATCAGGTGGACCTTGGCTAAGAGCACAAAGTGTTGGTGGCTGGAGAAGGCCTGAATTTTCAGATCAGTTTCCCTGATCTGTGTCAACAGTATGTGTTGCATCAAGATTGTGAACAGGTGTCGAAGTAAGAGAAGAAAATTCACCTACAGCCCCACACCCCAACATTTTTGTCATTTGTTTCCTTCTAGCTCCTCTGAATACCTGGACGTAATTTTTGCATATCGTAGTCATCTTAGAGGGGGCACAGTTTTAAATTCTGCCTTTCTCTTAATGTTGTGAGCATACCCTGTTGTCCCTGGGTTTTCTTCATGATGGTCATTTAAAGTGGCTGTCTAGTATTCTGCAGTGTAGCGTCTCGATTGGTGAGTATCACTCACCAGGTGTCCTCTTGGGTTTTATGGATTAGAGGAATCTCTTGTCTGCATTTACTATGGAGTCCTTCCCTTGGATGTGATGTTTCCATTTCTGGGAATCTGTCTAAAGAAGAAAGTTTATAAAGGTTAATAATGTCTTGAGGGAGTTGGGGTGGCTGCACAGGGGATTGTGAGAGAGCCCTGCTCTGATCTGGAATTCTCTTCCCTCAAGGCACTGTTTCACTGGCAGCTACCCCGTCATCGAGCCCCTGTTGAAGCACTTTCCCAACATGTCTGTGGGCTTCACGGCAGTCCTGACTTACTCTTCCGCCTGGGAGGCCCGGGAAGCTCTGAAGCAGATTCCGCTGGAGCGGATCATCGTGGAAACTGACGCTCCCTACTTCCTCCCTCGTCAGGTAGGGGCCCCTTGAGGCTGAGTGGAGGCACCGAGCAGAGAGGGCGGGGGGGTGGGTGGGCACCCTCGCAAGGTCAGCAGGGCCAGAGCCCAAGTGACTTCCACATCCCACCCTTGGCCAGGTGGATGTCTCCTCATTGTTGCTCTGCAGAACCAAAAGTCCAGGGGGATGAGAAGCTGAAGGGTAACCACTCTCTTCCAGGCAGTGCAAAGCCCTACCCTGTAGAGGGTAGTCCAAGGAAGCGTGGGACCCTGCTCACCCAGAGCCCCCCATGACTAGGACTCTCCCTGCACCTGCAGGTAAAGGGGTCTCTACAGGGCAGCCCCAAAGAGGTCCTTGCTGGGGAAGGGACGGGGAGGAAATTCTAGGTATGGCTGTGCACAGAAGGCACAGCGATATTCTGAATGCTTGATGTCTTCCAGGTTCCAAAAAGCCTTTGCCAGTATGCCCACCCAGGCCTGGCCTTGCATACGGTTCGAGAGATTGCCAGGGTCAAAGATCAGCCGCTCTCCCACACCTTAGCCACTCTGCGTGAGAACACCAATCGCCTCTACAACCTTTAAGCAGAGGGGACGCTGTCAGGATATCTGAGAAAAGGTCATAAAATTCACATCATATGTTTTTTAAAAATCAGGACAAAAAGATGTTTTGCTGCATTTTCTTAATGTGCAGAGCAGCATGTAAAAACAGGGTGAGCATTAAGCCTATTTGTCTTGAGTGAACTGTTTTTGGAACCTTCTTCCTTTTCTCTCCTACACCCTCCAGGGAGACCAGCGGCCTGACAGAAAGAGCACAGTCTTAGTTTGAAGTCTGCCTGTGACCCAGGTCAAGGATGTGTGTGGAGAGCTGATTGGAATGGAGAAAGCTGGGACAGCATGTTCAAAAAACCTCCTCATAAGGCTTCTGCTTCTGGCTTTTGGGATGGGGTACAGTGGAGTGGGGTGAATGAGGGCTGAGGGGAGCTGCCCTTGATATCATCAGGGTTTGGCTTCCCAGCCACAATGCTCCGGGGCAGTCAGTGAAGAAGGAAGAGTCTGACGTAAGGATGCCAGTTTGCCAGTCCAACTCCCTGTTCTTTGCAGCCTGTGTTTTTGAGCAGTCTGTGAATAAAGACACCCTCCTACTCCTCTAAGCCCATGTGGGTATATAACTTGATTCCTAGTTCTCAGTTCTAAAAATGAATTCCCAAGTGAGAGTTCTGTTTTGGGGGAAATTCACTGGCTGTCTTCAGTGCTTTATTTTTTTGCAACCAGTGAAGTCATTCCCCTTTGTTCCCTGGCTGTCAGTATTCTGGTGTCAATTCCAGCATCAGCACGAGTGGAAAGACTTCAGCTGCTGGTCTTATTAGAGTTCCAGTGCCAAACACTGGCCAGTGGAGATTCAGGACAGACTGGAGGACTCAAGGAAGAGGCCTTCCTGAGGGAAGAGGACCCCAAAGGAAGATGTGTTCCTTACTTACAAGCTGCTCCCAGGGCTGCTTCTTGGGTATGTTAAAATAGTAAGAGTTCACTTTGCAGCAGAAGCTACCTGCTAGTCTGGTGTCAGGGTGTCCCGGCTCCCCTTTGCCCCATTTTTGCTCCCTTCTGGAACACTGGACCAAAAATACTTCTGTTTCATCCTGTGTAACATTTTCTTGTGGTACCCCACCCAGGTTGAGAGGTAAATCAATTTTTAATTCTCCAGGTCCCTGCTGGGGCACCTCAGCCATGTTATATTGCCTGTGCGAAATAAGCAGGCCTCGTGTCTATAGATGTCCCTGTCCTGCCTCTCCTGGGCGTGTCCCTTGCCTTTGCCCTCTCACTGTCCTGTCTCTGTGTGTTAGGTTTGAGACCCTCTCCTTCCTCTTTGAAGCAACCATGTCATCTGAAATTCTGAATTGTGCCCTGCTCCTTGTTGGGGCTTGTGAAGCTGCATTCAGTACAGGCCCTGTAAGATCATGGTGGTTTAGTGTCAAGCGTGAGGACACGCTGTGCTTTGTCCAGAAGGCTTCTTCACTCCAATCCCCTGCAGTGAGACAGATCCATTACCCAGGGTCCCCCGTCTGTTTCTTGGAGGCCACTAGCTCACATCCTAAAATCCTAAAAACTAATGGTGGTTTCCTCCAAGGGTTTTTGGAAGGTGCATTGGAGCCTTGTAAGCTTCAATAGAATGGATTTAATATGTCATATCTGGTATGTCCATCTTACCCCTAGTACACAAGTCCCTGGCCTGGGAGTTAGGCCTTGATTCATGGTTGCTCTAACATGGATCTAGCTGCGTGGTTATCTTGCCTGTGCTGACGTGGCAGTTTGCCAATATGGGGAACGGCGGGGGTGGGGGGGAGCTTTGTTCTGCTTGAAAGTCTTGGGGAATTGCTAACTATTTCTCCACAACAAGCCCTATGAGTCCATACCGCCTATACTTGTAACCAACTAGTCCTGGGTTAGAGGATTAAATTGATGACTAAATGGATGTCTCTGATCCTATGCAGTCCCCCTTCCAAGGAAAAGCACAAGGTGCTATATACATTTATCTCTTGGATTATCACTAATGTGCTGTTACACAGTGTGACATTACCTATGTGGGCGTGAAAGCTTGCTGGCGTTTCTGATTCCGTTTTTTGGATGGGTGATTGATTGTGCTATGCTGCCGGAATGCCTCTGTATTCCCCCCCTGCACCCTTTGGCCATCTCTTTCTGAAAATAAACTGATGGGTCCTCTAGTCAACTTTCAAACTTTGTTTGGATTTCTCCAAGTGTTTTAATCTTGTTGGCTAGCTCTATAACCTGAGAATCCAAATGTCTGGAGACATTCTCAAGTATACATGTGCCTCTATGTAAAATTAAGCTGTGGATATAAGAATACATGGCACTGTCTTAACAGTTGTGCTGGATTTGAGTCTTAACTCTTATTTTACTGCCTGGGAACTTGGATGTACTGCTTTTTCTGAGCTTTTGAAAAGTGCATAGATATTTAGATATCTACCCCCCCCCCCCCAATAAGGTAGTAGGAGGAAGAAAAATCGAGTATGTGGGGTGTCAGTGACTCATTTGTACTTTGGGCTTTGGACTGTGAACTCTCTTGATGCCTCCTGGGTAAACTTTTGGAGGAAATTGTATTTTGCGGCTTGCCTTCAGTCCCCTAATTTTGTACTAAGTTAGAGTCGAAAACGAGTGTGGAAGTGGGAAAAATAGACCTGGACCTGCAAGTAGAAAAGAGGGCTCTGTTTCAAGAATGCTAAAAAAAATTTGAAATTCCTGTTGATGCTTTATCTCATGTGTTTCCCAGTTGAGCACATAGTTGACTGTCTGCTCAGTGATAGATTTGTGGATGACGATCTGCTGCTCTGAGGTTTCTGGTGTTTCCATCTTTCTCTCTTTATTAAGTTTGGGATTGATGCTGATCATTTACTGTCAGCACTTTTATTTTTGCATTACTCATTTTTTTAAAATATAAGAGCAAATGGTCAGTGAAATCTACAGTGATAAGCAAATTCTATCAAACAAGGATGGCAACCGAACTTTGAATTGGTGGCCGGCCAGATCCAACCATGATCACCGAAAATGTTGTTTGTCAGTGATGTTTGAAAGTGGATTCAGAAGGTGGTTTGGTGTGGGTGTCTCAGTTCTCCTCTTTGTGCACTGTCATGGAACTTCTGAGCACATATGTACAAGTTGTATAAGTTATATACATGTGCAACTATACCAGTGTAATAGGTACATTATAAAATGCAAAATAGAAATTTCTTCAAAAGGAGGATTTTTTTTTTCACTCATCCCCCATGTACCCCACTTAAGTCACTCATTAGTTATTAGCATCATTAAATAATGCACCAAGTAGTAGGTTTAAGAAAGCTGACACAGGAACAATATGCTTGAAATGTTACATTTTCTCAAGTTTGTCCCCTGACCATTTCCTTTGATAAATTCCATTTCTAACAACTGTTGACTTGAAATTGCCCCCCCCACCAGTTGTCCTAGTGTATTATGAAGGAAAATGAAAAATAGAAACAAAATAAATCCCTTGGATTCCTAGGCAAGGGAAGTGACATTGACTAGAAGGCAGTCGACTATGGTGGGAGAAGCATGCAGTGCATACCATACATAGCCTTGGATATGAATCTGCCACGCGACCTTGAGAAGGTTACTTAATTTCTCTGAACTTCGTTTTTCTCCTTCTTAAGTAGACTTGTTGTAAAATTGGTACTGGAACTGCATTAATTTCTGTAAGTACTTAGAACAGTGCCTGTGCCTAGCTGGAATGCAGTGAGTGGGGGCTGTCCGGCTGTGCTCGTGTGTGCGATCTTGTTCAGCCTCGACAGTGTGGTGGGTGTTTTTCCTGTGAGGAGCCTGAGACGTTCAGTATCTTGGTCTGGAGCATGCAACGGGTCTTCAAATTCCAGCCTGACTCCAAAGCCCACAGCGTCCCACCACACAGATGAGTGTGTCCCATCCAGGGTGGGTGCTCAGAACTTGTTTCTTGAATGAATGGCTGATGCACGCCAGAGAGAACCTTTGAATCCTCTGAGATGGAAGTAAGTTCTTGTCTGGTGGGAGAAGCGTCCAGTGGCCAGCATTCTGTTAGGGCCTGTGCTGGTGCCTACCCCCCACCCCCAGTCTAGTGGATGCTTTCTCTCCAGGTCTGGTGCTAGTTTTGTGGACCATTTTGGCCATGCTTGGGCCAGTGGATCCCCTTCCCTAGTGACGGTGAAGAGGGCCGTGGCTATGATTTGCGATGATCAGGGTTGCATACACTTAGAAGGTAACAGTGGGTGGAGTTAAGCTCCAGGACAAGCCTGTCTCTGTGCATTGTGCTGTTCGCCTGAGTGGGTAGGAGGCTGGCAGTCTGGAGGCCTGAGGAATGGCCTCTCCCTCTATTTCTACTTCCTTTCTCCTTCCCTCTTTCCCCAGCTTACTTCCCCTGTCTCCAATACCTTAAATTCCTTCAGTGGTGATGAAATCTTTTAGTCTATGGATAGTACTGCAACTTTGGGGCAGATGTTTCGGAGAACAAGGACTCAGTGAACTAAGTCACTGTGCGTTCTCTATATAGTCAGTGTCATCCTAGAGATGGAAATATGTATGAGAGAGAGAGTGTGTGTGTGTGCGCGCGCATGTACAAGTGTGTGTTGTCTGCCCAAGCACACACATGGAGTCAACAACAGAGTTAGGGCTAGAGGATTTGGGGGAAAGTTAGCAAGAGAGGAAAGAGACACCTTTTTCATATATTGCCAGTTTTGCTGAGAGCCCCACCTGGCCAGATCTGAATTTTCTTTAGAATTATACAATAGTCAGCACCTTTTCCATCCAGGTGGGGTGAACTGACTCTGCAGTGCGTTGTGCAGGGTGAATAAGATCAAGTTGCCACTAAGCCAGCAGGTTTCAAATGATAATGTGTGTATTTAATAACCTGGGGATCTTGCTGGTCCTGATATAGTACAGAGCTGGGTGGGGACTGAGAGTCTGCATTTCTCAGAAGTTCCCAGATGAGGGTAATGTTCCATGGGCCAGCAGCCAGTCACAGATCAGGCATGGCAGTTGGGTTTTGGTGTGCCCATAGAATTGGTGCCCTTAGGGCTGTGCCTTGAGTTTCAGGTGGCCAGCATTTTATTTAAGGAGGCATTTTCCTCCTACAGCCCTCTGGGAATGGAGCTTTTTCCCCAACTCTGTGGTTTCCTACATATTTCTAATAAGTGCTCTTATGTCTGAGTTGGCAAGTTGGCAAGCTAAGCTTTGGAGCCTCCTTGTTCTTTGTCTTTTCTTCCTCTTAGCGATGTACCCTGTCTTTCATCATCAGTACCGGGAAGTTAGTTCACACTATGGTGTGAATGACTGATAAGTGACACTCCTCCCAGTAGGACTCATGTCTTAACAGGAATTAAGTTGTGGCACTTAAAGAGCAAGGCTAATCTCACCTGTGAGCTGGAGTTGAGGGAAATGTTTTGGAACACCTACCTGGTATACCTCTGAAGTAACCAGGGCAATGGCCAGCTTTGCCAGTATCAGGAGGGCATCTGCTTTGTGAGGACTTCTCAGTAATGGAGAAGGAGAAAGGTAGTTACTTTAGCTGTGTCTAGCGCTGGCAGATAGCCACTGCTATGCTCTTCACTTATGTATGTCCTACCATCATCCCATTATTAATCATTCCATTAATTGGTCTTGAATGGATGTTGACTCTGATAATACCACCTGAAATTTCTTTGTCTACACAGTCCTTGATTTTTTATGAGCTTTGAATACAGCTGCGTTAAAGAAACTCTGATATTTATAGGAACTGTGTCTCTGCTCTCTCTTTTTTTTTTTTTAAGAAGAAACTTTCCATCATGCAGTCCCTCAGTAATTTATCTGCATGTATGTGTTGGTTTAATTTGGTTTTGTAAGCATGCCTTACTGCCTCATTGACATACCTTTTTTATTTTCTCTTCCCATTGACCATAGGACAAGAATTTTTTTTTTTTTTAAAGATTGATTTATTTCAATGAAGTGTGAAGTTTTCCTGCTTGGTGAAATAAATTCCTATTTTAAACGTTTAGCATATAGTTTGATTATTTATTCCCTTCCTAAGCTAGTGCAACATTGTAGGACGTTGGTCACAAAAGCATTACAAGCAAGCTAATTGCTGCCAAGGTGAGGTGGAAACCAGAGGTGGGGTCGGCCTTGGGGATGATCACTGGTCAGCCTGGGCCTCTGCAAAGAAAGAGGTCAAGTCAGAATTCTGTGTCTGGCATCCTGCCACTGCCACCAGAGATGGCTTTTCCTCCACAGTGAAGATGTTGGATTAAAATGGGGGTTGGGAGGGAGGCATTGGCCTTGGAGTCGGGGCTGTGTGACCTTGGGCTGCAACCTCGTGGCTGGGAATCTTGGTTTCCCCATCTGCAAACCCGGGTGAGTCCTGCCCGTCCCCCTCACATGGTCAGCCTGAAGGCAGGCGACAGGTGCCAGCCGGGTGAGGGAAGCACCGGTGCATTGTAGGGCTCCTTTCCAGCTCAGGCGTTTCTGCCTCTTGAATCAGGAAAGAGTTGGGCGGTTTCTTTTTTACAAAGCAAAAGGGGATTCAGAGCAAGAGAAAACAAAAAAACAAAACTTCTTTGCTTTAACTGGCTGTGAAGCCTATTCTGAATGCAACTATAGCACAATTTTTTTTTTGTTTGTGAGTTCAAGTTATACAGTAAAGGTACTTTGCAATAAATTTCTACTCTTCACAGTGCATGTTACATTTTATGGGTAAGGGAATTGGGGTTCAACTGGGGCCCCAAAGCTAAAGTAGTAGTTCTTGGGACACAGTGTGCTTTTTCACAAAGACTTTGTGCTCACCCTGCTCCTGAGCCACTCACAAATAGCCAGCCTGCCCCTCTCTCCTGCATTCTTTTGGGAAAACGGAATTTGGTCTCTTTGAGAGGCTGGGGTGGGGGAGTGGGGGGAGTCTGCCCACATATGGGATTCCGTGGAAACTGAATTGACCTTACCCAGGCAAGGACTTACCCTTGGCCTCTTCCCAAAGGATGTCCTGAAGGAACTTCCCCAGGGCCCGTCCATGCTGCTGGTACTGAGCCCCTGAAAGCTTGATTCCAACGTCCAAGGGGGCATTGAACTAGGAGGTGGGCAGAGAGGCCCAGGAGGCATCAGGGGTTGCACTCCCCTGCCTGTGTCCCCCACAGAGCCACTGATTCTCAGGCTTTCTCTCGTAAGGGGAGGGAGGGAGAGTGGCCTTTGGTCCCTAGCAGGCCCACCTCCCTTTACCCCCTTGCGGGAACTTACCTTGAGGTCCTTCCATATCTCCTAGACTGGGTCTCTAAGGAGCTTGCTAACAAAGCTCTGTGCTTCCCCTCCCCCCCATTATCTAGTTGCCTCTTCCCCCTCCTTGAAATTCTGGAAGACAAAAGGGTGGAGGTTGAATTGTAGAATTTCAGGGCGTGGCAGGGAGATTTTTTTTTGGGGGGTGGGGGCAGTGGGTCTACCTAGTGTGCCTAATGCCAGCCGGGGTGATGGTCTCTCCCTTCCTAGGCCCCCCACCTCTTCCTCTGTAAAATTTCTCTGTCCCCTTTCTCCTTTCCCGAGTGTTCTTCCTTGCATACACACAGGGCTTTTTCTCTTCTGTGGAAAATCAGACAAAAAGCCCACCTTTGCCTAGAAAGTTGTTCTGAGCCGAGTCTTCTTTCTGTGTCTCAGTTTCTTCTCTTCTAAAAGGGGAGTGCTCCATTTTTCCTATATTCTAGGCATTCTGTGAGATGACTGACTGACTGGAGCAAAAAGCTTTGCATCAGTGGGAGAGAGTGCGGTCTTCGCAGCCACGTCATAGCTTTTCTCTCCTGGGGAGCCGAGAGGGTGGCTCTGTGCTTCCCCAGTAGCTAGCTTGGTGCTTGGCATGTGGTGATGGCTGAGATGTCTGAATCTCTGTGCCAGAAGGGAGTCCTGGGTCATCTGGTCCACCGCTCCCTGCCCTCAAGGTAGGAGAT